>NW_006159732.1:3665472-3729790 GCF_000334495.1 Tupaia belangeri chinensis
CTCTAGCACTGTTACCTGATAAAGAAAAAAAGCTCCCCCCCCCCCCCACCCAGTATTGGTTCTGCCTTCTTCCCAATGTACTTTTGAGAAAGCTAGTAAGGATGTGGATAAAGAGGTAGAAATGTCATCAATTAATAGACAGCCTTTTCTGAATGTTGAGAAACTACACCTCAGGAGAAAATAAAAACCCCCTTCAGTTCCTCTACAGCACTTCCACAGAACAGAGCATAAAAATTGGTTCAGGTATCTATTCTTCCTGCAGAACTGCCATTCATCTTCAGGGATGAATCTCTGCTTTTGTGTTTTGCTTTCTTATTTAGTGCCTCAGCACCTAGTACAGGGCTCGATATGTATGCATACTCTATTAATGTTTACCAAAAAAAATGCCTCTGTTAAACTATCTCACCCTAAAAACATAATACAACAATTAAAAAAAAAAAAGTGTGCGTGTGTGTTCATTTTGGTAGGAAGATTATCTTAATATCAAGACCCCCGAATCTGTTTCCTAGTCTTTTCTTTTTACGTCCTGTATACATTAAACTCAACTACCATATTTCATTAATTCTATGATGCATGTTTTCACATTTTAACATCTCTGAAACAGAGATGTCTTACAACTATAATTGGCAGTGTTTTTGATTATTCCTTTTTCAGCAGAACATATGATAATGGAACACCTTACATTTGAATGACACAGAATTTAACAAATATAGTTATATATTCTATATTTAACTATATATTTCTATCATATATATAATATTATATACCTTATACATAATAGCATAGAATTTTAATACCTGTAGCTCTCAGGACTATGAAGTTTGCTAAATAAGCACAGAGGTAAAGCATCTAAACAGTGCTGTGGACACGAGAGATACTCAGCGAAGGCTAGTTCACTTTCTCCTTAATGTGCATTTTCTGAAAACATAGTGCATTTGCTCACAAGGACAAGATAGAATTCAAGTCCCAACATAAAATGCAGTTGCTATGATTTACTGAGCTTCCTACTCTTACTCAGTGGTATACTGGGCATATATGCTCATTATTTTTAGTTCTCGACAGGTCCTTACAAGGTGGCTATAAAGAAACTGAAGCTTGGAGACATTAGGGGACTTGTCCAAGGTTATACAGTGGGTGGCAAAAGCAAGATTAAAACTCAGTCCAGAGGGACAGTCTTGGATTTATCATTTCTTTCTATTAGTAGGAAATTCAAAGATCAAATTCCAGCACTTAACCTGAAGTGGGACATTGGAATCTTATTTTTGGACCTTTAAATATTGCATAACAGTCAAAGGTTTTTTCCTGAACAAAACAAAACAAGAACCTAAGGAAAACAGATGTTCTTTGCAGAACCAAAGACTTGAGATGCCCATAGTGTGTAAAAGCATGTGGGACTTTGGATACTAGGCAGAAACCAAACAGGACACCGTGCTCTGCAGGCCGGGACCACGTGGGAGATCTACAGTTCCATTCCTAATCCAACCTAAAGGTTAAACACAACTGTAACACCAGCTGGAAGGTTGGTTCAGAAAGATCCTGACAACTGACAGTAAGACCTTGACTTTAAAAAAAAAAAAAAAAAGAAAGATATTCAAATAGAAGACTTTCATGTCTGTTCCAGTTTTCTATGCAGTTTTTGGTAGAACAAGTACCTTTTCTGATCTGCCAGCACACTTGTATTATAATATTTGCTTATCCCACTGAATTGTAATTATTTGCACATAGGGCTCTATCTCGGCAGGTGTGCTATTGAAAGGCAGGCACCACCTTTCTGCTTTAGCCAGTACTAGGTACACAGCTGGTGCTTGACAAACATGTTGACTAACTGAATGAAACCTTGGAATATGATAACAAGTAGAACAGTGTGAAATGTCATCAGAAATCTAAAGGCTATTCATAGACATGGCTCCTTTGTGCCCCCCAAAAACCCTTAAACACAAACATCAGTAAATGTCCCTGGACCTATGCATGTCAGCAATTTCTTTCTATGTCTACTTGTCCTGAATACCCTTATCAGTTCCCCAGAACCCACAGCCAAACCCTGAAAATTAAGTAACTTGACCTTAAATGCCCCTCTATGCTGTAGAAATATAGTAGAAGACAGGAAGTAGACACATGAGTTTAGCTAACATCTTATATCTTTTAGAACACTCATCCCGATTTCCTAAGAGATAGCCAATTAGAAAATTAAAGACAAAGACTAATTTGAATAGCCAAGAAGGCCAACGGTTCCATGTGCAGCTGCTATTTGCCTCAACTTGCCTTCACTATGTTCAATTTCCGAAAATAACTGGTTTCAGTCAGACCCATGGATAAGGACAGCTGCATCCTGCAGCTGGTGAGCAAAAAATCAATAACTGTCATCCCCTTTGCAGAAGCAAGAGCACTGTTCTCACCAAAACAGAAGGGCCAGTACTTCTCTAGCTGTTGGAATTCTCTCAGTTGATTGTGCAGAGCAAAGCTACCCAGTCTGCAACACAGAGTCTACTATAGTAGAGAGAGACAGAGAGTGTACAAGCTCTCTATGCCCGAAACATAGGTCTCCTATGTGGTTCTGGAAAGGATTAGGAAACCCTAACAAAGAATCATTCTACTATATAGATATCAACAACAACAAAAACATTGGTTCTTCGTCCACTACTTGTTAAATTCTAGTGTAGTTTGAATCTATCTAATTTTTGGAAGAAGGCATGAGAAATATAGCATGGATGCTCAACTCCCCCGCCTGATCAACATCAGTCCTTCAAATCTGTGAATCTCTGGTCGAACAAAACAGCTAAAGTAATACTTCATATTATTTAATAATTATTGTAGCTCTTTTTTTTTCTTTTGGAGAGGTTTTTGCTATAGGGTGCATGCGCTCGCCAGACAGACAGAAACAGACAGACAGAAAGCGAGAAATGACCCCCCAGAGGGGATGGTCACGCCGCAATCCCTTCTCCTCCGTTCTCCTCTCAGGATCCCGGGCACGCACGCACACGCGCCTGGCGTGAGTTTTAAGCCACCGGGTCCGAGACACAAACCGGGGTCGACTACGCGGGAGTCCAGCGACATAGCCATTACGCTAACTGCTGGTTCCCATTGTAGCTCTTTTTAATATTACCATTTTTAAGTGTACATAAAATTCCTTTTCTATCCCTTTTGCAAAATGAAACAATAAAGGGACATTGAAACCCCAATCACAATTACCTCTGAACCCGTACACTAAGCATCACTTTAATACTTAACTTTCAAATATCCCATTGTATAATCGTCATTACCTCAGTTATTTCTGATAACTTGCCCATAAGGGCAAGCCCTTGAAGTCCTATTTTAATTGAAATAAATAAATAAGTACATAAAAACTCAGAATTAGGGGGCCAGCAGGTGGCATGGTGGTTAAGGTGCTGTACATTCCCACATGGCTGACCACAGTTCGAGTCCCGGACCTGGTGGCTTGCTTTCTCACTTCCCCTCTTGCTCCCTCTCTGTGTCTCTCTCTGTCAAATTAAAAATAAATTAATGAATAAATAAAACTTAATAACTAAAACTTAATAAATAATTATTTTTAAAAAACCTCAGAATTAGAGAAATTGTTTGTCCAGCATTTCCTGTGGAGAAGAAACAGAGTCCTGCCCATCACCCTGTCCAAACTGGGGGGAGGGAAGGAGTGCAGAAAATAAGAGAAAGATATGCCTATTTGCATGTATGTGGGAACTTCAAAAAAGTGGGAAAAAATGAACTAAAAATGGAATTAAAGAATGAGCATACTCTGCTATAAAAAAAGTTGAAATCCATGCATTTTTTTAAAAAGGTTATTGCCATAGGGCATGTGTACTCCCTGGACAGAAACACAGAGAAACAGAGAGAAGGAAAGTGAGAAATCCCCCTGGAGGAGATGACCATGCCACAATCCCTTCTCCTCCATTCTCTTCCCAGAATCTTGGACACACACATGTATGCACCCAGAGTAATTTTCAAGTCACTGGGTCCAGGACTCAAACCAAAACCACAGTAGGCCATGTGGGAATCCTGAGCCTTAACCAACACACCACTTGCCTGCCTCCATGCAGTTTTGTTTGTTTGTTTGTTTGTTTTTTATTACATACTTTTACCATGAATGTTTCTGAAGACCTCTCACACAAAGGCCCTAGACTAAAAGGGGGGGGGGGGACAGAAAACCAAGCTGAAAGGAAACCTAAAGATACTCAGTTGCTCAGTTTTGCTTCCCCTTTCCTGATACCCATCAAAGGAGCAGACCATTATCTTCACACATCCCATCCCTTTTGTTTCACCCTAGAGGAAACATTTTACCTAGCCCAGGAACATGTACGCTGGCAGCAAAGAATAAATATTTACAATTAACTGGAATTTTCAGTTCTTGGGCTCTGAAATCGACAGCAACCTCCTGCTCAACTGTCTACTTTGAGTAGTCTTGGAACTGAGAGAACTTCCCCACCCAACACTAAGTGGCCCTCAGTGTTCAGGATTTAAAGGATCCATTATGTGTATACGTTGGAACTAGTTAGGAAGATTCGTTCATCTCTCTTGCCTCCTGAGCCTGGAAAGAATTACAGTTATTAATAGTAAACACTCACTAAGAGCTTACTGTAGGTCGCAATCACCTCATTCTCAAGAAAACTCATAGGATAAATACTTATGTTGTTCAGATTTCTCTCATAAAGAAACTGAGGCAAAAAGGTGAAATAAATTACTCAGGGTCCCCAGAGTGTTTTGCTGCCAGCGCAGGAACTCTACCTGCACACACCTCTGTGCTGTCATTCTGATTGGAGCCTGAGCGGCGGGTGAGATGGGCACCCAGCACCCTTGGACTGCTCCTTTATGTTACGTAAGTATGTATACATTTCTACCATTCAATTATAGCTACCTTGACAGTGCAATCTCTTACTCATCTTTGCATCACTTAAAGTGCCCGGCATAATCTTGTGCACATCATTTATTATGTAATATAGATTTAAAAATAAACACCCATCATCTCCTTTACCGTATAACAGGAGAAACTCAAACCCAGGCATTAAAGGATTGACAAAAAATAACTGGCAAGCCAAAATTCTACTTCCAGCTACCCTTCAAGAACTAAGGTGAGATAATGCAATTTATTTACTTACTAAGTAGGCATTGTTCAGACAAAGAGTAACAGCAGTTATGGCTGGGAACCTACAGTGAGAAATGTTCCTTAGGCAAAAGGAAAATGACTCCAGCTAGAAACTGAAGCTATAGGAAGGTATGAAGAACAATAGAAAAGATCACTATGCAGATACATCTTCATAAATCTTCTTAGACCATAGTAAGTAAGCATTTGGGAGTACAAAATGTGTAGCATTAAAATTCATCACAACAAAAGCAAAACCTAAGAAGAATGAATAGGATTAAAGTCTTCTAAGGCAGTTGTGTTATCTGAAAAATGGAGAAAAGCACATATTTATAACACGTCTCTCATAATTTAAGTATGCACGTTATAATCCCTGGAGTATCCATAAAAGTAAAGTAAAAGATGCTTAACTAATGAGCTAACAAGGGAAAAATGGAACAATTTTTTAAAAATGCTTGATTAATGCAAAAGAAAGCTATAAAGAAAGAAAAATTTTTAAAAAGAGAACAGAACAAATATACCCCCCCAGGGGGTGCTTTTTTGCTTTCCTCTTCTTTCTTCCTGTCTCTCTCCAGAGAATGCATGAGCACCAGAGCAAATTTTTTTAAATGGCAAAACTGTCAACTAAATTTAAGAAAAAACCTTAAATATATGCTCCTTACAAGAGACACTGGGGGATTTTTTATTTTATTTTTGTTTGTTGCTGCTATTAAATTGCTGGGGGAGTGAAGTGGGGGTATGTGCTCTCCAAAGAGAGTCTCCATTTCTCCATCCTACCAGAATTTGGGACACACATGTATGAGAGCCAAGCATGTTTTTCAGGCCGCCAGGGCGAAATCTGAACCCACATGGTCAGCATGTGGGATCCAGCTCCCTTAACCTCTAAGCCACGGAACCAGCCCACAGAGACATTCTTTAAATAAAAACACAGGGAAAAAAAAAAAAGTAAAAGGATAGAAAAAGAGATGATACACAATTTGGAATGCTGTTTTTTGTTTTGCCATTTTTTTTTTAAATAAGTTTGTCGAAATTATAGTAACTTCCAACTTCCATCCCACTGCTTTGCTGCTTCTTCCAAATGCTCCTGGCCTGGAAGGGAGGAATAGATAGAATTCTGGAAGGCTGGGCTCAGCTTCGACGTTGAACTTGAAAAGAGAAAGTGAAGAAAAATACATCTCATATCTCAGATAAAGAGTGAGTCTGCCTCTGCATGGATTTAATTAAAAAATGGCCAGTAGGCCACCAAGGATGATAGTAATGCGCCAGCTATTACTGACTGAGGAAACTAAAAGCCACAATAGGGCTTATCCTTTGAGTGGAACATAACGTAGGTGTTCTCAGGCTCATGAATAGAAATAAAAATTAGGCATTAAAAAAAGGTCACTTTTACACATTAAGAATCTATTAATACCTGGGACAAAGTCTCAATCCCCAGCGGTGCTACAATACACGGGGAGTATAAATCCATCACAAAATGGGAAGGCTAATTCACAATTATGCCCCCTGCTTTCTGATTCTCTTAAATCAACCAAACTATGATAAACTATGGAAAAAGAGTCACACGCTGTGCAACTAATGTGAACTGGCGGCCATTCAGCCCTTGTTGGCTATTAAAATTAGAGGCAGGCCTGAAACCTTAATGCTGCTAGACAATGAGGTATATTATTACAACACGGAACAAGAAGCTCATTATTGCCTTTTCAACCTCTATCATAACACAGAAGCTATGTTAGAATCACAGAGGTGGTTATAGAAGCTTTGTTACCACTGTTTCTCAAAACATAAATAACAAAAGGTATTATCAGAATCTTTCTGTATTATAGTGTAGCTAAAGAAGAAAGAAGAAGATATTTTGCTTTGTTGTTCATTAACCTAATGATCTTTATGTTATGAACCGTTCTCCTTGATTTACAGCCTCCTTTTATCATTTTTCCATGGGCCCACCATGGATTTCTGTTCATTAAATCCTAGCATGGCAATAATCAGATGGGATCTTTCTTATAGACATCATTAAGGAGATAGTGACTTGTGCCCAAGCATCTAAATCCTTCTTCAAATCTGCTGTTTAGCCTACTACTTCTTTCCTTGAAGCTAGTACTCCAAAAACACAATAACACTCTGCCTACTCAAACTGTAGTCACTTTATTTAACTACACGATAAACACCTTCTTTACTTTTCCGAACATCTAGCTACATAAGCTAGTTTTAGTTGTGAATCATATTTATGGAAATTGTCTCTCAAAAAGTCACAAGACAATGGTGTATGCCTTTGAATGTTTCCCACTTGGTCTATTAATAAATATTTTCTCTGAAATTCCACATTTCAAAGAAGTTAAAAATATCCCCAAGACCTTAAAGACCACCGTCAAAGAAAATTAGTACCTATAAGTTTTTACCCAAATAGTTTCTCAGACAAAAGTTCCCCTTGATGAATGCTTGCTTTAATAGTGAAGAAATTTACACTGATAACAGTATTAAAAGAAGAAAGCATCTGGATTTGTTAAATATATAAGATGGAGTTCCTTCACGTAGAGGATTTTCTTTGTTTTTTAAAAAAGAATTATTTATCTATTTTTCATTATTTTTAAATTTGGTCAGAGAGACAAAAAAAAAAAGAGAGAGAGAGAGAGAGAGAGAAAGCAAGCCGCCAGGTCCAGACCTTGAACCATGGTTGGCCATGAAGCAGTCCAGTGCCTTAACCACCATGCCACCTGCCAGTCCCCCTTGTAGAGAATTTTCTGTAGAATGATAGTAAATTGAGCAGATGCATTAAAAATTTTCCACCCAGCTCTTTTAGATAACAGTTTAGACCACTGAAGTAATGACACGGGCAGAATGGTCCTTTAAATCTTAGGTTTTATCTGGTCTTAGTAACAGTACTTTCTTTTTTTTCTTTTTTTTGGAGAGGTTTTTGCTATAGGGCGTGTGCACTCACCAGACAGAGAGAGACAGAGAGACAGAAAGCGAGAAATCACCTTCCAGGCATGGCCACACCACAGTCCCTTCTCCTCCGTTCTCCTCTTGGGATCTTGGGCATGCACGCACACGCGCCCGGCATGATTTTTAAGCCTCCGGGTCCGGGACTCGAACTGTGGTCGACTACATGGGAGTCCAGCGACATAGCCATTATGCTAACTGCTGGTTCCAATAACAGTCCTTTCTTTACCTCAGGACTATATTCTGATACTTTTTATTGTCTGTGAGTAACACCAAATCTGTACCTAATCGATGGCTTTCCAAGGACTTGCAGTTCAAGAAAAAACAAGTAAAATGTGTTACCTCATGACTAGTATTTATAGAATGCTTCAGTGAGTCTGGCATTTTATACACTCTTTTTCTACTCTAATCTTACAAAATAAGCTTACAAGTATAACAGAGGCAGGCAAAGTTGTACCTTATCTTAGGTCAAGTGCCAGAGCCAGAATTCAAATCCAAGGGTCTCTGGCTCCAAAGCCAGGGCTCACTATGAATAAATCACACTCCTGGGTCCCCTCAGTTCCCATCTGATGAACAGCACTAAGCCACCAAGGAGGAGGTTCAGTCCTGTTATCAATTGCTGCTAGCACCACCTGCATCCTCAGAAGTTAGACCTAGCCTTCCTAACCACATCACAGAAAACATCCCCTGAAGGAGAAGAAGGTGTAGGAAAAAGTCCTCTTTCTTGGTTTTGTTCATAGCATGCTATGCAAAATGAAATTGTAAATTGAGTAACAGAAAGGATCTCTGGCTGCACAGTCTGATGCTACAACTCACCCCAAGGTAGTAACTCGCAACTTTGCACACTGGAGTCACTTGGAAAGTTTTTAAAATACTAATTCATAGTTTTCCTCCTAGAGATTCTGATTTGACTGGTCTGTGGTAAAGCCCAAGCATCAGATGATTCTAATGGACCACCACTGAGTACCACTGTCCTGGGAATATAGGCGTGTGTGTATGTGCACGCACTTTAACACCTAATATTATTTTTCCTTATTTCCATATATTGGATAAAATGTGAAGCACAGAAAAAAGGCCCATAGTACACAGTTCCCAACCAGGACCACATTACCTGGGTGGTATCTTCCATTAACCCACGAATCTTTTCCACAACATCGTTGCGCCGGTGTTGACGAAGGGCGCTGATTAACTGGGCAAGGCTGGCCTCGGGGCCCCGGATAGTCCAGTGCTGCAGAGCGGCATACGCTCGCTCATGGTCTGCTGTGTACCCATTGGAGAAGGCAGCCACCTCCCTCTCGCTGGCATTGCACAGAAACTGATAGATATCCTTCCATTGGCTTCCCACTTGGGCTGCTACAAGCTTCAAGATGTCAATACCTACACCAGAAACAAAGACATAAAATAAAATAAAATAAATACAGGCTTGTACAGCAAAGTCTTTCTATTAGTCTGCTCTGTCTTAATGAATGAACTATTATAAAAAAAAATCTTTTCATCGTTCTATGTCAAAATGCATTGCCTTCCATAAGCACTTGGTGTTCGCAGCCTTCCATAAGCACTTAGGTACCGGTGAGGCACCCTCCAACAAATTTCACTTCTCTAATGTGCAACTATAAAGAGCAATCATGGACATATAATGAGTCACCCCCGAAAGATGTTTTGAAAGCAAATCCAAACAAGGTAATCAAAGTGATTCTTTTACTACTAGATATGACTGTAACCAAGTAAGTAGAGGTTCCTACTCTACATTTAAAAAGTGATGGCTTCGGGAAATTTAGAAAAAAGAAAGCTACAGAGTCAGCCAGTGGCATAGTTGTTAAGGCAGCTAGATCCCACATGACAGAGAGCAGATTTCAAATTCTCTTTTTCTTTTTTTTTTTTGGAGAGGTTTTTGCTATAGGGCGCATGCACTCGCCAGACAGACAGAGAGAGACATAGAGACAGAAAGCAAAAAATCACCCCCCAGGGGGGATGGTCACACCGCAATCCCTTCTCCTCCATTCTCCTCTCGGGATCTTGGGCACGCACACACACGCGCCCGGCGTTAGTTTTAAGCCACCGGGTCCAGACGCGAACCGCGGTCGACTACGCGGGAGTCCAGTGACATAGCCATTACGCTAACTGCTGGTTCCCACAGATTTCAAATTCTCGATAAGGTGGCTTGAAAAACACACCAGGCATGTGTATGTGCACTTTCTCTGGCAAGAGCACACACCCTATAACTAAAGTAAAAGGAAAAAGGAAAAAAAAAAAGCTATGAATTTAAACAGTAGTGGCTTTGACCCAGAACCATCTAGCCAAAGGGTTTTCAGATTCCGGAAATGGTGTGCTTTATGTTAATCAATGTTTTAACCAGCTGTTCTAGCCCCATGGAGGCATTCCTTAAGAATATCTAACTTCTTGTCTTCTAATTCTATACTCAACAAGTAATTTTCTGCTCTATTGTTGTCTACTAAATTTCCATAGTTATAATAAAGACAACAACCAAAATAACAACAGAATAACAATAGCTATTGTCTTCCAGGTATTATGTTAAGGCATTAGCACAGTACAAGAAAAACACTAAGTCCCACAGATGAAGGTAGGAATTGCTGCATGGCCTATATTTTCTCTGCCCTATCCCTCACAAATCTAAGAACAAGAAGCAAAGGCCACCTGACCTGAGCTGATCACTAAAGACCTCCAACCAACCTACAGTGGGGGAGAAGGGGCTGCTTCAGTCCATGTACCACACAGCATGCAAATTGAACTACTGCCTTATATTTTACCTGATCAGCTCAGGTTTTCAGCTACACTGGGAGCAGAGAGGTTTAGATATACAGGAGCCAAATAACTGAAGATAGGAGGCTTAGAGGAATTCTCTCCCCACAACCACTCAACAGTAAAAGAAGGGAAACTCCCTACTGAAAATAAGAACCCCAAATTTCCACTATGGATACCGCTCTCCCACACAGCATAGTGGGGGAAACTGGTACAGAGATAACTTATATAATAAGTTATAATAACTTCAGTTATAATAACTAAGAACACAAAACAATGAGGAAAAAAAGAAAACACATTCACAAAATGACAGGGATAAGTCAGATATATCGATAATAACATTAAATATCAATGGATTAAATTTCTCAACTGAAAGGTACTCATTGGCTCAATGGGCACGAGCACACATCTTCAGAAACCTTCTCCAAAGATGTAGGAAGAAGGGAACCAGCAGTTAGCATAATGGCTATGTCGCTGGACTCCCACATAGTCAACCGTGGTTCGCGTCCTGGACCCAGTGGCTTAAAACTCATGCCAGGCGCGTGTGTGCGTGCCCAAGATCCCGAGAGGAGAATGGAGGAGAAAGGGATTGTGGCATGACCATCCCCCCTGGGGGGTGATTTCCCGCTTTCTGTCTCTCTGTCTCTGTCTGTCTGGCAAGCGCACACACCCTATAGCAAAAAAAACCTCTCCAAAAAAAAAAGAAAAGAAAAAAAAAAAGATGTAGGAAGAAGTGAGCATATTACTAGATGACTGAAAAACCCAAGAAGAGTCCCAAGAAATATAAGAAAACTAGGAAATACCTCCCCACTAAAGGAACATAGTCATTTCCACACCAACAATGGATAAAACACGAGAGATCACAGAAATGTCAGGAAAAGGACTCAGAATACTCATTGTAACAAACTCAATGAGATGCGAGAGAAAACATAAAACTAATTCCAGAAGATGAGAAAATCCTTCCATGACTTGAAGGGGGAACTCCATAAAGACATAAACACCCTGAAAACGAAACGAGCAGAGATTCTGAAGATAGAGAATACCATGCAGGAAATCAAAACCTCCCTCAAAGATATTAACATCAAATTAGACCAAACAGAAGAATCTCTGACCTTGAATACAAGACCTCTGGTTTATTGGGTTGTCAGGAAAGTCATGACTTTTTTTGCATAGAAAAACAGTAAAGTACATCATGACTTTTCTGACAACTTAATAGTTCGGGCAACTGAAAAGAACAGAAAAATAAAGACAACTTAAGAGAAATCCTAGATACCATTAATTTCTTTTTCTTTCATAACAATTTCTATCTGGGAAATTGTTTCAGTCTTTTCATAGATCATAGTAATCTTGGCATATGATTTTCTTCTCTCCTTTATTAAGAATTGGCTCTGGGGCTGGCAAGTGGCGTGGTAGTTAAAGGCCCTGGATTCCCACATGACCGATCATGGTTTGAGTCCCGAACCTGGCAGCTTGCTTTCTTACTTTTCCTTTCTCTCGCTTTCTTTCTCTGTCTCTGTCTGGTCAAATTAAAAAATAACAATAACAACGAATGGAATTAAATAAATAATTCTTTTTTAAAAAAACAATTGACTCCTTTTTTGCCTTTTTAGCATATTCATAGTGCCAGCATTCCTACTCATGTCCCTTTTGACCAATTTAAATAAACTAGAGATTAACTGAACACACACTGAGATACCACTACAGTCAATCTGATAACCTGGAAGCTACTAAGTGACTGGGTGGGTACACTAGACAGTATAACTAGGACAAAGGGATAATTCAGGTCCTCAGCAGGATGGGACAGATTTAAAAACTTAGGAATTGTTGAGGCCTACAAGTGGTGTGGTGGAATCCCACATGGCCAACCACGGCTCAAGTTCCAGACCCAATGGATTCAAAATCACACCAGATTTGGACCCAAAATTCTGAAAAAAGGGATTAGAGGATGGTCATTCCCTCTGGAGGGTGATTTCTCACTTTCCCTATCTCACTTTCTTTGTGTCTCTCCAGTGAGCGCATGCACTCTATAGCAAAAACCTTAAAAGAAAAAAAAAAAAAAGGAAAAAAAAAAAAACTAAACTTACGAATTGTTTGTTTAGGGAATTTTTCGGTTAATATTTTCCAACTACTGTTGATCACGGGTAATTAAAACTACAGAAAGTAAAACTCTAATTAAGAGGGACTACTATATTATCATTCTGGCCATCAGTCATTGTAAACTCAGTGAGCATGTGTCGGTGGTCCTCAGGTATGATGAACACAGGGTGAAATGCCAACATCTAATCTCTAGATCCACAAACTCAGGAGAAGCATGTGGCTTGGAAGGCGAGGCTCTCCCTGATTAGCTCGCTTGAGTGTCTCCCCCTTTAGCATCTTCTCTTTGCAATTACCTGTTGGCTTTGCCCAAATTTATCCATGGGCTGCATATATTACCTTCATAGCAAGACCTCTGATATTTTATCACAAGTGAGCCCTCTCAATCAATATCATGCCTATAAATGAGGATGTACTCATGTGCCCTGAAATCAGAATTGTTATGGTTAACAATGTCTTGAAAATGTTTCCTACTCAATAGGTGAGAAGGAAAAACAGTTTAGAGCAATCCGTGGAACACGAGCTCCACTAAAATCCCAAGAGAGGCATGAGCTGAGGACTTGGCTACACATCAGGGTTAGTGACCAAAAAGTGTACTTCACCTTACTACATACAAATTGCTATAAACACATTGATCCCACATATGGTTACAGATTTACATTATGATTCCCTTTTCTCTCCATTGCAATGTTCCCAGAATCCATGATGTACAGATTAGCCATTCAGTTGCCTGCATTATTTTAAATGGACCAATATAAATTTTTGACAACTTGCTATTTCCCTCTTTTGGCCTTTTTCTTTGTTATATGAACTGGCCTTCTTGGGCAGCCATTTTGATATATGCTTTTCTGAGCAATCAGCATTTGCATCACTAGAGTGATTCATCGTTAAGTTCTCAGTTCCAATAGATTATTCTTCACTTACTGTGCCTCAGCTTTCTTTTTTAGGTAGACAGGGGTTGATTTCCCAAGTGACAGAAGAAAGAAAAGAATGAAGAGGAATTTATGATTGTGATTAAGTAAATTTTTCATTTAACTAGAGGTTAGCCAGGGGAAAAACAAATCTTTTTCGTTCCAATGGATTATTGAGGAAAATATTTATACAACGAGCTATTAATTTCTGTCTAAAAACACGAATAATTACAGAAGTTTCTCTGAAAATGGTGGACTTCATGGTTCTGTTGAGGTGGATGATTTGGAAGGAAGTATACACATCCTGAATTAACCCTCTGAAAGTTGTTTTAAAAACATAAGCTCCTAGTAAAAAGCAGCAGCTTTCTCATCAATACAAAAGTAGAATGCCACAGAAAATTTTTAAAAACTTTAAAAACATATATAATGCCATGTATTGAAACATTACTCCTCACAGTTTTCCCTGGCAAAGTGAAGTATACGTCAACCAGTTGCTTTTCAGTTTCCATAGCAAGGTTTAATTATATACAGAGCTTTTGATTTCAATCAAACGGACTTCTTAAAAAACTCACGCCCTATTTAAAACCCCTCAGGTAACTAAAGAACCAGGCAGTTCTTTGTGGTTTATATGGTAAACTCTTCAAAACACCAAAAGGCTTGTTATTCCTTGAATCTTACTTTAGGTCAATTTAACTAAGGCCCACAGTGTCATACATGAAACCATGACTACGTTTTCATGTAAGCAGGGCCATTGCTTAAATCTTCATAATGCCAGTGACAGTGTGGCTTTGGGCAAACCACTAACTGTCATGTCCATTTCCTCCTTGTACAATGGAGATACTCAGTATGGTTCCTGAAGAGGAGCTGATTAAAATATTCTATAGAGTTAATTTATTTTTGGAAATACACATGTCATTCATTATAAATGCTCCAGATATGGAGTGTTAAAACTTTAGACTCAATGCATTTCAGATACAAATACATAGCCTCTATAGAGTAATTACAGAGTTGAAACAACAGTTCCTTCTTCTAAAACCTAGTATTTATACTTTTTTTTAAAGTCTCAAGATAAAGAAAAAAGGAAAAAGAAAAACACAAAGAATGGATGCAATGAGATTTCTCTTCAATTAAAATTGACTGGAAGCTAAATGTAAGGCCTACAAATCAGGTTTCATCTGTACTCCTACTCAAATACATTTCTCTCCTCTGAAAACATGGTATCCATGAATAGGCCTAGATCACTAATTTTCTTCACCTCGTTTCTCTTCTCTTCTGCTGTAGCTATAACCTTTCAACCTAACATTATTGCAATCATAGTCCAAACTAGGCCATCAGTTATTATACTTTCCACCTCCCAACTACTGCCACCAAAGAGAAAAAAAAACCTGTGACAAATTTCAAGAGCATTACTGAGCAGCCACTGTGTGTTGGGCTGTGTTTGCTAGAATGAAAACTCTTAAAAACTTCTAAGACAAAAGAGGTTTGCCATCAAGAAAATGAAGCAACACCAATGAAACACAAAATTTGCCAGACTTTGAAAGAATCCTTTGTTTAGAAAAAAGAATTAGGCAAAACAAAACAATACAGCTATAGATAAAAGCAGTAGGGTGATTAACCAAATTGAGATAGTTTTTTCTTTCCTTTCCTTTTTTCTTTTCTTTTTTCTCTTTTCTTTCCGTTTAGAGAAAGACAGAGAGACAGAAAGCAAAAAGCCACCCCCCCAGGGGGAATGGCCACACCACAATCCCTTCTTCATTCTCCTCTTGGGATTTTAGGCACACACGCACACATGCCTAGTGTCAGTTTCAAGCTGCCTGGTCCAGGACTCAAACTGTGGTTGACTACATGGGAGTCCAGTGATGTAACCATTATGCCAACCTGAGATGGTCCCAAGATAGTTATTTCTTATCTTTTCTTTTTTTTTTAAAGAGAGATTTTTGCTGTAGGGCACATGTGCTTGCTAGAGAGAAAGAGAGACAGAAAGCAAAATGTCACTTCCCAGTGGGAATGGCCAAACCACAATCCCTTCTCCTCCATTCTCCACTGGGGATATTGGGCACATACGCACATGCACCCAGCATGAGTTTTAAGCTGCGAGGTCTGGGACTCGAACTACTGTCGACTACATGAGAGTCTAGTAATATAACCATTAAACCATCTGCTGGTCCCCTTAGATAAGTTATTTCTGAGTAAGGGGAAAGGAATGTGCACAGACAGGACTTCAAAGGTATATATGAAGTTCTATTTCCTGTGTTGTATGGTAGAGAAATGGGTCTTCTTTTTATTTGATTACTTTATTTAGTTTTTTGTTATACCTTTTTAAATATATATATTAAATATATAAAACTATTATTAAATATATATATGAAACACTTAAAAGTACATGCCTGTAAAGCAAATAGAAATGTAGGAGCCAGATCCCACATAGCCAGCTACAGTTTAAATCCCAGCCCCAACAGCTTGAAAAATATGCTGGACATATGAACATGCATGCCTAAAATCTTGACAGAATGGAGAAATGGAAGAGACGGGATTGCAGCATGACCACATCCCCTATATATATATATATAGGAAAGGTTGAAAGGTCAGCTAACTTTTTCTATAAAAGTAATAGTAAATATTTTAGGCTTTGAAAACCACATGGTTTTTGCCATGACCCCTCATCTCCGTTTTGGGGATGAAAGCAGTTATAAACAATACAAACGAGTATGGCTGTGTTCTAATAAAGCTTCATTTACAAAAATAGTGCACTGGATATGGTCCATGGGATGTAGTTCAGCAAACCCTACAGTTACAGCTGTTTAAGGAAACCATAGCTAGACTGTCGACCAGCATAAAGATTTAGAAAGGAATTCTGTTCAAAGAAAACACACACACATAAGACAAAGAAAGTCTTCACCTCAATTAACCTCATGAAATGATACTAGCGAAATGGAGACCACTTCTCTGCATCTCAGGCTGCCTTGCTCATTGTCTCATCAGGGTTCCGCAAGTTTTCATCAATACTGGAGACAGTCGGTACGTACACGTTGAATTGATGTGAATGAACTGAACCTGGTGCCAAGTCTCTTTTTTCTTACATTTGAAAAGTAACACAACCCCAACCCACTGATGGGCTGATAGGGGCCTGGAAACTAGCATTGCTTTTTCCTGTGATACTAGATCCTGGTGCTCTGGGAAAGGACTGAGGTTTCTAAACTATTAGTCAGGAGCTCTCTGAGAAGTAGGTGGCCTAGGGCAGCTGACAGCATGGTGACTGGATTCCACATGGTTAACGGCAGTTTGAGTCCTGGACCAGTCAGCTTGAAAACTGCATCAGGTTTGTGTATGTGTGTGTGCCCAAAACCCAAAAGGAGAATCATTTCTCCTTTTCTTTCATAGGAAAAGGAATTGTGGCATGACCATCCACCATGGGCCGGTTGCGATTTCTCACTTTCTCTTTTTCTCTCCACTGGGCACACACACTGCATCCTCTGGTACATTTTAAAAAGAAGAAAAGAAGAAAGAAGAAGTAGCTGGACTTTGGCCCCTGGGAGGGAGGGGGGAATCATAAGAATTCTAAGGGTCAGGTAGTGGGAATATCATGACGTTTTTTGTAATAAGGTATGATTTCAAACTCCAGTTCCACTCCTTGCTAGTTCTGTGACCTTGGACAAATGATAATCTCTAAGATGTCAGTGTGCAAGTAAGCAAAATGGAAATACCATCTCTTCGTTGACAGGCTGGTTAAGAAAATGAGAAAAAGTATCGGGAACGAGCAGTTAGCGTAATGGCTATGTCGCTGGACTCCCACGTAGTCGACCGCGGTTCACGTCCCGGACCCAGTGGCTTAGAACTCACGCTGGGCGCGTGTGCATGTGTGCCCAAGATCCCAAGAGGAGAATGGAGGAGAAGGGATTGCAGCATGACCATCCCCCTGGGGGGTGATTTCTCGCTTTCTGTCTCTATGTCTCTCTCTGTCTGTCTGGTGAGCGCACACGCCCTATAGCGAAAACCTCTAAAAAAAAAAAAAAAGGTATTGAAAACACGTAATCAGAGTACCTAAGTACACTTTTGCTCTCCTTCCCCTGCAGCCTCCTTTTCCTCACAGACCAGATCACCGGGACAATGTTCTTAAAGGTGAGAGGAGTTCTGCATAGATAGGTTTAGGTACCAGGATTACAGGGGCTGAGCAATGAAACTGAGCACCAGCCTCCTCCTGGCTTCCTGTGCATCTTTTTTTTCTTTTTTAGTTTGTTATCTAGTACATGCTGCCTGGAGAAAGAGGGAAAAAAAGAGAGGAGAAAAGGGGTGAAAAGTGAGAAAGCACAGCCCCAAGGGGGATGGCCATGCTATAATCTCTTCTCATCCATACCCATCTGAGGATTTGGGGTGCACACCACACCCACTGTGTTTTTCAAGCTGCCAGGACTGAAACCATGCAACTGGCCATATGGGATCCAGCCACCTTAACCTCCACAACATTAGCTGGTTCTCCTGTGCATTTTTGAACCTCATAGCACATGGCAGGAAGGGGACCATCACTGAAATTCACAGAAAGTGCTCCTACCACCGCCCGCAGGGCATCACAGTAGCCAGTGGACTCTTCCAAGTGAGTTGACACTGACCAGTCCCCAGCAAGCGAGCTCAGAAACAGAGCTATGTATGAGTGATAAACTGGGTTACTATGGAAGAAATGGCACTTTCCAGTGCCATGGGAACCCCTGAATTAGACATTACCTGGATGACAACCCTAAATTGAGGCTCATTTTTCAAAATCTCCATGTTAGCTTCAGGATGGGGGAAAAAAAAGTTGCTCCTCTTTTTCTAAAAGCATGAATTAAATTGATCTTTGTAATCAGAAAAGAGATTGAAGCTCTTTTCCTTCTGGAGACAGATGTCGAAAACAAGTGCCATGACTAAGAACTCATGTCAAAGCCTTCCTTGGAAGAGGTCTAATGACAGTGATGACAGGCCTAGAGGAAACAGACCCCTCTAGAGAGCACTCTGGGCTTCGTGCTGTACATCTAGGCTCTGCATAGTTAACAGTGTGTCTGAGAGAGGAATATGTTCATAAACCTTTTGATAATACCAAAGAGTATTTAAAAGGACTCAAACATTCCCATTACATCTCTCAGACCTGTTAAACATAATATCAGTTCTCATCATTCTTCTAGAAAAAGAGATAGAAGGACAGATACTGAGAAAATTCCCATGGAGGCAATTAATACATAGCCTCCTCCCAAGACAGAACACTCTGCAGTTATCCCTGTGCTGGTTGCTCAACACAAACAGCAGCCTCTTGAGCTGTACGTGCAGAAAACAGGAGACATGAGCTCAAGACACCTCTTCTACTCCCACACTTCTCCTCTCCAAGGCCCCAGGCTTGCAAACCGTAGACGTGAGGGCAAAGATGGACACGACTCCCACAACGTATGTTCAAGGCGATTCACATCCAGTTCAGAAACTGGAGTAAAAGACTGACTTAGCATTCCTGGAGTTCATGTCTTACCATGCACAATGGTTACGTCCTCAGAGGTGCCTATTTTTGATCACCTTCTGCCCAAGCCCCACATCTGCACATACTAGGAATACAACAAAAAAGATCGCAGAATGAATGAAAAAGGAACGAATGAAGCTTTTTTCTCCTCCCTGCTCTTTTGCCTGAGCCTCCTCTCCATTTGCCATCTCACTTGCTTTTGTAATGTAAGCGACTGAGAACCTGAGTGACCACATGCCCATTACTCAGCCTTACCAGGTGGCCCTGCTTGATCTCCCGGTTCTGTAATAATAAGGGAAAAGGGCCATGGTCCCCGGGTGCTCACTGATGGCTAGAATCTGGGCTTCCTGGACCGGAGCCTCTCCCTCTGTCAGTGCCCTCTTCCTACTGAGGGCTGCCCACCACGTCCATTTCACACACCAAAGCTGGTAAATAGGAGCCCACTACTCCTACTCCCACCCTTCTCCTTCCCCTGCTTTATTTTTCTCCCTAACATTCCTCACTATCTAATGCACTTTATATTTTATTAGTTCCCTTGAGAAAGAAATAAGGGAGTCAAGGATGATTGTAACCATTTGGCCTGAGCAACAAAAAGACCTAACGACCATTTTCTGCGATGGGTAATGGATAAGAAGTTGGGTGTTTGGTTTGTTAGATTCTAAGTGTGAGTCTCCTGTTAGATATCCAGGTCTGTCAAGTGGGCAGGAGAATATTTCCTTCTTGAGTTCAGATACAAGTCCAGGCTGGATATATGCACTTTGCAATTACTGACAGATAGTATGGAAAGCCATGGGTCAACAAGGGAGGAAGTGCATAGGTAAAAAAGTACAAGCACTGAGCCCTGGGGCTCTCCACTGTTCAGAGGCCAGGGAGACGAAAAGGAACCAGTCAAGGAGACAGAGAAGGAACAACCTCAGATGTAGAACCAAAAGAGTGTGGTATTCTGAAAGCCAAAGGAAGAAAGAGTTTCAGGGAGAAATGAATTAAGAGTATCAAATATTGCCAATAAGCCAAGAAAAGAAATACTGAGAACTGAACAATGGAGGTAGAATATTGTGTTGTCAGATTACATGAAAAAGAAGTGAGATTGTGACTAAAATATTATCATATTTTACTAATTTTAAATGCCTTTATTCAATGCTTTTTCATAAACTTGATTACAGTGTCATTTCTTTCGCTTAGTGGTTTATAAAATAATGGTATGTTTCACAATCAACTGTGTTTCAGCTTTAATAAAATTTAGCAAGAATTATATTTTTAGTTTATAAACTTGAACAGACTTATTTGTTGAAATTGGGTCCATTATAAATACTACTCAGCCATAAAAAAACGGGACCCTGGCATTCGATAGAAATGGTCAAATATGGAGGATCTATTGCTGAGTGAAGCAAGCCAGGATATGAAAGAAAGATATTGTATGTATCCATTTAATTTATACCGACTATCTGCACTTTATGGTCAAGACTGAAATATTGGAAGTCATAAAAGCAGTGAAAATAATAATAATAGTAATAATCTGAAAAAATGATGATGATGATGTGAATAGTAATGTCTTTGACTTGACTGATATGCATGGTAATCATGCTGGAAAAAGAAATGGAATACACTGTAAAGGTATATGTGATTCAATGTAATACAAACAAGATTATGATAATAAGTAAAATTAAATTAAAATTGAAAAAAAAAAGAAATTGGATCCATCATCAACAGACCTAATACATTGAACTCTGGATATACACTACAATGTAAACTACTAATTACTGGTAAAAATTATCAACATATTTCTAGAAATTCCCTTTCCTCTGCAGAATCTGTTGACATGGTACTTGACTAGGTTGATTCAAAGGCATAACTTTTTAGAAAAATGCTTTTTTTCTATTTGTATCTGAACCCTCTGTGGGGAAAATGCTGATTTGTTTTTCAATATCCCAAACAACTTCAATTCAAAATTGTCAGTTAAGACAAATGATAAAATAAAATATATATATTTAAAAAAGTAAATCCTCCCTAATGTCTAGAGGAAGAAATCATCAGTGAGGCCAACAGCAGTCTGTGATTCCGGGCAAAGGCCCCGTCATCGGCCACTTCGCGCACGAGATAATGCTTTTTAGGCTGTAGCCATAAGCAGCTTTTCTCCTGCAATGGTTTTGTGCACATTTTAATCCTCAAACACCCTACGAGGTTAAACAGAAAGGTGTTGCCAGCTGGAAATGGCATTACTGGAAGCCAAGGTGGAAACGGTAATGGAGTAAGGGGTGGAGAGCAGCTGACTATCCCCCCTGTAAAATTAACTGTGGCTGATGGCAGCCCTGAGGCTGGAAAGCTGGGACACAGCGCTCTTAAACGGAATAATCTGCTCCCTTCAGCCCGGCTTCCTGGTGTTTACACTTCAAGTCTACTTCCCATAGGAAATTTGGGCTGACAGACAGGATGACTGTCTGGAATTTTTAGTCAAGGAGTCTCTCTGGCAGAGGACAGAGGGTTCCTTGGGTTGCAGCAGCTGGTGCCGCTATTGCTGCTGCTGCCTGGTGCTGAGAAAATCACCCAGGTAAACAGACTTAAATTCAGATGAGCAGGGCTCCGTCAGCTCTGACTCACGTGAAACAGCCGTTGTTTGTTCACAACAGGCCTGCACAGCCTTTAGCTATTGGGAGACTGGCTGTAGAATTTTTTCATTTCAAGTAGTTCATGAAAAAGGGGGAACTCAGAGAGCCTTCTACAGATGAAAACGCATTATTGATGACAATTTTGCAGTTGTGTTACTTCAGAACCACCTGGGTTTTGCTAAAGAAAATGCATTTTTCTTCACTGAGCATGGTTACAAAAAAAAGAAAGAAACAAATGTAGAAGGGCCAGCTCTGTGGTCTAGTGGGCAGGGCGGCCAGACCCCATATAGCTGACCCTGCAGTTTGAGTTCCAAACCTGGTGGTTTGAGAAACACACCAGCACATGTGTGTGCATCTCCCAAATCTCAACAGGATGGAGAAATGGGAAGGATTGTTTTGTGACCATTATTCCCAGGGCGGGGTGCTTTTCCCTTCTCTTTCTCCCTGTCTCTGTCTCTCTGTCTCTCATGAGTGAATGCATATACCCTCTGGCTAAAAAAAAAATTAAAAAGAAAAGAAAAGAAATTTCTAACACCAAGTAACTGATGAGAAATCCAATTCTGATAATCAAGGGATGGTGAGTAGCGGTAGTCAGAGTGACGACGGAATATAAAACATGGCACTGTCACTTTCTAACTGTATGACCTTGGGCAAGTTACTCCATGTACCTCAGTTTTCCCATCTATAAAATAAGGATGATAGTAGTCTTTCTCAAAGACTTATAAAAATTAATTTAATATTCATCATAACACTTAGAATGGACATGGTATCCACAAGCATGATATAAATCTTGTTAAAGACAAGTAGACGATCAAAAATGGTAGCAGAAATCTTTTTTATAAATTTAAGTTTAAAAAGATATATTTCAAAAGTCATAGCTTATGTCACCTTTGCATTCCAAAATCACCTCCTGATCTGGCTGATCGATAGTAGCAAAACATCCCACAACCTCACTTTAGATGAAACTGACGTAGAGAAGTACTAATTTGGTATTGATTTCTAACACGCTTGACTTGTTTTTCATTTCTGAACACCACATTTGGTGGTCTTAATAATCAAGATGGGGACCAGTAGGTGGCCCAGGGCCTACGGCACCGGACTTCTACATGGCTAACTGCAGCTCTAGCCCCGGACCTGGCAGCTTGAAAATCATACTAGATGTGTGTGCGTGCTCAAAATCCCAGGAAGAGAATGGAGCAGAAGGGATTGCAGCATGGCCAACCCCCCCACAGAGGATAAATTGTCACTTTCCCTCTCTAGCAAGCACATACACCCTTATGGCAAAACAAAAACAAAAACAAATCAGATGTAAAGTTTTCTTAAGTCACTCCAGAAAGCCGATTAAGTTTACTGATACTGTTCAAATACAAGTACACCCACGGCCGCAGCTTCCAATTGCTCAACATCTGACCCCTAAGCACCGCAAGCTCTGGGAAATATTTTATGCAAGAAACGCAAACACAATTCCACCTCACAACTGCACTGTACTGCAAATCACTCCTACAAACGCACTGGATCCAACTGCTTATCCTAGAAAGAGAAAGATGTCTGCAGAGTTCTGAGTCTGGGAGGGACACTTCTTTCACAGTAAAGACCAGTCCTCTCATACTCAACCAATCCTAACAGAGGAACTACAATTCAATAAGAAAGGAAGCCTTTTTTTTTTCAAAGCTTGTTGTTGAGATTCATAAGAACCTAAAACTGAGAATGAGGGCTGTTTCTGAGCAAAACATAAAGATAACACAGAGACAATAAGAGATGCATCTTTGCTTGCTTGCTGCGTAAAGTAGGGTGATGTTACACTTTGGTTGAGCAATGAGTTGCAAATAAGAGAAAAGATGGAAGAAATGACCAATATTATCATCAGAAACTCAACACCTAAAATATAGCTTGGTTCAATGACAGCATCGGTTTTATAAACAAGTACACTGAGCAAATTATGTCTGGCTTTGTAAGCAGCATTATTTCCCCTAAGAGCTATCTTTACCTACAGATTGGGGCATCAAAGCTATGCAAATAGGAGGCTCAACCACTAGGACAGCTGGTCTGTCCTTTAATTTAGTATTTGAGTTTCAAGTCTACAATATGCAAGGGCTTTGGTTATGGGTTGCTTTTTACTTCACATTTCAGTTTTTGCATCACTGAAAGATAGTATTTTAAGATGGAAGATGTTAGACATACTTGAATCAAAGACTGTTATGGGTGAGAAAAGCCAGGCTCGCAAGGTCTTTTCCTCTGCACCGCTTCCCTGCCTGAGCACTCCATTTTCCTACTGAGCACGTGTGCATTTCACATGTGCATGAAGCATTCCTTTCTTCCATCTCCCCAAGCTGTACCTCTCACCTCAACAGGTACTCTTCACACTCCAAAAGCAGACAGTATGAGTTCAGGTCCCTCCTCTCACCCCCTATAATGGTTAAAATCAGATTCAGGTACCACAGCCTGATTTTCATTTCCAGCTGTTTTGTACACTGATCAGTCAGACTTTAAGGCATTTTATGGCTCTAGTTCCTAGAACAGATGTCTTCTCTGCAGCCATTTCTCTTGGCTCAAATGACTCATTAAATCTAACTCTTAATAGATTTTTAACTGGGGTTTAAAATCAAATATAATTGTCCCTCTGTCTTGACCTCAGCTCTCCAAGAATGTTTGTGTGACTCGTCTCTCTGACCTTTTTGGGGGAGGCAGAGAAAGAAAAAGCCAAGCTAGAAGCTTTATTTATGTCACAGTCTCATTCAATCTTCACAAAAAATCCCATAAGATAGGAATTATGTCCTTGTTACAGATGAGAAAACTGAGGAAACGTTCGGTAGCTTAACATAGTTAGGAATGATATTCAAAACCCAGGTCATCCAAACTATCACTGCACTATACTGCCTCCCAGGACTAAATAAGATTTACCACCAGTCACTCCTTTAGGGTCTTTTTATTTTTCCTAAGAATTATTTTAACTTTATTTACTTATTTTAATTTGGCCAGAGAGGAACAGAGCGAGAGAGGGGGGGGAAAGTGAGAAGGCAAGTTGCTAGGTCTGGGATTAGAACCACAGTTAGCCATATAGAAGTCCAGTGCCCTTAACCACCACGCCACCTACTAGCTCCCCTTTAGGGTCTTGACTGCTTCTTAGAATACAAATCTTTTGAATGTGTCTCCCACCAACCCCCTTATAGGATCACAAAAAGAAAGACAATTAGCAACAAAAAAGAAGTATAATTCAACAACACTTTCGTGATGGTCTAAATTTCAGAGTCTGTCCACACCTCCCAAAGGATTGCAGGGACAAGAGTTAAGAAGTCATATAATAGACAAGTTGTCTGCATTTACCTGAGTGTAAGTCCAGGCTCACATGTACCTCGTGGTGTGACCTTAGTCAAGTTACCTGATCTTTCTGTTCCTAGTGTATAAAATGCGTATGTTTCTGAGCACAAAAAGGTTGTTCTGAGAATTAAATGATAAAATACATACAAAGCCCCTAAAATAGTGACTGCCCATAACGATACATGAAGAATTAATTCTATCCCTCTCTACAATGCATCCAGAATAAGGCTCCCAGAGAAATGTTCTTATGGATTTATCCTGGTCAAGGACACGTTCAAGTAAAGTTGTCGAAGTCAGACACTGTCAAGAACAGTCAGAAAGCTCCCTGAGTCTCTGAGGAACAGGTTAAGATGTATAACGGAGGAGAAAAGAAGGGGAATGCCTTTGCCTCCTCCTCCTCAAAGTAAGGGTGACAAAATTTTGTGCAGATCCTAAGAGTTTGAAGAATTTATTTTCACCTGGAGGCGGTTATCTCACAGCCACCAGCTCTTGCACCTTGCAGCAGTCTCACATCACCAGTTAAGATGCTCAGCAGAGGGGAACCAGCAGTTAGTGTAATGGCTACGTCACTGGACTCCCACATAGTCGACCACGGTTCGCGTTTCGGACCCGGTGACTTAAAACTCACGCCGGGTGCGTGTGCGTGCGTGCCCAAGATCCCAAGAGGAGAATGGAAGAGAAGGGATTGTGGCGTGACCATCCCCCCTGGGGGGTGATTTCTCGCTTTCTGTCGCTATGTCTCTCTCTGGCTGGCAAGCACATGCGCCCTATAGCAAAAAAAAAAACCGCCCCCAAAAAAAACCTCTCCAAAGATGCTCAGCAGAGGTTACCACATATCCCCTCCCCCTTCACTTAATTACTATCACTGCTTTCATCAGGCGATCCAGGACAGAGGATGGCCCTCCTCCAAGAAGCACCTGTCGTCCTCCTCTTCCTCTTCTACCTTATGTTGCTGATAAAGACCGAAGGGCTAAGTTCTTCTGTTCACTTAAATGCAGCCTCCAGTATCCTCACAGGCAAATGACCTTTTCGTTGCCTCATTTAAGAAACTTGAGCAGTAGTTTTCAAAACCACAACACCCTCTGTACTAAGCAGAACCCTACAATCCTTTGACCAGAAAGGCAACATGTAAAATATAAAGAGCTCTGTCCCAGGAGGCAAGAGACCAAGGCCTTGGCTCCACTCTAAGCCTACCGGCCATGCAACCTTGGGCAAATCACACTTCTTCGCTGCACCTCAGCGCCTGTGAAATGAGAAGACTGGACAAAACGAATCTCTTCCAAGCCTGACTCTCGTGTGCGCTCTCTCTCACACACACCACGCACACTTCCCCATGATCCTCTCCAACTTGCCAGTCTCCCAAAAATAAAACAAAAGCTCTTTATGTTATGAAAGCCTAGTCAATCCTAGTCCTGAAACAATGCCTTGAACTTGGTGTTCAGATACATAGATTAAATGAAAACATCACATTAAGTAGTTGAATAATGAGTCTTTTTTTTTTTAATGTCCTAGGTTTTCTTTGCCTTGGGACTTCCTAATAAGTTTATGATCACAAAAATATCCCAAACTTCCACCATTATTTCAGCGTAAGGTAGGATGATATACACACACACAAGATTTATTTCATGTGTTATATTCCTCGGCTTTAGCCAGAAGACAACTAACTAATCCGAAACAGGCACACCAAACATTTGGATTCTCTTTAGGAAAATAATTCAACATATGAATTTCAATAACTCTCAAACAAAAGATAATACAACAAAAAGCAAGAAAGAAATACGTAAGTAAGACAAAGAATAATTCCTCTCTAATACCTCTCATAATATCTCTGTCTGAAGAAATCTGTGGTTGTCATGGCTAAAGATATCCTCTGTATGGGACCAGCAGTGGCGTAATGGCTATGTTGCTGGATTCTCATGTTGTCGACCATGGTTCGAGTTCCAGACTCGGTGCTTAAACTCACGCTGGGTGTGGTGTGTGCGTGCCCAAGATTCTGAGAGGAAAATGGAGAAGGGATTGTGCCGTGGCCATCCCCCCTGGGGGGGGGGGCATGATTTCTCGCTTTCTGTATCTCTCCATCTTTCTGGTGAGCGCATGCACCCTATAGCAAAAACCTCTCAAAAAAAAAAAAAAAAGATATATTCTATGGACAACAGGTTTGCCAGGGTGCCTGGAGAGTCCTCACAGCAGGCACTTCACCTGTAACCTGCAGGCAAAACCAGACTTGGATGTTGTCTTTCTGGAAGTAAAATAAACTATTTCTATAACCCTAGCCTTTCACTCTTATATGTAGAATGACAAATTTCCCTATCCACAAAGATCATTTTTAGATTAACTTATAAAAATTTAAGTACAGAGTCCCAACAAATTACAAAGATGTACAGATCTGTGGTAAACAGGAATTTTTTTTTTAACTCCTTTTATTTATACTATGGAGAATGATGTTCACCCTTACACGCCATGGTAGAAATATATTAACATTAAAGAGGGTTTCAATATAAATGCACTTACTTACTTATTTTTAGTTGCTGGGGTACATGCACTGACCAGAGAGAGACAGAAAAACACAGAGAGAGGGAGAGGAAGAATTTATTCCCCCCCAAGGGGGGGTGCTCATGACAGTGCCTTCTCCATTGCTCCATCCTGTCAGAATCTGGAACATGCATGCACATATGCCTAGTATGTTTTTCAAGCAGCTAGTGCCTGAATTGGAATCGCGCAGTTGGCCATGGGGTGTCTGGCTCCCTTAACCACTAGGCTATCGGGTAAGCCCAAACATATTTATTAATACTTCGTGAGACTGAGAGGGATGTGCTACCAGAACCCGTGACTCCCAGAAGCTGGTTGCTCTTTGCAGGTGGATATGAACTGCTGACGGGCCCTCAGCTGGTATGAGCAACTTTTCCAAGGCAGGCAAAGCATTTACTAGGTATGCTTATTCGTGACCAACTTCCCAAGAGTTCCATTTGTGGCCGGGGCTTCCTGACGCATATGAGGACACCACGTTCTCCCTCAGCATAAAAATTCAGATGGATGAGAACCTGGGACAGGGCTTTTTAATTCCTATGCAACCAAGGTACATGTTGGAACATTATAATTTGGGGCGTGATAGCGGAAGGAATTAAAAGATTCGAAACATCAGTCTGGAATAACGACTCCATTTCTACCACAGTACAAAAATATCTCACATTCTCTCAGTCTTCGTCAAGCCCATGTCCTGATTTAAGGAGAATTTTTTTAAGAGATATTTTTTTGCTAATAGTACACATACATTACCAGAGAAACAGAGAGACAGTCACACTGCAATTCCTTCTCTTCTATTCTCCTCTCAGGGTTTTGGGCAAACATGTACACACACCTGGCATGAGTTTTAAGCTGCTGGGTCCAGGACTCAAACTGCAGTGCACTATGTGGGAGTCCAGCAATGTAGCCATTTCACCAACTGCTGGTCCCCTGCACTCACTGAATTATAAACTCAAGAGAAAGCGCTTTCATGTTGCAAAGAGTACACAATCCTCCTTTGGCATCAGGTTAGGGCTAAAGCTGGCCTCCTCCCTCCTACTACCAGTGCATTGCTCTCTACCCTAGAGCATACTGCAGAGCCATGGGGCAGTTTCCTCTGATAGACAACAGTGGACAGTAGGTATACTCAGGTAAAGCACAACTAAATTGTCATACTGATCAAAATCTGGCAGCCTTCATGTGGTGGGCGCAAGTATCCTTATTTTATGAAGAAAGCTAAGATCCAAGCAAAGAATTGCCTTGCCCAGGATCATATAGCCTTTTAGGAGCAGAACAGATCTGGACTTTAACTGTCCCAGTTCAGTGGGATTTCTGCTGCCCACAGCTGCTCCTCAGTACCACAATCCAACCTGTGAGAAATGACCTCATGCCTCCACTCAACCATCTCACACTATTTAAAGAACTGTATTTCTGATATTATTTTCCTATAAGCACACCATTGCATCCCTTCCTTTCTCTCAACTCTTCTCAAGTAGCACTATAGGGATACTCAGCTAGAATATTTGATGTGATTCAAGAAAAAGCAGAGCTGGAGTCTAAAGCTATACGCAGCTGCCTCCTACTCTCTACTCAAAATATATCCATTCCCTGAGCAAATAGATGAAAAGTATAATGAGAGATTGGAATTCAAGCCACGCCGTCCTCCTCTATGGCTCTGATTTGGCAATGATACAAGTTGTCACAGGCACATAGCAGGTACATCTGTGAGATGGACCCACAGATATGACTGGATTCTTCTGGGAAAAGCTAAATCTATTAGGAAGAGACATAGAAGCAGTGTAAACAACGTTTCAGGGAAAACACAAGGATGACCACCACCTCTTCCTAGGTCCCGTGCATATCTAAGATTCAGCTTTGTTGTAATCCCTCAGCAGACTGGGAAACAGTTTGCTAAGAGTAAAGTTAAGCACTAACTGTTGAAATTCAAGAAAGGCTCCAAGAAGGACAGATTGCACATCCAAGCTGCAAACCACCCGGAGGTGAAAGAGAAGGAGCTACTGAGAAATGACAAATCTATGGTATAGAACAGATGCCAGAACAGTGTGGTCTATGATACAACCCATCTGTTCTTACAAATAAAGTTTTATTTGAACACATCACACCTATCATTTACATGTTGTCCATGGCTGATTTCAGTTTACAAAATCAGCATGAAGTACTTATAACAGAGATCGTATAACCTTTGAAGCTTGAAGTATCTCCTAGGTTGTTGACCTCTGGTATAGACAGTGTAAAGAAAACATCACTGTGCAGAGGAGTGATTCATACCCAAGAAAAAAGCCAGTAAGGAGTCTTATTTGATTATCTAGGAGGCTCTCTGGCCACCTAAAAGGGCACTGCCTACACAGTAAACTAATTAAGCTCATATCGTCTATAGAGAGAAAACCATGTTTCTCATAAACACTTTAAAGATGGCAGTGCTGACACTACCTAAGTACAGTTTCATGTATTTTAAAGGAGAATGTTTCCACTTTGTTCACAGTCATTATTTCTGTGACTGAATCACTTCTGGATGATCAACCATTTGGCCAACAAAGCTGTAAGTACTGTGTACACATTCACGTATTTAATCCTCACAACAGCCTGTAGACTGTATTATTATCCTCTTATTGTACACGAGAAAACTGAAGCACAGAGTGCTGAAATAACTTGCCCTAAAACACACAGTTAGTAAAGGAAGTGGAACCAGATTACAGTCTTTGCTCTTTAACCGAATATTATCATCTCTATAATATTCTATAATATATTTTCTAATTTTCTAAACTTATAAACAGAGGTCCAGAGAAGTAAAAGATCTTAACTGAAAGCTCATGACTAGGGAAGGGGAAATCTAGAATTTTAAAACTCAGGTTTTCTGATGTAATTTTTGGTCTATAAAATGCTACTTCGTTTCTTCCCCAAAATCTTCTCTCTATTGACTTTTTTTTTTTGACTTCTGACTCATACCTCCAACCACAAACCTCTCTTGCTTTTCTGCTTAAGGCCACACACCAGGCTAATCCATTTCTATGCTAAACACAAGTACTAGGCATTTACAAAATGCCTTGGCCTTTGAATGAGTGGGTTCCCTTTTTTCTCTTCTCTGTATTCTCCAATGTCCACTGGACAGTATTCTACTTTGAAATGAGCAAAGCAGATGAGAAATACCAGCAATCTTTTTCTAGTCAGTTTTTGCATATTTTACGGCGTTCATGAACCCTCCCCTTACCTCTGAAAAATAATTCTTCTGGGCACATATAGCAATTTAGTTTAAAGAACCCACCTTAAAATCTCTGTGTTTAGTGTGTGTCACGCTGGGTAAAGTCTCTTTACAATCTAAATGATGTACAGTGACTAAATGTATAAATAATAATTAAAATTAAATTTAAAAAGAAGAAAAAAATCTCTGTGTTTAAATTACTAACACATCACTGTAAAGTCAACCACAATAAAAATAAATCAATAGGTTAAAGGCTTTAAAGTAAGTGATCCACTGAAAAAGGTACATGGATTAATTAGTCTGTAGGTGCTCTAGACCACTGCTGTTCCATAGAACGTAGGACAACGGAATTGTTCCATGTCTGCCCAGTCTAATATGGTAAAAGCTATTTGCCACTGTGGTTATTGAGCACTTAACATTTAACTGAGGAACTAAAATTCTAATTTTAGTTTTAAATTAAATGCTAATGGCTACCCTATGGGCCAGCTCAGCTCTAGACCACCTCTTCTTGAGCCCTGTGCTGTAGACCAGGCAGAGGGACACACAGTTCGAGCCACTGTCTGCTCCCTAAGAACGTCTAAGTCATGTGGAGAGACAAATCGCATAGCCGCACTCAGTAACAGATGATAAGAGCTAAAGTAACTGAGAAACAGTATCTTGGAATCTAGTTCCACGGAAAGAGCTCTTTGCCCTTTGGCTGCTGTGGGTATAAAACAGTCTGCTTTAAAATGACAGCCCCAGTTCCTTTCCCAATCCTTGTTGCAGTCAACTTAAAAAGAGATGTTGCCTTTGTATGTCCTGTGCCTTAAGTAACAGAGAGGGAGCCCTATCTCTGGCAAATCTTACTTTCTCCCTAAGCGACAATACTAAGGAGTCTGCGACTCAGCTATGTCCAGTCGAAGCTAACTAAATCCAGTTCTTCTGTCTCTCAGGTTTTTTTTCCATGTTTCTTCAAAGCATGAAGTTTTACAGAAACTGTCCATTTTTTGCTATCTTTATCACCTTGCAGAGCTTCCTTCACAAATATTTCCACCTACTTTTCAAGCTTCTCAAAATTTCTGTGGCAACAGTTTGCTAGAAACTCATCTTTATACTGCCTCCACCTTTCCACTTTGCAAGCAGTTAAAGAAAGGAAGAATGAAAAATGGAAAAAGAAAGGAAGGATGAAGAAGGGAGGTGTGAAAAGGGGAAGTAGAGAAGAAAGAGAGAAGGAAAGAATGGAAGGAAAAGTAAAAGAGTAAGGGCACAAATCAGAAAGAGCAATGAGAGGGCCAGCCCTGTGGCCAAGTGGTTAAGGGAGCCAGATCCCACATGGCATCTTGCAGTTCAAATCCCAGCCCCAATGATTTGAAAACCATGCCAGATGCATCCTAACAGGATGGAGAAATGGAGAAGGGATTGTGGCTCTGCCCCACTGGGGAAGCTTTCTGTCTCTCTCGTCCTCTTTCTCTATGTCTCTGTCTCTCTCTCTCTGGCAGGCACATGTGCCCTCTGGCAAGAAAGAAGTGAGGAAGAGAAAGAAAGAAAGAAAGAAAGAAAGAAAGAAAGAAAGAAAGAAAGAAAGAAAGATGGAAGGAAAGAAGCATGGAAGGAAAGAGAGAGTGCAATGAAAGAAGACCAATTCGTTCCTATTTCCAGGCCCTTTGCTCTCAACTGGGATTGGACTAAGTTTTGTATCTTCCATGGTTATAAGGAAGTGAACGAGGTGGCTGAGATCATTTGAGGCTTTATCAGGGCACTGTATGACATGGCACAGAACAAAGTTCTACTGCCTCCACCTTTCCACTTTTCAATGACAAAACAGAACAAAGGAAAAACATTATTTCCATGTAAGTTCCCAGTTAATGTGAATCCACATTAATCTTACTTTTAAATTAAATTAAAATTTTTGGATATCCCTTCCTACTTACTCCACTCATTATGTTAAGGCTATACTAAAAAAATAAATAAATAAATGTCCAGAAATGACAAAAACATGACTAACTGAATATTAACAGTAGATTAGCATCTTGATGACACTTTGGTATCAATAATAAACTCTTAAATAAATAGATTTTTTTCTATAAAAATTCCGAAGGGACTTTCAATTCATGTTGCTGAAATAAATATTCTGTAAGAGCACAGTCCAGTCCCAACCTCACAAATATAAAACTACTCTGACTTCAGAAAGGAAGGAAGCATGCAAAACACAAAAGCATTCTTCCATCCTCCTAGCTAAGTAAGGCCTCATAACTCCAGCACTCCATGAAAGTAGAATTGACGTTTTGGGGAGGTGAACTTTAAACATCATAAATCCCTAGTAGACAGAGATGATTAGAACTGAGTAAGAACAATTCTTGTTAGCAAAAAAGATGGAAACCAATGACCTGGCTTCGGACGACTGAGGGTCTATGTGATTCAAGAGCACAGCATGTTCTGTTACGGTGGGCACGGGTAAGTGAGGACTTAAAAGACCTCTGATAGGAACAATTTCATTCTCACTTCATCCTCATGAACAAGTCAGTGTAAAAAAGATAAGGACCAGGAAAAGTTGTTATTATACAGGATTATCAGATCAAGAAGGCATTGTTTCTAGAGGCCTCTCTGAGCATCTGGAATAACTTTTTATTAAACAGAACCTCTTTGTAATAGGATTTTACCTGGTTGTACCTCTCAGATTAGCAATTTGAAGAGAAAAAAAAAATCCTCCTTAGAAAAACACCTTCAATATAAATAGCTTAATGCAAAATCCTGGAGAAAATAGCTAAACCATTAGAAGAGGGAGTTACACCCAAATTGAGACTACTGTGCTATAGTTGGAAAAGCATGTTATTGAAATGCTGTTTTCACAGAAAGGTATGATCAGTCTTGCTTTGATTTGGCATTTTCATTCCTTTCACAAGATAGGATATTGTTTTATGGACACGGGCACAGGAGTTTACAAGGTTACCCTGGCCATAAAAATGTCTAAGGTCATTGTATTAAATTGCTTTCTGCAGGGGACCAGTTTTTACTTCCACAGCCTGCTGTGTCCTCAAGAATTTTGAAAACTATGCTGGAGAAAAAACAAAAAAAAAAAAAGAGTTTAAAAATGTAGCTGAACATAACCTAGTCTATAAATGCAACCACTAAAGAAAAGGAGTTACTTCTTTAATAAAGTGAATGGCATAATAGCTAAGGCACTGGACCTCCCACATGGTGGACTGTGGTGCAAGTCGTGGATCTGGCAGCTTGCTTTCTCACTTTCCCTCTCTCAGTCTTTCTCTCTGATGAACATGCATACCCTGTGGCAAATTAAGAAAAAATAATAATAATGATCAATAAAATGTAATAAATAATTCTTTTAAAAAATAATAAAAATATACTAAAGTGAATGAGATGATCGTTTCAAATGTTTACATAATCTAGAGGATGTTCACACTGTTTTCTCCTAATTGCATACATGTGGAACAGAACAAGTCCTCACTTACAAGGGCACTTAATGCAATATTCAAGCCTAGACTTCCTTCTGTACAAGGCGAAAAAAGTGTCCTATCTACATACAACACTGGAATATGGATGTCAAAGTATTGTAAATTGTAGTTGTGTTTGTCAGGAGGATATCTTTATTGTTAGGAAATATACAGTAAAGTACCAAGGAGTAAAGTCATGACATATGTTTCTGTTTTTCTGTGCAAAATTGTGTCATGACTTTCCCAACAACCCAGTAATATCTATACACTTGTATGTATTTAAATAAAGAACAAATGATAAAGCAAAAGAACAAAATGTTAATTGTAGCTTCATCTGGGCACAGGTATACAGGAGTTCTTTGTACTAGACTTTCAGTTTTTCAGTAAGTTTGGTATTATGTGCAAATAGAAGGTTTTGTTTTGTTTGGGTTTTTTCTCAATTAAAAAGGAGGGGAGAATTGAGCCTTCTCTAACCAGGTTTCACATAAAGAGGTGTATTATTCAAGTCTACACAGGCTCTACATCAAGGAGGATGTCTATCTCAGTCTGCCTATTTTTTGACCATTCACACAAGTTGGTAAAAGGAAGCAACAGAGTTGTTTGGTTTATTTTTAACCTTCTACAATTTTTTGTTATAAAAGTAGCATGTGCTTATTACAGAAAATTTGAGGTACAGAAAACTAATAAAGAGGAAAAAGAGACATAAATCCCACCACACTTGAAAAATACACTGTTAATTTGGTATTTTCCCCTTCAGTCTTCATTCTAAAATTTTAAAAGGGCTAAGTATACAAAGTATGTAGGGTGGGTTTTTTTTTTTTTCCTTTAACATAGTATAATCATTTTTCCATGTTACGGGGAAAAAAAAAAAACTTCATAAAATCTTCAGTTTCAACATAATGTCCATTATTTCAGTGGCCATTAATTTAATTAATTACTTCCCTAAATCTAGCTCTTTGGTCATTTCCAACTTTGTCAAGTTTATTTTTTTTTCTTTTGTTAGAAAGAGAGAGACTAGCATCCTCAACAAGGTCTCCCCAAACCCACCAGCCCTCCAGCCAGCCAAGATCATGGGTGCACACCCCTGACATGTACAGGTTGACCCAAGAGCTAAGCCCTAATTTTCCATATGGTATCCAGCAGTGTGTAACTGCACTGCCACTATGCTGGGCCTTCAAATTTGTCTTACATAGTGCTGAATTAAAAGTTTAAGATCTTTTACTTAAAAAATTTTTTTTTCTGGGGCCAGCAAGTGGTGTAATGGTTAAGGTACTGCCTCCCATATGGCCAATTGAGGTTCAAGTTCTGAACCTGGTGGCTTGAAAACCATGCTGGGAGTATGTGTATGCCCAAAATCCTGGGAGAAGAACACAGGAGAAAGGATTGCACTGTGGCCTTCCCTGTGGGAAGTGGGGGCAGTGACTTCTCATTTTTTTTCTCTGTCTCTTTCCAGTGCAAGCACTCACCGTATAGCAAAAACCTAAAAAACTAAAAGAATTTTTTTTATATTTCTGGCTTCCAATTTTATGACAGACTCACAAAAGAATTGCCGTGTCAAATGGTGTAAGCATTTTTAAAACTCAATACAAAAGGCCAAGCCACTTTTAAGAAAAGTAGGCATACGTCTTTATGTTTAAGAGGAAAGGGACTGGCGGTTGGTGTGGTGGTTAAGGGCACTGGACTCCCACAAGGCCAATCACATTCAAGTCTTGGACATAGTAGCTTACTCTCTCTCTTTCTTCTCTCTCTCTCTCTCTGTCTGTCTCTGGTCAAAATTAAAAAATAGTGATAAATAATTCTTTAAAAAAAAAAAAAAAGAAGAGAAAAGAAGACACCTAAATGGGATTATCAAAACTAAACTGAAATTGGGACCAGCAGTTAGCATAATGGCTATGTCGCTGGACTCCCACGTAGTCGACCGCGGTTCAAGTCCCGGACCCGGTGGCTTAAACTCACGCCGGGCGCGTGTGCGTGCGTGCCCAAGATCCCGAGAGGAGAATGGAGGAGAAGGGATTGCGGCGTGGCCATCCCCCCTGGGGGGTGATTTCCTGCTTTCTATCTGTCTCTCTCTGTCTGTCTGGCGAGCGCACACGCCCTATAGCAAAAACCTCTCAAAAAAAAAAAAAAAAAAAAACTAAACTGAAATTTAATTTAGGATTTAAGGAAGGGTAAGTTACTGTCACAGGCTGAAAACTCTAGTTTTCAGATCAAATCTAACTTCAGGACAAGTTCTGTAAGCTAGTTTTTGCCCTCAAAAGAACAAAACCAAAACATTCTAGCATATATCAGCATAGGCTGACTACCAGGTAAGAGACGCAGTTCGAGGCTCATGTGCGGGCCAGCATGTTATGCTCTGTGTGCCTATAATCCAAGAGCCCTTCCTATCCTAATGGAAATGGGATGCAAAAAATTTAAGTGGTAAAATTGTCCATGTGAGGAAAGTTATAGGAATCTAAAAGCAAAGTTCAGATTCAAAAAAGCAAACTTAACAACCAGTTGGGTTTGCCCCCTGTTTTCTTAGCAGCTCAGTAGTGTAGAGAAGCAAGACACCAAGCGTCTGTCAGGAGACGTGGAATCTAGGCCCATCTGTCCTGAACAAACAACTAGCCTCTTGTTTTGGTCAATGTGGCCAAACCTCTCTGAACTCAATTTCCTTGTTTGCTAAATGACAAGGTAGAACAAAGTCCCTAAGGGTCACTCACAGGTCTCTGATTCTGCAGTGTCCTCTTGTTTTAAATATGCCAGAGGAAGAAAGGGTAAGTGAGGTTATGCTCCCTGAATGCAGGTGAGGTTATACTCCCTTTCTTCAATGAGATCATCAGTCTCATTTTCCATGTCACAACTAGATCAAGTAGCACATGAGGTACAAAACGGATTCCACAAACGAGGCAATTCCCATCCCTTCAGAAAACAAGACCTAGAGAAAGTGAGGCAGGAGATCTATAAGCAAAGAGAAAAAGGAGAAAACTCACCATGGCCATTGCAGTAGTAAATCCACTTCTCCCGGTTCTGGGTCGGAGTCATAGATTTCTTCAGCCCTGCCTTTTCCACAATGGCGCTGGGATCCTGCCGGGGCCCCTTTTTCAGAGTCCTTGAGCTTTTCCGGATACTGCACACTACTATCACCACAAGCACCAGCAGCAGGAAGAGCACAATCATCCAGGGCAAATGCTCATTGATGTCAAAATGCTTGTGCAGGTTCTGTCTGGGATGGCCCCTCTTGGGGCCCTTGATGGGCGTGCTGGACTTCTCACCACCTGTAGCCTCCATGGATGGCAGCAGCTTCAGAATGTGTCTGTGGTGGGGGCCTTGCTGGTGGTTGACTACCTGGAGGTTTGGGAGGGTCTTGTTCAAATCTTCCTCCCCCTTGGCTGAGCTTGTGTTGGCAGGGGCTGTCCCTTCTTGGCTGTCACTTGGTACCTTTGGTCTAACAGAGGCAGAAGAGTTGGATTCTGTTGAGTTCATGCCTAGAAAAAAGAGTAAGGAGGGGGGAAGAGCTTTTCCATATTTGGGGATCTCTATATTCCTTCCTTCCCCTAGTCATTTCCATACTAGGCCAGATAGTCAAAGAGATGATCTTCGATGCCGAAGAATAAATTACATTGTGCATCTCATAAAGGCCCTAATGGCACCCTTATGTGGAAGGTAAACACTAAACAGCTAAACCCATCTGCTTGTATCAAAACCAAGAGCATCCTCAGGATCCTATATCTGAGTTTCACATACTAGGCAGACATATGGATGTTCAAAGCACTAGTCAACTCTCGTATTGCTTAACTCAGAGAACTAGTTCAAATACATTTCTTTTGTGTATATGCTTCCTCTCTCACCTGTTGACCATTTCATGATGCAACGGTAAAACTTAGACTATGGCGAAGATAAAGAAAAGGGCTCAAATGTAAACCCAAGTTCGGTGAAACATTTGGTGGGATGAATCAGAGAATAAAATAAGGCGGGGCTTTCTTAGCATCGGACCTGCAGCTTGGCGGACTTCTTCAGAGAAGCTTCTGCCGTCTTCACTAGACAGTGTGAAAGATGGGAAGTTCAAGAGACAGAACCTGGTCTGTATCAACCCCTCAAAAAAAATTGGAGTGGCCATTTTTGGCTCTTTGAGCCCCCCCCCTTTTTTTTTTCATTTTAAAATGGTGATTGTAAAAATGCTCTCCTTACAAGTTTATCATGATGGTCAAATGTAATCACACATGAGACTGTGCCAGGAAGCACAACTCAAGTTGGTTATCATTGCATAAAAATGAAGACCAAACAGAAAAGATCTGAAAAGAAAGGTTAACGTTTATATTCTTGCTGAGGTGCAAATGGAATTTTGAGGAAAACTGGGAAACTTGATGAAGGGCATAAAATCAAAGCTACTGGGAAAGCTTACACTATTATTTTCTGCTTGTTCCTCTCAACTTGATATAAATTTGCTTGTTTCCTGAAGCTCTAACATTCCTTCCCATTCTTTGCACCACCTTGGATTCAGTATTGATCCTTTTCCTTCCACACATAGTGGCATTTGCTCCCTTCGACCTCTCTCTCTCCTGCTGGCTGAGGCCACTCAAGATTGACTCCATGTTGGGGAACTTTCAATATGGAAGGAATCTTAAACATCAGAATCACTCATTTATCTGGCTAGCTTGAAACTGAGGCCTGAAGAGGTTAAGTAACTTACGTAAGGCCACAGGCTGTCCTTGTTTCTCTCCGTTCTTACTTTCTAGCTTGATGTAACCTAGTTTTCAGACATTTGATCTCTCGTAATAGAAAACTTCTGAGCCTAAGTGTTTCTAGTAAATCCAAAGAAGCCAGATTTAATTAGCCACAAAATGAAGGCCCCTTTTCCTAGGGGTGACTTTAAAATACACAAAATGGAGAAAACATTCAAGTACAAGACCATTCTTGGCACGTCCACTGGACTCAAAGCTTTCCTCAAATACAAAATTCATGAGATTAAGTTACCTTTGGGAACGTAAGTGGAGGAAGGGACTTCAGGGGATTCCATATGCTCAGGGTGTGAAAAGTAGGCTGTGCCAGGGGAAGGTGGGGTCGTGCTGGAGGACAAGAGCGTGCCACAGACGTTGTCTGCCTCCTTGGTCCCCGGCTTGATCACCACCAGGTTCTGACTCAGACAGTCTGTGTATGCTTTGCATTTCATCACACTAGAAGGCACATCAGAGAAGGTACCCCGAGCACACTGCTTACACCGCACGTCCTCGGTCTCTGTCCCTTTCTTCCGTACACCCCATCCCACAGGACACACCGTATGGGGGGCGCAGGTAGCGTTAAACTGGAACATGCCGGGTGGGCAAGTGCATTCTCGGTCAGTCAAGGCAGCACAAGGTAATTTCTCAACCATTGGCCATGGGCATGGCTGACTACAGTCATGGCATTTCTCTATGCCATTCTCATGCCTGGTAAAGGTCCCCGCAGGGCAACTGCTGCAGACACGCAGGCTTGTGTTGGTACAATGCTCAGAAACATAGGTTCCTGCTGGACACTTGTCACAGGTTAGCACCTGGCCGGTGACACGGTCAACGTGGCGGTATGTGCCAACGAGATTTGAGGCCTTCTGTTCTGGTTGAGCCGTGGTGATGCTAAGGAATCCAAGCTGCCAAAATAAGAGGGTAGGGGAGGGACAAAAGTCAAGAAAGTGTTACCTAAGAACAGAGGAGAAGAAAGGACCAATGATCCCAACACCACCGTCATCATTCTTATGAGCAATCTGGCCAGCACTGCATTCCCTAGACACTACTGCCACAACATAGTAGAAGGCTAGGAAAAAAGACTCGGGCTCCACCCTCGTGCCTAACCTGCTGACTACAAAACTTTGGTTAGGTTGTCTGACCTTTATCTCAGCTTCCTTTTTTATCATTTGTAAAACAAAGTTGACAAAACCTCTCAGACTGATTATGAAAATCGATTTCAGAATACGTATGTGAAAGCACTCTGTAGCTAGTATAAAAATGCTAAAAATAGAAGTCAAAATCCTAATGCCAGAAAAAGTTTGCTAAATGGTTGTCTTCCTTTTCCCAACCCAATGTTAAGTTGTCATTTCTTTATATGAGGACAAAGCAACCAAGAACCAGAAAGGAATATATTCAAGCTGCCACTTCGGTAACACTAGATTGCCTGTTTGGGGTGGCATGATATTTTCTTAAATTTTATCTATGTGAAGCTAAGTTGTTTTGTGTGTGTGTTTCATTGTGTTTCTTTTTGTTGGTTTTCGTGTGTTTTTGTTTTGTTTTGTTTTCTGTTTGTTTTTGTTTTTGCAAAACAAAAGCAGGCCCTTGGCGTTCTTAATAATATGCTGTGAAGGACAGAGGTGATGCTTTTAGATTCACACTTTGTTTGTTCAGTCTCTAAAGACAACAACTACTAGACATGAACTGCAGCCCCCAAGGAGCCCAGGAAAAAAGTTGGACTCAGCAAGAGACATTTAAATTTCATTTATAGGACGAAGCTTCACCCAGTTTTTAAACTATGTAAGATAGGCTTTTACATTAAGCTTCTAGAATGAAAACTTGAGGAAAAGAATATTATATTTGTGGTACTAAATCCTGAGGTCCTTTTGATAAGAATAGGGCAAAAAGTAAGAATAATAATAATAATCACTTTCCTATGTGAATAGAGACTTGGAGGTTTCTGAAAGTTTTCACTGTTCTCTAAGAAGTCAAGAAAGTTTATGTATCAAAAGAAAAAAATAGTAACTGAGAGAATAAAGCAATATTTTTTCAAAGTAATCAAGAGTCCCTGTCTTCTTTTCCTCACGTTTGAAACAATCCAAGAAGCAATTTCATATCCCCACCTCAAAATTTAACTATTTGAACCAAAAGTATTTCTCATGAAGTCTATTATATCCCAAAGTTGCATCCAGTTAAATCACCACATGAAAACTAATTTTCAGCTTATGAAAATGCCTTCATTTTTTTTCTTTAATCTGATACTCCAAAACAGAATAGTGGTCAATATTCTTGTTAAGAAGCTTAACTTCATATTGGAGTTAAAAATAAATTAAAAATAAATAAATAAATTCTATTATGTGTTCCCTTTTCACTTCTGGCTTTACTTTTTCTTTTATTATTTTTTTTTAATTCCTTGTTCTACAATTTACTAGTTGTGTAACTTTTTTTTTTTTTGGAGAGATTTTCGCTATAGGGTGTGTGCGCTCACCAGACGGACAGAGAGAGACATAGAGACAGAAAGCGAGAAATCACCCCCCAGGGGGGGATGGTCACGCCACAATCCCTTCTCCTCCATTCTCCTCTCGGGAACTTGGGCACGCACGCACACGCGCCCGGCGTGAGTTTTAAGCCACCGGGTCTGGGATGTGAACCGCGGTCGACTACGTGGGAGTCCAGCGACATAGCCATTACGCTAACTGCTGGTTCCCACTAGTTGTGTAATTTTGAATGAATTAATACTTTTTTCTTTTCTTTAAATTTATTTTTTACATTAATTCACTATATATCATTACAGCATACAAAATGAATTTTCCATCCAAAATACACTGTATATTGGCTCAGTCAAGCACATCAACATACATATTATCAACAAATAATTTTCCGTTTCTTATGTCTTGTATATTTTGCTTTTACTTTTTCTTTTCTTGCTTTTTCTATATGTAAAATCATTCCCTGCCATCCTCTTCTGAGCATAGCAGAGGCAGTAGGTAGCATGGTCCTGTGGGGTCTACATACCATTTGTCAAATATCCTAAACTCAAGTTTTCCAACTCTGAAGACCCAACCCAAGAGGTTGCAAAAGTGACTCTTCTCTGTATTTCTTGGAGTTCTTCATTACCTAAAATCTACATGTGAAAGCAATTTTAGATAGCCGCAGTATTCCAGAAGCTTGAAAGATATTTAAGTAACCCAAATGGCAGTTATTACACTGAAATTAAATGAAAGCAGAACCTGAGACCTGCCCAGGGAGCAGTAGTCGAAGTGGAATATCACTCTAATCACTCTAATGTGTTGTGTAATCTAAATCTGCCTCCCTACCTGTGCAGAGGCTGGGCAGTCAGACACACACACACACACACACACACACACACACACACACACCCGGGGATGGCTCTGCAGAACGAGCACAAGGAGCCACCAATAGCATCGCATGTGTGTGTCTGCACGTGGGTTGGAACTTAGGATTTCTATAGTTTGGGGCCAGTGGTTAAGATGGCTGGATTCCACATGGCTGACTGTGTGGTTTGAGTCCTAGACTTGGCAGCTTGAGAAACACTCCAGGTATGCACACAGGCCCCAAATCCCAACAGGATAGAGATGGTGACGAAAGAATTGTGCATGATGATGCCCCATAAGGGTGCTTTCTCACTTTCCCTCTCTCTTTTTCTCTGATTATTTCCAGTGAATGCACATACTCCAGCAAATTAAAAAAAAAAAAAAAGAAGAAGAAGAAGAATTCCTATAGTTTCATGTATCTTCACAAGGTAGTCACTCCTCAATCTAAGGTCAGGGGTGGGACACTGCATCAGCCCCTTGAATACTGCATTACCAGAGGTCTCTCTAGCAGTGTACAAACCCCACCTCCAAACCCCACAGCACCCACACCCTTTCCCAAGCTTTAAGTGGATTTTTCAGTTCTTTCCATTTACAATAACAGAGGAATTTTCTAAAAAAGCCAAGATCAAGGCTGTTTAAACTGTATCATACTGAGTAACCCACTTTAGTTGATGTGCCTCTAAAAATGGATCTTTAAATTACCTCATGCTATAGAAAGCAATTCTAGCTCTTACAAACAGAGCTAACCAACAACAATGCCTTTACAGAATTGCCTGGGATGAATACCAGAAGTGAGATTGGTGCAAAAACTAGACACTAGCAATGCACTGGACAAATACTCTCTAAAGACCTACGATGTGGTGTAAGGCACCGGGCCACAGGCTGAGGATAGAACTTAAGAACACCATTCCTCCCAAAATCCCAAGAGGGAAATGGATTCCAGTGTGGCTATTCCCCCCCCCCAAGGGGGAAGGGGGTACTTCCTCACTTTCTCTGTCTCTCTCTCTCTCCAGCAAGCACATGCACCCTACAGCAAAAAGAAAAGACAAAGACTACACCAATGAAAAACTATGCTAACTGGTTGTTATTGAGGAGTAGAAATTGTGGGTAATTTTAATTTTATTTGCAAGTTATATGTAAGTTACATACATATGTACTTATCAGAGAGAATACTTACTTTCCAGTAACAGATAGCAAGAATCAGGATTTGTGTCTCCATGGCCAGTAACAAAATCACAGTACACACAGAGCTTGAGAGTTAGCAATGTTCTTTTTTATTTTTTTATGAATTTATTTACTTTTATTATTATTATTTTTAATTCAACAGAGAGGGAGTGGGGAGAGTAAGAAAGTAAGCAACCAGGTCAAGGACTCAAAACACAGTTGGCCATGTGGGAGTCCAGCACCTTAACCACCACACCACCTGCCATCCCCAGCAATGTTCTATTTATCCAGGTGATGGTTACATATATGCTGCTCTGTAATTTGTTTTTGTTTTTAAGATATTTTTGCCTTAGGGTACATGTGCTCTGGGGGGAAGAGGGGATACAGAGATAGAGAAAGTGAGAAGGTGAAAAATCATACTTCGGGGGGATGGCCACACCATGTACAATCCTGTCTCCTCCATTTTTCTCCCAGGATCTTGGGCACTCATGCACACATGCCTGGCATGATCCTCAGGCCACTGGGTCCAGGTCTCAAGCCATGGTCGACCATGTAGGAATCCAGCAATGGGACCCCCACCCCATCTGCTGGCTCCTGTAATTATTTGTTAAACTGTACATTTATGTTTGAGGCACTTCTCAGTGTATTAAGAGTCACTAAACTCTCGTCTTTTCTATTGAGAAATAAATAATGCCAAAAATTGAAAACAAACAAAGAATGCTATTCTAGCTAGTTAAAGTTTAAGTTCTAAGGTTGGGACTGGCAAAATGAGTATACCAGTAAGTATTCAATTGGAATTGAGATAACTGCTGAGAACAAATACTGAGACCTGTGGGAAGGGGTTTAATGTGCGCTCTTTAGCTCAGAGGAGTTAAAGAAGTGTTTTAAAGTAACTCTAAAGGATGAAGAAGCAGAAATTAATTCAGGCAAGGAGAAATAGAGAGGGATTATTATGCAAAGAGAACCTCAGAGGAAAAGTATGAAGCAGAAGAAAGCTCAACTCAGGAACTGAGAAGCTTATGGCTCTATCTCAAGATGCATCATGGAGCAATCTGCAGCCTGGAGGTTAAAGGATCCCACATGGCCAACCATGCTTTTTTTTTTTGAGAGGATTTTGCTATAGGGTGTGTGCACTGGCCAGAAAGAGAGAGACAGAGAGACAGAAAGCGAGAAATTAGTCCCCGTGGGGATGGCCACACCGCAATCCCTTCTCCTTCATTCTGCTCTCAGGATCTTGGACACGCACACACACGCACCCGGCATGAGTTTAAGCCACCGGGTCCAGCACTTGAACCGCGGTTGACTACATGGAAGTCCAGCGACACAGCCATTACGTTAATTGCTGGTCCCAACCAACCATGCATTTTGAATCCCAACCTCGGTGACAGAAAAAATAAAAATAAAAAACACCAGGTATATGTGTGCATGCCCCAAATCCCAACAGGGTGGAGAAATGGAGGAAAATGGTACAGTGTCCATGCACCATTGATGAAGGGATGCTTTCTCCTCCCCCCTCTCTCTCTGTTGCGTGTACATTCCTTCCAGCAACTAAAAAGTAGATATATTTTTGAAACCAGCAGATAGCATTGCTGGACTCTCACATAGTCAACCATGGTTCAAGTCCCAGACCCTGTAGCTTAAAACTCATGCCAGGTGTGTGTATGTATGCCCATAATCCTGAGAGGAGAATGGAGGAGAAGGGATTGCATCATGACCATCCCTCCAGGGGATGATTTCTCTCTTTCTGTCTCTCTGTCTCTCTCTGGCAAGCACATGCACCCTATAGCACAAACCTCTCTAAAAAATAGATGTATTTTTAAAGATGTAACTGTGTGGCCACAGTTAACTTTGATGAAGTTCCACATTGTGATCTTAACCCAAAATGTAAGGAAACATCGTTATGAGGGGCTTCAAAGAGTTCATAGAGAAACAGAATTAAAGTACGTGTTTTATTTTGGTGCCAGAAAAATTTGAAATCCATGCATAGTTTTTTCATGATATGCATTTCCACGAAGTTTTCCAAGAATCCTTGTATATTTATACTGGGGATGGGGCAGGGAGAATGGGAGAGACATATTTGTGAACAACAATGTTATCTGGTGGGCCAGCCTGTAGCAGGGTGGTTAAGGTGGCTAGATCCCACATGGCCAACTGCACAGTTCAAGATCCAGACTCAGTGACTTCAAAAATTACACACCGGAGGGTGATTACCACCGGGTCCACACACATGCACATGTATGCCCAAAACCTCAAGAGAAGGAAAAGATGGAGGAGAGGGGATTAGGGTATGACCATTGCCCATGAGAGGTGCTTTCTCACTTTCCTTCTCTCTCTCTCTCTCTGGTGAGTACACACCCCTCTGGCAAAATTTTTAAAAAAGAGAGAGAAAGAGAGCGAGAGAGACAGTAAAAGCCCACTTAGAAGGTGAAAGCGAGCTGGATGCTGGTGGTGATCGGGATTAGAGTGGTAGAAATGAAGACAGGGAGACAAATTTGAGGGTTCTGATCAGCTGGATTTGGTGAGTAATAACCTATGGAGGGAAAAGAGGAAGAAATCAATGATTTTCAAGCAGAACTCAAATAACACAGAACAGCACAGAGCACTGAGGGTTGCCCCCTGGGCTAGGAAGGAGTGAGAGGCAGGCTCCATGCCCCATATCTGTCTAAACACAGTAGCTCTGCTTAACTTACTTGCTAATGGGGCTTCCAAGTAGAAATTCATCTGAAGGAGGCTTTATTCCTAAAACAAGTCTGAAAATCACTGACCTAGAGGGACCTCTAAGAGCTCTTCCAATTTTATAGGTAGCAGCTAGATGTAGTTGTGCTACAAAGCTGGGCTTTTTCCTTGCTGAAACTGCTGAGAGAAAGAGGTGACAATGACTCCTTCTCTTCACAGAGACACAGATGACACCCGAGAAAAGTTACTTTTCTTTCCTTTTTTGGGGGGGGCCTGGGGGGAAGTTTTTGCTATAGGGTGTGTGTGCTTGCCAGAAAGACGGAGACAGAGAGACAGAAAGCGAGAAATCACCCTCCAGGGGGGATGGCCACGTGACAATCCCTTCTCTTCCATTCTCTCGGGATTTTGGGCATGCATGCACACGCCCAGCGTGAGTTTAAGCCACCGGGTCCAGGACATGAACGGTGGTTGACTACATGGGAGTCCAGCAACATAGCCATCACGCCAACTGCTGGTCACAGAGAAAAGTTATTTTTCTAAGTCCTAGTGGTCAATTGAAAACCCTTGATCGGTAACTAGTTTTTCCTACTAGTCTTGTGGCAACCCCCTAGTTTCTAAGAAAAAATGAAAATATTGTAAAAATCTTTCTCAGAGATTATTCTGGAGAGGAAGCAATGGGTAATAGGAATAAGGTGAGCCAAATTCAAAAGCAGTATGTGAGTCCGACCTAATAGTTAAGGAACATACAAACATGTTGTTCCCAGGCTTTTGAGAACCTCTTTCTGTCAGGACAAATGAAATCCCAATACAATTTATCACTTAGAAATTCTCACTCCACTCTCTCCTCCCCATAAATCTACAATACATAAATCTACTATGTATTGTCAGCCCAGGGTGGGTCGGACCTGGAGTAGAAAGAATATTTAGACAAAGATTTAGAGAACAGAATACTTATGTTCTTGTCCAGGCTTTGACAGGAGACCAGGTGGAACTTGTTTTACTCATTCGTAAAATTAGGAGGTTCAACTAGGTTGTGTCCAATTGTAACCTTCTGGGTGTTTGCAATTATTTACGTCAAGTTCCGATGTCTCTGGGAAGCCTTCATAACTATTACTAGACACCCAGATTCCAAGCAGATGAGCAAACTCTCATCATGTTTCCTGTTGCTGTACATCATATTGGTGCCTAATTACATATTGTCTTGTAACATTTGCTAATGGCCTTGTAAGTGTATATACTTATCTTACCATAATGATTATAAGCAGCTCAAGGCCAGGGACAACCATGTTGATTGCACTTCCTCTCTTGCCCAACCACTTCAATAACGAAGAGCACAGAAACAATCAGCAAAGCATGGTTCAAACCAGGGGTCAGCAGACTAAATCCCACATGCCAATTGTTCTTATAAGAAAGCTTACTGGAATCCAGACACTCACATAGGTATTGTCTATGGCTATTTTCATGCTAAAATGGAAGAGTTGGGATAACTGCAACAGAGCCTGTGTGGCCTCCAAACTTGAAATATTTACTCTCTGGCCCTTTACAGAAAGTCTGCCAACACTTGCACTGAGTGGTCAAAGAACATGTCAAGAAATACAGAGATGATGGGACCAGCAGTTAGCTTAATGGCTATGTCGCTGCACTACCATGTAGTCGACTGCAGTTCGATTCCCGGACCCAGTGGCTTAAACTCATGCCGAGTGTGTGTGCATGTGTGCCCAAGATCCCTAGAGGAGAACGGAGGAGAAGAGATTGCGGCGTGGCCATCCCCCTTGGGGGGTGATTTCTCATTTTCTGTCTTTCTGTCTCTCTGTCTCTCTCTTTCTGGAGAGCGCACATGCCCTATAGCAAACACCGCTCCAAAAAAAAAGAAAGAAAGAAAGAAAGAAAGAAAGAAAGAAAGAAAGAAAGAAAGAAAGAAAGAAAGAAAGAAAGAAGGAAAGAAAGAAAGAAATACAGAGATGAGATGTTCACTCACAGGATCTCTCGGAAGTCCTCTGAGGGTCTAGCAATGAGTGCTGTGTTCTTGGCTCATTTTTTTTCCTTGTAATTGCCAGAGAGTGAGAGAGAAAAGATGGAAGCGCCTCCCCCCACCCCACCCCATGGGGTCATGCCGCAATCCCTTATCCTGATTTCTCCATCCTGTCGGAATTATGTGCATGCATGCACACACATTCGGCATGTCTCTCAAGCTGCTCGGGCCAAGAATCAAGCTGTGACCAACCTGCCTCCCTTAACCACAAGGCTACAGGGCTAGGCTTACCTTTCCTGACACGCCGTCTTGCTCAAACACCAAATCTGACCCTTTCACCCCCTGTTTAAAACTATCGATTAGGAGCTAAATGGTAGCACAATGGAAAAATGAATCACTCTGTGAGACCGACCTGTAGAGAAGGATCAGGGTTCCAGACCAGAGACCACACTGAGTATACCAGGCACATGCATTACTAAGGTGCAAACCTTGCTGAAGATGGGGGATGGACTATGCTTAGAGATGCTCTTAGAGATGCTTCTCTCTCTCTCTTTCTCTCTCTCTCTCTCTCTCTCTCTCTGTCTCTCTTCCCCCATGATGGAAGAAACAATAATAAACAAACTTAAAACACAGACTAAAACCAAAATTCTCAATCACTTCACACATGACTTAGAGTGAAAAGAGAAATCTTTAACAGAGATAGGACCTCCTCTGAAATGCCATTCCTGTCTTCCCCTCTCATTTCTCTCTTTTCCTATGTGACTGCCATAATTGTGGTCTTACACCTGTTTCTGTTTAGCGTGTCCTCTGTCTGGACCATGAACAAGGATCAGGTCTATCTTACGTACTGATGCTATCTAAGCCCTCAAGGGCACCCGATTCATTACTTGATGCTTGTTGACTGAATGAAGAAATAAATTTGCAGGCCATAAATAACCAGAAGCAGCAAATTAAAGGGTGGTGATAGTGGACGTTGCTGAAGACGAGTATGCATATAAAAACATATGTGAGCAAACCAAAGCCTCCATACGTGGCCAACAATAACTGAAGAGCTAAAGCAGTCTGGTAGCTTCCTAAGGTCAAATACTTCCTTTCACCTGCAAAGACCCTGAGAATATCACCCTTTTTTAACAGAACCATGGGAGTTAAGCCTAGAAGAATTAAGCGCTGCTGAAGATGGAAAGTAAATGTATTGAAGAGCAAAGCATTACCCCTCATTTTTTAAAAAAAATGATTTCACTGACATGGCATTAAGAATTATAAGCAATATAATGAGATTATTTTCCAGAAGTTATCTTTGCTCCATCCTAGTTTAAACTTTAGTTATATGGAAAGTTCCATTTATCCAAGACACTTATTTCACCAAAAAGAATGGATAAATGAGGCAATATCAATATACCATCCCAAGCTGGACATGGTAAAGGAGATTATAAATACTTGCTCAATAATTAAAAAGAAAAACCTGGAACAAAGCACATTTCGAGGCCAGCTGCAGTGGTGAACAGTAATGCAACACTCTGTGACACTGAGATCATATGAGAAGGTCCAAGGTTCATGTCCCAAGATCTCCCCATACCCACTGGGCATGCATGTGTGTGCCAGTGATCCTGGCTGGCCGAGGCCAGGGGCTGGATCATGGTAAGAAGATCATAGTGGGGGTGTCTGTACATCTGTCTCTCACTCTCTATTTGTCTCCCTCTCCCTTGGAAGAAATAAATGAAAAGTTTTAGGAAAAAGAAGTTCAACGAGAGACGAAGTAGTACTAAAATGAACAACCAACTGTAAAAGCTTCCAGTCTCAGTGATCACCCTGCTGACCCACATCACACCTGGCCCGTTGTCATTTCTGTCCTGGGGCACAGAGCCGAACCTGACTGAAGACCAGAGGGCCCAGATGTGCCAGCATGTCAGAATGTTGATGCTTGTTTACTCCTTAACAATTCTCATCCTGGATCTCATCCTTCAAACAAACACAAAACTCCTCGCCGCCTACAATTACAATACATTTATGTCATTCCTGTTCCCTAGCAAATTCTAATAACTTTTTAACGGAAAAATGAGCAAACACAAGCTTGTGATTAACTTTTGCCTATCTGTAAAGGACAAGTAGGAGATTAACTATGAGTTTGCTGTACAATTGTTTGAGACTGCATTAAACTAGCATTTTTAAAAGGAAATTCAGTTACTGGGGAGACTGTAAGGCAACCAAGTTAGTTCTGAGATGGTGATTGGAGATACACTAACAGACGACCAAAATGCAAAAGCCAGGCAGAGATAGGCACTTCAGAATTTCTGCCCACTTTATTTATTTTTTAAAGAATTATTTATTTTTAATTTTCACAATTTATTCATTCATTTATTTTAATTTGACCAGAGAAAGGTACAGGGAGAGAGAGAGAGAGAGAGAGTGAGAAAGCAACCCACCAGGTTTGGGACTCTAACTGTGCTCAGCCATGTGGGAGTGTCCAGTGCCACGCCACCTGCCGGCCCCTCTGACCACTTTATATGCAGTAGTGACCTGCTTTTATTTTTAGATTTTTGCCATGGGGCATGTGCACTTGCCAGAGAAGAACAGAGAAAGAGACACAGAGAGAAAGAGAGTGAGAAATCATCCCCCCGCCCCAGGGAGGATGGCCATACCACAATCCCTTTTCCTCCATTCTCCTCTTGGGGATCTTGGGCATGCATGCACATGCACCCAGCATGAGTTTAAGCCACCAGGTCCGGGACTCGAACCGCGATCAACTACATGGGAGTCCAGTGACATAGCCATTATGGCAACTGCTTGTCCCTGACCACTTTGTTTTGAGCATCACATTAAATTTATAACATCAAAAACACTAGCTATATGGAACTCTCTAGATTTGAAGAGAGAAAAAGAATGCACACAGAGGAAAGCTTCAAGGATAACCTTCCACAAATTACAGACAGAATTGTTTCCAATTATGGAGAATTAATTTGGTCAACTGCTGCATTGCCTACTATCTTCACATGAAAAAAATGTCTTCTGTTGCTAGGGTGAAAGCGGGAACAGTTTAAGCTGGCAAATATGGAGAATGCCAAGGCTAGAATGTGCTGACTATAGAACTAGACAAAGACAAGCTCAGGGGACACTGGGAAAGAGAAAAGCCAGGCAAGACTTAACCCAGATGCTGCTTTCCCCAGAACCTGCAAAGCAGAAGAGTGTGTGCGCTCTCAGCGTTCAGTCCTTGGACTACACAACCTTGTCTCCCTCCATCACACAGCTGTTTCTAAGACCCCCCCACACACACACACACACACCTACAAGCAGAAACCAAGAGCAGGCCGCCCATTTATTTACTCACTAAGTAGCAAGCAAATCGGCCTTTGATGCAAGACAGGAGGATAGGTATAGGAAGAATGCTACTCTGTGCTGAGGATTTAGAGAAAAGCATACAAAGCAATGGAAAACCAGAGATTCCAGCCAGCACAATAACTCCAGCACGGAAGTATAAGCAAAATCTACTTTAGCCTGAAGTATGCCAAACAGTCCCTGTTCTACCAAGCACTAGTGGATGTGATATACTGATAGAATAATAAATACGTATTTGGTTTCTGTCCCTGGTTCTATTGTATGCTAATGAGATCACCAAAGACTGGGGGCCCCTAGACTGTTTCATGATGGGGCCTGGCCACCAGAAAGACCAAAGTATGATTAGAAGACTGAGCTGTTTAGCCCATTCTCCACTTTCTAGGCGGGGAGAGGGGCTGAAGGTTGCATTGATCACCACTGCCCAGCGATGTACTCAGTCATGCCTATATAATGGTACTATGTCTACATAATGAAACCCAAAAGGGCAGGGTTCAGAGAGCTTCCAGATAGCTGGACATGTGGAGGTTACTGAAGGGTGGTATGCCCCGAGAGGGCATGGAGACCTCACTCCCCTTCCCACTTGCTTACTCTGTACATTCTACCATTTATATCCAATCAAATTAGAGGGACATGCAGCTGGTGACCGTAGGAGAATATGGTGTCAGAAGTGTGTTGAGTGGTGTGTAAGAGTAGGAAAAATGCTTTAGGCTTTTTCCGTCCTCAATGCTGGGTGGCCTTTGTAAGTGTCTTGACTTCGGTGTCTCTGTTTCCTCATTAGTATAATGCAGATAACAGTAACACTTACTCTTCGAAGATTGTTTTGAGAACTGTTAATACAGATAAAGCAAGTAAAATAAGCCGACCACATAGTAAAGTGCTCCAAAAATGTTAGTTATTTTAATTATCACTCTGGTCAACTTACCAGTTTGCTATATTTTAGCATCATTCCCTTAGGATTAAACAATCTCTTAAAACACCCCAATTAATATGCAAGTATCTGATTCCTAAGAAGTATATAAAAAAAACTCAGATTTTAATTCTAAAACACATCTTCCTGAACTTAGAGCATACAAGACAAAAAACACAGACTGCACAGTAAAACGAAAAGGGAACCAAGAGTCAACTGGCATTTCCAAAACAGATTTAAAATATAAACTTAGAACATAACAAATGAAAAAACATTTTCTAGAAAGGAGAGGAGAAGGGACAGGTTTTACTATTAATAAGTAAATGTTAGACAACTGGAGCAGAATCTAAGTAAGCACTTTCCACAGTGAATTTCCCTTTCCTAAGTCCCATAAAATGTTAAAAAATCTATGGTCTTAAAAAAAAAAAAAAAAAACAGTGAGCAAACTCTAACACCTGCCTGTTTTTGTAGAGCCCACAAGCTAAGAATGCCTTTTACATTTTAAATAGTTGGAAAAAAAATCAAAAGAATACTATTTTGTGACATATGAAAATGACATGCAATTCAAATTTTTAAGGGCTCACAAATAAAGTTTTATTGGAACACAGCCAAGCCCATTCTTTTAGGTTGAGCCTAGGCTGTTTTTGCCATGTGAAGGCAGAGTTGAGTAGTTACCACCAAAACCACATGACCCACACAACTGAAAATACTCCTTGGCTGTTTACAAATTAAGTTTACTAACTGCTGGTCTGGAAGTTTAGGAAATGCTTCTGATTATAACCTTCTCTTGGAAAGGCACAATTAGTATTAATTTGCTGATGGCTCTGTCAGGGCCTGCAAGATAGCTGCTAGAAATGGTGACTTGGTTGAACTCAACACTTCCCAAACACATTTGACCATACATTGTTTACTCGATGTGTGTGAACATCCTGTAGAACACACAGATGTAGTGCCTAACAAAATCCAACACAGAAGTCCAGAAACGTCAGCAAATCTAACATAGTAAGATCAATTATGAAACTTAAAACTATCAAGATAGTTTGTTTATCCTAACTATAGAGATTAATCTCTTAACTATTAAGACAAGATGAACAATGGGTCAGCTGGTGGCACAGTAGTAAGACTGTAACATGCTCTGCCATGCTGGGCCCACAGAGCAAAGTGTCAGGTCTCCCCAAGGTCTCCCTGTACTCTCTCAGAACACATGCTTGTAACATGATCCAGGCCGACTGAGGCTGGGGCTGGTCTGCAGTGTGATTCTGATGTAATGCTAGTCTGTCTCTCTCTCTCTCTCTCTCTCTCACTCTCACAGAAGAAATAAGCAAACGAACAAAAAAATGAACAAGAAAATATTCTTGGCTACAAAAAAGAAAATGGGTTTAAAATATAAACCTATATGTTTGTGTTATTAACTATAATAATGTTAAAAAGCAGAATGTAAAAATGTATGTCATACATAGCTAACAAAAAGCTTATAACCTTGTACGTGAATGTAGTTAACATAATTTCTACTCAATAGTTAAGACATAGGACTACATGAGTAATTAAGATAATCATCATATGAATAAATTTATGAAATCTCTAGCAACTAGTGGAATGCAAATTGGCACAACCAAAGACCCTTACATATCTATGCTACAGCAGTATAAGCAAATTAAAATGATGAATTCCAATGCTGGCAGCCTTGTGGGGTAAAAGGCACATTTTATACGCGGCTAGTGGCACTCTTAATTAATTCAGTATTCCTGAAGACATTCTGGCAATAAGCAACAAAAGCCATAAAATTATTCATTCACTTCCTTTGACCCAGCAGTTCCACTTTGGGGACTACACCTTGGGGAAACAACCTAAAAGGAAAAAGAGTGGTTTGTACAGCGAAGACTCCACTAGCGCTGCTTGCAGTGGAAAAAATAGATAGAACCATCCAAGTGTCCATCAAGTAGAACGGGTCAACACAACGACAACTGGGGGGATAGAGCTACTGCAAATTGCTAGGCCTAAGTTCTGGTCTGAACTGACGTGAATCAAAAGCATCTCACATCTACTCAATACATACCCACACTTCAGGTCTCTCAGATCCCACTTGCACCTCTCCCAGCCTTCCCTTTCACAGTAATCAGATCGCCAGAGACTTCTTAATTTAGGAAGCAAAGAGTCAGTCTTGATCGCTGCTATTTTTCCACATCTCCTGCACCTTCCTACCTTGGCCATCCATAAACTCTCACCACACTCTCTATTTATTGAATAATCATCCCCATTTTCACTGCCACAACTCCAGTATGATCACCTCTTCCCTGAACTATTGTGAAACATTCCAACTGGCCTCCTGCTTGCATAGTTCCTCTCTCTAGTCCATTCTCCACAGCCAGAGTGATCTTTTAAACAATTTAAATTCAAGCCAAAATATTAACCGTCTCGTACTCACTTCATCTGGCCCCTGCCCACCTCTCTGACCTTAATTCAAGCTTCCACTGCCCCCAACCAATGAGCACCTACTAAAATGATCTTCCTTCTAATATCAGAACATGTAGATTTATTCTATATACTGTCCCTGCCTACATGTGTACTCTTCTTTCTGCTCTTTGAATAACTAGTTCTTATTAAACACTGCCCCTTCTGTAAACCCCAAGAGAAACAGAAGCCATGAATAGCTGTTTATTATCTTATACTCAGAGGCTGACAGCACCTGATGTTGAATAGATGCCCATAAATGTAATTAAATAAATCAAAAATAGAAATATAGGGCCAGCAGGTGGTGGTGTGGTTAAGGTGCTGGACTCCCAAATGGCCAACCACAATTCAAGTCCCAGAACCTGCCACTTCAAACTTGAAACTCATGCTAGGTGTGTGTGTGCATGCATACTCAAAATCCCGAGAGGAAAATGGAGGAGAAGGGATTGCAGTGAGACAATCCCTCCACCCCCCCGAAAGGAGGGATGATTTCTCAGTTTCCTCCTTTCTTTCTCTGTCTCTCTCTGGTGAGTGCGGGCACCCTATACACACACACACACACACACACACACATACATATACATATTCACATACACACATATGTACACATCTATGATCACAAAAAGTAACTACACAATGAAATGTGGAACACAATCAAGTACATGCACATTTGTTTTAACTACACATGCATACCATCAAAGAGGATTGAATTAGGAAGATATAGAGAATTCCAAATCTTCTAGGTTCTGCTAGTCTGACAACTTGCTTAAGTTTAATGTTCTTTCTTAATAACTCAACTACCCTCAAGTTGTAGTTCAAAGTACTGAGACGTAGCTCTAACTTATTTAGAACGAACAGTTAGTTTAAAGCAAGAGCCTTCTGGAATTCATTCAACAATCATTTATTGCTTAACTACTATGTGTCAGGGCATTGAGCCAAAAACACAAAGATGAATAGCACATTGTCTGTTGTCTCTGAGAAGCTGAAATGGAATAACAACATTGGCCCTGAACAAACACACACAAACGGTCCATTTTGTTATTTTTCTGGACCAGGTATGTAAGATTTAACTGCAAGAGGAGAGGGTATCAAGGTTTTTTGTTTGTTTCTTTGTTTTGGCTTTGTTTTTACATAAAGGAAGGGCAAGAGTTAAATAATAACCAGTTAATTATTTGGAAATGTGTCAGAATTTTTCTTTGAATCTCCTCCTGCCCCTTCCTTCCCATCTATCCTAATCCTGGTTATGCAGCCCTGACTGTACCAAGAATGAAATCAGTTAATAGTCTTATCTCAAAGGTTCTTTCCAATACCAGAATTCCAACTTCTTTTCTAAGACCAAAGATTAAAAAATTTCCTCTCGCCCTTTGCCTTTCTATAGTCTACTCAGTCTCCAATCTATGGAGAAATATGCTTAAAAGCTTGCTTAAGAGAGTGCTATCCATGAGTGTCATAAACTACACACAAACACATCGCCTACAGGGCCACTCAAGTCATGGAGGTAAACCAGTTTCTAGGAGACCTGCAATGAAAAGTGAACAGAAAGCATACAAACAACAGATGGCACAAGCCCATGTATTTACCCTATACAAACAAACTGGCAGTGAAGAAAACCCTAAAAGGCCTTCAAGTTGTCAGGATAAGGGAGCTGAAACGACATTGCTAAGCAGAACCCATGTCACAGTGTTACTCACTAAGCAAATATTTTTTAAAATGACCCAAGTAGCAAGAAAGCAAAGCAGCCATTCCCTATTTATAACATTTCAATTTGCCAGAGTATCTTTCCATCCTACCCATGGCACCATTGCCCGTCAGCGTCACACCATAGGAAAAAGCTTGCCAGTGGTTCCACGCCTTCCCCTTTCAGTCACACACAGACCACTCCTACTTTCTTTTCTTTTCTTTCTTTCTTTTTTTTTTTTCTGTTTCAAATTCTTTATTTATACATTATGGTTGTACAATTGAGGCTGGTTAAATGCAACTGGTTTTCAAAATCTCTGAATATTTTCTAGATTACTACATGCAAGTGACCATGAAAATATTTGGCATTTTGAAACCACTCCTACTTTCTAACCAGTAGTTTTGGCTAAACTTGCAACACTATCATGGAGCAAAACTGCTCATCAGAAGGACAGAGAATGTTCACCCCTCAGATAAAATCATTCCCTTTACAGAAAACAAAATTCTGGCATATTTAGGGAACCTGTTCCCTACTCACAGCTTGGCAGAAAGAACACTACACACAAACCCACAATGACCTAGATTTGAATCCTCTGCCCAGCAGTTACCAACTACATGCCCATAAATACTCTCAACCTTATTTCTTTTTTTTTTTTTTTTGGAGAGATTTTCACTGTAGGGCGCGTGCGCTCGCCAGACAGACAGAGAGAGACATAGAGACAGAAAGCGAGAAATCACCCTCCAGGGGGGATGGTCACGCCGCAATCCCTTCTCCTCCATTCTCCTCTCGGGATCTTGGGCACACACGCACACGCGCCCGACGTGAGTTTTAAGCCACCGGGTCCAGGACACGAACTGCGGTCGACTATGTGGGAGTCCAGCGACATAGCCATTACGCTAACTGCTGGTTCCCCTCAACCTTATTTCTTTATCAGTAAAATGAGGCTAATGCTACTACCTTGTGGGTTTGTTAAGATTTACTGAGTGACCAGCAGGTGGCATAATGGTTAAGGCGCTGGATATTCCCACAGAGCTGAGCATGGTTCAAGTACCAGACCTGGTGGCTTGCTTTCCCACATTCTGTGTGTGTGTGTGTGTGTGTGTGTATCTGGTCAAATTAAAATAAATCTTTTTAAAAAAAAGATTTACTGAAATTATTTATATACAACAGAGTATCAATGGTAAGTACTCAGTAAGTAGAGAATAGTGATATTATTATCAATGATTAATATTAACAACCACTTTCTTATTCAACTCTGAGCTCTCAGTGCTAAAGCCCTATTGAATTCACAGTTGCTCTCATTTGATTCCAAGACTCACTAGATTCACTTATCTCCTCTCTCTTAAATCCATTAAGCTCATGTTCCCTCTCCCAAAACAGATGGATTTGCAAATGGCGCCAAGCAACAGATCCACCAAGCAGTTCTGGCTGCAGGGGAGCAAATGGAAAATTATATAAATATTAGATAATGAGCCTTGCTATGACTTAGCTTACTAAGCATCCCTCTCTTGTTGGTTTTATTTCTTTTTCAGTTTAAAACAAAGTCTTAGTCACAATTTTCAAATATTCTAGAGACAGATGCTATAGCACACCCACCCACATCTCGCCCAGCCCCACACCTGCCTGAGACCCCTCTGAGCACAAGTTTTTCACTACTGCAAACCTTGCCATCTCCAAAGCCAGGGCACTGTCAAGATAATATTCCAGTTTCCCCACAAGAGCAGTAGAATCACCATTGCTTTGAATCAAGAGCCTAAGTATCAGTGAGTCCCACATCTCTACAGCCCTAAGTCCTGCCTATACTTGCCAGCATCTTTCAGGTTCCTCCCGGGTTATAACTTCTGCCCAGCCTCCTCTCCTCTTGGATTTAAACTGGAAATAGGAGGTAGTAGGAAAGCCAGGTGGTCGCATAGAAGCCAATTTAGGATTCCTGTTTATTTTTTGGTATTTGACAAATGCAAACACTGGGACAAGGCCAATATTTATTATGATCGCTCACCCCTGCTCCTAAAGAATCAAAGCTCAGCAGCTGCCACTGGAGCAGCAACAAAGCTCAGCCTCCTGCTAATGCTAAAGAGGGATTCAGCGTTGGGAACCAAGCTGACTCCTATTTTGGCTTCAGTTGTCATTTTATCAAAAGACTATCGGCAGCTAAAGGTCCAGACTAAGTCTGCTCCAAATAATCCCTGGACACATGCCCAAAGCTATGGGATAACTTGGGATCCTCTTGTCATAGAAGAGAAGCACCTGAGTTTGCCAGGAAGTTGGTGGTGACTTGGCATCACTGGAATATGCTAGGCCTGCTTGGGGGAAGACAGCCAGCAGAGTACTATTGCTTACTGGAAAACAGGCATTGCACTTCACACAAGAAAAAGTCACTCAATTCGTACCGGTCCCTGAATAGCTTGATGATGCATCTGATGGTTTCCTATCACCAAACCAAAAATAAAATAAAATAAAATAAAATAAAATAAAATAAAATAAAATAAAAAATAATAATAAAGTTTATTTAAGCCAATTATAGTTTACATGTTTTATAAAGGGCTGGCTGAGCACAAATCAACTTGCAACTTGCCTATAACGCTTCCAAACAGTCTTTATCTTTCAGCTTGTGGATGATGTTACATGCAAAGTTAAAGTACAATGTCTCAGCATTTAGATTTTCAATATAGCAAGTATACTACCTGCCAGAGCCCACCCAGAATCCCACACGACTTGCTACTGTCCAATAAAAAACAACCTGGAGAAGGAGACGGTCTGCAAACTGTCCTGGAAAATGTGACACTATGCATGCCACATCCAGATTGACAGACTGTCCAAATTTAGCTACACCGAAATATGTAGTATGGGCAGGTCGTGAATCTATGCCTAGTTAGTCTTGCTTTCTCTCAACTTAAGGTAGTATAAATCTTATTACAAGAAATTTTGTTCTTCTTATTGATTTGGTTTGCATGTGTAGTGTTTAACACTGGAGATTTGGGTATTTGTTTGTGCTGGATCCAAGGAAGATTCAAACACGCCTTTAGAAACAATTCAGTTAAGAAGTTTGAGCTCATTCTATACATTTTGGCTGGTGAGGTAACTCAGAAGGTAAGTCGGGAACCCTACATTCCAGTACAGGTTCTGTGTTCCCCATTCCACTGAGCATAAGTCACTTTCCCTATGAGGTTAATGTATGTTGCTCTGACTTAGAAATAATTTTTTCTCTGACTTTGAGGTATTTTAAAGATTGTAATCACATTTTACATATTGCTCTGAGTGCATAACATTTATCTACTGATTCCACATGAGCAAGTGAAACCCGTCCAGTAGTACAGATGTCCATGTACATGGTATATATCACATAAACTGTGACAAGTCTGAATCCCAGGTCATCCCTGTGTTCCCACTGCCTTGGATGGTGCCTCAGAGAGGGTGCTCAGTGTAGGTTTGTTTGTTAACGTGAAAAAGTAAATCACTTACTTTTACAGTAATAGACTGTTTCTATCCTCTCAACCAGGAAATATAGGGTGTGAAATTATTGGGTCATTAGAAAAGTCATGACACATTTTTGCATAGAAAAATATGAAAAACTATGTCATGACTTTTCTGATGACTTAATAGTAGAGTTGTATATTCTCTTACTACTTTCACATTCTGTGAATATAGAGTTAAGGTATATAGGAAGGAGAAATGGTTTGAATACAGAATCCATTCTAATTGATAGTTCTACTTGAACTTAACACTGAATCTTGACATGATTTAAAAATTGAGCCAACACCAGACCATTCCACGCCTGCCTGGTCAAATAGTCCAAGACAAATTCCAATTTTTTTCATAATTAACTTTGATAAACAAGGGTCAGGAAGTAAAACTAAGTAATATGGTCCAGTCCCAATGACAGTGACAAATACTAATTAATACTTGGTACTTTCTAGGCAAATAAATATCAATAGCTAGACAGGCTATATATAGCAAATAGTTATTTGGAATTCATGATTCACACAGAATGGTCGTTTCCAAAACTTCAGACCTAACTTCTTTATCACTTATGGCTCTTTTCTCTTTGTACTGCCCCCACTGTCAATATTTTATCTGTGCAGTCAAAGCAAACTCTCTGAGGGCAAGAGGTCTCTCTGACTTGTAGTGTCAGTGGGCAAGCTCTTCTAGGGCATTCCTTAACATGGCACAAACCTACAGGCTTCGTTTATCTTGTCTGAAAACTTTTGGACTATGTTTTATTTTCTAATATCAGACAGACACCTCAACTCATCAGAAACAGATGTGCAGGTGGCATGAACAAACACTTCCTTCCCAAGGCACTTATATAATTTCATTCCTGTTCTCCAACAAATCAAACCACCATCTCAACTTTCCCCTGGTGAACCTTTTCTGCTGTTATATTTTATTTTCAGGCAATTTGGAGTTGTGAAACATGCAGTATGGTACAAGGTAAGGGAAATCAGAAGCTGAGAAGTCTGGTAGTCTTGAGTTCCAGCCCAGTCCCATCCCCTACAAGCTATGTGGTGTAGAACACACTAGTAAAGTTCTTGGATCCTTCACTTTCTCATCTGTAAAATGGAGATAATACTACCTGCTTCATAGAGGTGCTGGGAAAAAATGGGACACTGTATATAAAGTACCCTGCACATAGTATTCAGTCTCTCTATATACATACATACGAATAGGTAGACAGATACACAATCTCTTTCTCTATATTTTAAGTTATATTATATATATATATATATTTGTATTTTTTAAATTTTGCCAGAGTACATATGAGCTCACTAGAGAGAAACAGAGAGAGAAGGAAGTAAGAAAGCACCTTCTATGTGGAATGGTCACGCCCCAATCCTTTTTCCTCCATCTCTTCTTCCTTTTAGGATTTTGGGCATGTACGCACATGCACCCGGCATGTTTCTAAGCTGCTGGGTCTAGCACTCAAACTATGAGGTGGGCCTTGTAAGATCCAACTGCCTTAATCACCATACCACAGCCTGGCCCTATATGTGTATTTTTTTAAAAAGCATATAGTAAAAGTAAGCTCTCTTTCATGTAGTTAAACTGCCATGACACAAAATGACAATAACAAATACTGTCACACACAAAAGGAGCTATTTCAGCCTAACCACAGTAGCGCAGTGAGAGCACAATGCTCTGCAATGCTGGAGGCCGTAGGGAATATTGCGCTCTTCCTTAGGCAACCCGTACTTGCCTGGCGTGTACACAGGTGCCCGTGATCCTGGCTGGTTACAAAAGACTGTGGGTAGGGAGCGATGGGGGATTCATGCTGTGATACCCTGTTACGTTTTTTTAAAAAAAGATATTCGAAAGAAGCAGGGTAACTGCAAGTCACAATAAACAGCACATTTTACTGGGATTACTTTTTTTTTTCATCTTTCTAGAATATGCACATATCACTGGCCTCCCTACCTATCCAAGCAGCCTTCTGAGCACCCTGCCAGGTTTACCCGGCTCCAGTACCTGGTGTCTGTCATCTGATATGGCCAAGAATCTTAGTGTGACAACTACACCTTAGCCCACATCTTCAGATCATTGTTTTACACATTAACAATGCCTGAGGACTGGAGCATGTCGACCGGACGTGGGAAAGACAAGACACTTCCTTGCACCTGGGACGGGGGTTGTAACATCAGCCCTGATGATCCTTGGCGCACTGTCTCAGTCACCCTTCAGGATATGTTGTCATCCCAATGCTATTACATGGATTTAACTGAAGGTTCTTTTTTAGCAGAAAAGTAATGAAGGAACCTGTTTTGGTTATCACCTTGAGATTGCTTCTGAGCCCCATTACAAACCTCATTTTTCTTAATAACCCAACCTCACGTTCTCATATCTTCATTTGCAAATCTAGTAACCAATTTTTAGGTAAGCAGAGTTTGATGGTTTAAGAAGAGAACTAACCTTTTTAGCTAGTTAAAGCAACTTTCCCTTGTAGACATTGAGACTTTCCATTAAGCACCTATCTCATGTTAACAAGTGAAACAAATGGAAGATTGCACCATGGCCTAAGTCTGGGAGTGGACATGATGAGGAGTATAATAATCAAATGTGTTGGGAGCACCTGACAAACAGGCGGTGGGTTAGAGGAATGGATCTAAGGTGATGAAGAAGGAAACTCGAACACACCTAAGTGTACCGATACTGCAATCGGTGTTCCCGTGGACTCAGACAATTTCTCTCTATGCCAAAACTGTCAGGCCAGGTTCACTGCCCCAAGAGCCTCCCCTACCCTTACCATCTCACACACTTGTTCAAAGAATACAAACCTCGACTTTGCCATTGCTATAAATGGGTAGAAAAGAGTCTCTAAAGGAAGACTGGGACTTGTCTCATTATAAATGCTAACAGTAACAAACTTTTCTTTAGTTTCTCACTTCCCCTTAAAACACACACACAAAAGGAACCAGAGTGTCTGTAGGATGAATTCTCTGGCCATAGCAACTGCCATGGCCTGGGATCTAAGCAGATCTTGGCTGGCCAGGCATTAAGTCCTTTGGGGAAGGAGACAGCAAGCCTGCCTTTCCGCCTTTCCCTTACACAGCCCTGCCATGAAAACAAGCTCTTTCTTGTTTTTTGTTTTTGCTTGGTTTTTAGTTAAGAACCTCCATCCTCCCTGCAGCGATAAAAGGTAGGCATGGGAAGCTGATGGTCGCTCAATGATTTTGATCTCAAATTTTCTCCACCTAGCTCTCCCCCTCGCCCCGATATTTGGAAATAAGGGGAAGATATTTGGGGGAAATTGAGAAGTTTTGGATCCTAGGTGGTCTCAGGCTTTGCCCAGATGAGAGATGGTGAGCTTTGTATAGATCACGCCCCAGATGTGGGTGCAGCTCGGGTGCCCACGATGCCTGCACCACTGCTAGCCACAGGTAAAGGAGGGGCAGGAAAAACTGGAGAAAATTCATCTTTCTTTATATGGATCTTTCCCCCCTTCCCCCACTCAAGTGCCAGCGCGCTGGCTGGTTGGCAGACGGCGCTCTGGAAGCGCTTGAGAGTAGGTCTAAAGGTTTTTTTGTTTTTTGTTTTTCCCCCTGGCGTGCAGAAACTGGGACCCACCCGAGCCAAGCAGGGCGAGGGCTAGTGAAGGGCTGGAGGAGGGGGCGACCCGGCACGCACCGCGCGGAAGCACGGGAGGTCTCCGGTGTCCGGCGCGCACCGGTACCTCGCTCACTGCGGTAGCATCCCGACATGACACTGCGGCTGCAACAAAGCGGCGACCGCGGCGAGCCTTTGACGCCCTAAGCCGCAGCCCGGGCTCCACTTCCAAGTGCTAGGGACAGCGGCTGACTGGGTTGCGGATGGGACTGGGGGTGTGGGTATGGGTGTGGGTGCAGGGGCTGCAAGGTAGGCCGAGTAGGGGAAAAAGCCCTGAAATGCGCAGGAAGCCGGGCGGCCACCTCTAGCGCCTCCTCCAGCACAGACAGACTGCAAGAAAAACAATTCGCCTTCATTCCCCAACCCTGCCGGAACCCTAAGACTTCCCGCTAACAACCCGGCTGGAACCTCCAGTGTGCTGTCTTCCTTTGCACACCTCCCCCAAGCCCAGCCGGCCCGGCCTCGCGTCTCCCGCAGCCCCAGCCAGGGACCCGCCCCGCTCCAGGAGAGCAGCTTCTTCAGCTCCAGCGTGGCCGCCACCCGGGTTCCCTCTGAGCGCTCACCAGGAGAAAGGCGCCCGCGATCATCGTGGCACCGGCTCGGCGGGCGATGCTGCTGCAGGAGGCAAAGGTGGTTCTGCTGCTCGCGGAGGGCCCCATGGCTTGACCCGCCGCC
>NW_006159732.1:3730006-3735112 GCF_000334495.1 Tupaia belangeri chinensis
CCGCCGGGGCGAGTGGAAGCAGCGGCGGCTGCAGCCGGCGCCTTCCCGAGCTCTCCTCCGACAGTGGCTGCGGAGAACTAGGGAGGCGGGCTGAGCGCGAAAGAGCAAAGGAACAGCTTCCCATAGCGAAGCCTCCAGCCACTGCCAGCCACCCTCCTCCGCTGCCCAGACCGGCCGGCGAGGGACTGAACCGGGTGTCCGCCGGGCGCGAGGACACACGTGGTGGCGCCGAAGGGGCGGGGGGCCAGCCCTTTGTGATGTCACCAGGGAGGAGGCCGGGTCTTTGTGCTGTTGGAAAGGGGAAGGCGTTCCAGGTGGAACAGGGAGGGAGAGGGTGCCCCTTGGCGTTCGCTGAAAAAATTGCATCTGCTTGTTGACAGGCAAAACGCCACGAAAGCATGCAAGCCTCCGACCAAATTTTGCTTTTTTTTCTAAGATAACTCTAAGTAAAATATTTCTGCGACAGATACCTTTCTGTTGTTTCTGACACAATGATCAAAAACAGCGACCACAGAGCACTTAAGTCAACTGTGTGACAAAAAGACTTGCGCGCATCGATCCTCAAACCGCTGTGCTTCCTTATCACCTGGAAAGTTTAGAATATATCTACTGAGTCCACAGTCCCAGCTGACTTGATTGGAACAAAATCTGGCCTGACCTGGGCATTGGAATATTTAAAATTTCCTCATTTTACTGCGGAAGAGAGTAAGACGCTCTGGGCTCATGGACATAGTGAAGGAAACCCATGGGAAGAATTCCACACCAAGGGTTTGTAGCATTAGGTCTGTTGATGGGCTTCAAAGATGCCTGAATTTACAGGATGGTCACTCCTACAAATGTGTGGACAGATGCAGTTTTCTAATTAAAAGATCGAGTTTTGCATCAAATTATCAGAGAGATAAGCAGCACCCTTCCCCCAAAACCAGTGTTCCGATTTTGAGTTTCAAATGCCAGAGAGGGATGTGGTGTAAAGGGAGGTCGAACTCTGCTTCAGCAGTGCGAACAACTACAGCGTTCTCTTGCATGGTCTCCCACATTTCTGAATGTGAGAGAGGACCTGCCAGACCTTTCTTAGTCTCAACTGGGGGGAGACAGGACCTTCTGACCGGGGACCACCATTCCTGGTGTGGAGTTTTTCATCTAGGCACCATCAGCACACAGTAGTGAAGTGGCCTTTCAGCCAACTGGGGCACCCATTCAGCTCTGAGCCCTACAGTGCTGGGCTTCTTCTATTCCTTGGCCCCTTCTACTTACAAAAGAACATAACTTTTCAATGATCTACTTCACCATGCAACACCCAGTGCTGCTTCCTGAAGGCCCCCTAGTAAGGCAGAGATACCAACTATTTGTTTTCTTACTCATAAGTAGGTTGCCTTTTGGATTTTTGTTCTGTGCGCACTTTGGAAGAAGCAAGCAACTGATATGAGGATTAATCCCAATCTATTCTGTCAAAGACCTGTCAGTGAAGAAAAGGATTGTCTACATAGGAAGGGGTGAAAACCACTATATATAACCCCTCTGGTGAAATTCAAAGAAGTTCTAGAAAGTATTAACACTAAATATGGAGTTTGAGTGAGAGGGTGATTTTTTTTTTTTGGTCTATTTGGGGAAGGGTTATTGTTATTATTGTTGTTGTTGTTTGAAATGTTGTGTGTGGTTTTTTTGTTTGTTTGTTTGTTTGTTTTTTGGCTATAAGGTACATGCGCTCACCAGAGAGAGACAGACAGAAAGAGGAAGTAAGAAATCACACACACACACACACACACACACACACACACACACCCCGGGGAGATGGCCATGCCGCAATCCTTTTTTCTCATTCTCCTCTCAAGATTTTGGGCACACATGTTCATGCACCTGGCATTATTTTCAATCCATCCAAGTCCAGGATTCAAACAACACAGTGGACCATGTGGGACCTTAACCTGCAGGCCACCTGCTGATCTGAGGGTGATATTTGTACTTGAAGCTCTCTAGCTATTTCCAGAAGTTACCAAAGTAGGGGATATACTTGTTTTCGTGTGTAATTTTCTTTCAAAATTCATACGACTGGTCAATACTCTCATAAGATTTTCTAAAAAGAAGTTACATGGGTGTTTTGGGAGGCTGAAAGTGGTTTTTAGTTAGTCCATTTAACTTCTTATATCCTGAGAAATTTTTGTTTTTCAGGGTGGTATCTAACTGATTTGCTCCACAGAGTTGGGCAAGTACAGACTTTATTGTTTCAATTTCTACAGGTATGAGGAGTCCTTTCTCAATGATTTGTCTTCCTGAAACCTACAAAAAAAAAAAAAAATACCTGTGATTGTACTACTTTCAAGTTTCATCATATCCTGGCATGGCATTCCTAACAAGGTGAATTTAATATACATCTTGAGAGATTAAAAATTCATTCACAGGGCCAGCCAGTGGTGGTTCAGGTGCTGGACCCCTACGTGGTCAACCTGGCTGATTCCCAGACCTGGCAACTTGAAGAATCACGTTTGTGCGTTCATGCCCAAAACCCCAAGAGAAGAATGGAGAAGGGAATGTGACACGGCCATATTCCTTGGGGGAGGGAGTGATTTCTCACTTCTCTTCTCATTGTCCTTCTCTGACAAGCACATGTGCCCTATGGTAAAAACTTAAATGAATAAATTAAAATGTACTCAGTCCTGTTTACTATTAACATTTAAATAACCGTTATGAATGGATTATGATTAATTTCAATATAACTTTATTACTTTGAATTAAAGGTAGAAAAGCCTTCTGTTTCACTTTGTTAAGATGCTTTAATCATTGGTTAACTTACTGCCACGTTTTCAATATTTTCACTTAGACGTGTTTATTTTCTGGAAAAGAATAATAATCCTATGATATGTAAGGAAGTTTCTTCTCAAAATTCAAGGAAAGGAAAGATAAGCATTAATAAATTATAGCTAAAGTCAAAGGACCTAACCCAATTTCACCTTTGCAGTAAAACCACTGTCCCCAGCCTCCATTCCAACTTTGCGCTTTTTTTTCTCTGCCAGTGCTGTACAATTCTCCTAGTTTTCCAGCTTCAAAATAATTAATTGTCTTCTTCCTTACTACATTTACAACAATCAACTTGCTCTATTATTTTTTTCTTCATTTTATCTATCTTTTTTGTTTAAAACTTGATATTATATATGTGGTCACTAGAGAAATCACCAGAATTACCATCTTGTCTTGAATTTTTTGCCATTCTTTTTTGATTGCTTGAGGGCAATCAATGTGTACTTTCTAGAGACAGAGAGAGAGAGAGAAAGCACCCCCTCTAGTGGGACATGGTCACATCGCAATCCATTCTTCTCCATTTCTCCCTTCTTCCAGGACTTTGGGCACATACACACACACACACACACACACGCACACACACACACTGTATTTGTCAAGCCTCCAGGCCAGGACTAATCCACAATCAGCCATATAGAATCAATCTCCCATAACTACAAGGCCACCAGACTGGCCCTGCCTTAGTTTTTTTGGTTTTTGTTTGTTTGTTTGTTTGTTTTGAGAGGTTTTTGCTATAGGGTGCGTGCGCTCGCCAGAAAGATAGAGAGGAGAGACAGAGAGACAGAAAGTGAGAACTCACCCCTCTCCCCGGGGAAATGGCCATGCCACAATCCCTTCTTCTCCATTCTCCTCTCGGGATCTTTGGCACACACACACACACATGCCTGGTGTGAGTTTAAGCCACCAGGTCCAGGACTCGAACTGCAGTCGACTACATGGGAGTTCAGCGACGTAGCCAATATTCTAACTCCTGGTCCCAGCCCTGCCTTAGTTTTAAAATTTATCTTTCATGCTTTTGAAAGTACTAGTAAATTTTCAATTTTTTTAAATTTAAATGCCCACTTTTCTTTTTTTTTAATTTTTAAAAATTATTCACTTTTAGTACCAGAAGGTATATATATGTACTTCTCAGAACCAAAGAGAAAGAAAGGGAGAAGGAGAAACCTCTCCCCCACCACCTCAGTGGGGTGCGATCACACCACAATTGTGCCCCCTCTGTTCCTCCAACCTTTGGGATTTGAGGCACGTGTGCATGTTTTTCAAGCCATTGAGCCAAGACTCAAACCATAGTCAGCCATGTGAAATCTGGCTCCTTTTACTACTAGGTTTCTTTAACTACTAGGTTACCCATTATATGTATCCACTTTTTATAAAGAAAATAACATTTATCGACATTCTGAGAAGTGATTGGCCAACATCCTGAGCTAATCTGCAAAGGAATGGCAAGGGTAAAACAGAATAGGTGTGAGCATAAAAAGGGGGCAGGAATCAGCTGAAGCCAAGCTCAAAGACAGGAAGAGCATGGAACATGCATAATCAGCAGCCAGACTGCTGTGTTTGAACATGTACTACATATGCATGGTCTCCTACAGTGTAGCGGAACTACGGGGGAATGCAGATTCCGTGAATGTCCCTCTTAACCTTTGAAGAGCTCACAGTCATCTGCTGGGAGGAAAAAGGTAAAAAATGATTGAGAGAGTGCAGCTGTGATGCAGATAGGGGTGGTAGATTCCAATGCTCCCCATGGTAAGTACCCACACTCGTTTTCACTTGGTTTTGCGGCTGCCTAGAGTAAAGGCTACACTTCCCCGCCTCCAGGGCTGCTAGGTATGGCCATATGACTAAAGGTCTGGCCAGCAAAATTAACAGATGTGCTTTCTGGGGAGACTTCGCATTGGCTAGGGCTTAGTTAGCCGCCTTCTCTCTCATTTTATGTGTCACCCACACCTGCCAATGCTATCTCAATCAATTCTACTGTAATCCTGTCTTTACCAATTGCATCCCCTGCCCCTCCTCTATATCCCTTCTCTTCTAGTCTAGGCCTCTTGCTTAGATGATTACAAAAGCTCATGGTTGTCTCCCCCTCCTCTAGTTTTGCCTGGATCACTCAGTTCTACAATAAATTCCTTCTTCATATGCTAAGAATAATGAGTGTTTTAGAACCCAAATCTGATCATGTCCTTTCCTCATCAAAATCCCAGAAAAGCTCATTATTCTCAGTTTGGAGTTCAAAGTCCTAATAAAACTGTTGTATGCTGAACACTACTTATGATCCCCCCCGCCCCCCCCCACACCCACACACCGCCACCA
>NW_006159732.1:3735473-3758762 GCF_000334495.1 Tupaia belangeri chinensis
CCCCCCCCACACACACACACTGCTACAAGATTGAGTCAGTATGCACATAAAGCCTTTACTTCCTCTCTCTGGTTTACTTTTCCACACCTACTGCCTGACAATCTCTTCAAATCCCTACACACTACTCCATTAGGTTACTGTTTCTCAACTACCTTGTCCCTGTCATACTTTCAAGCCTTTGTTAAGAGTTGTTTTTCTTTTCATTTTTCTTCCTCATATGAATCAACTCTTCAAAACCAAACTCAAATGGGGCCTAATAAGCCTTTCCTAAAGTCCTCTCTTGATCTTCTCTATCCCCGTTTACAAAGAGTTCTTGCTTTTTCTAGTTTTGTTTTTTTTTTTCTCCCACATGGCTTTGTTTTAGCCTATATGATATTATACCATAGTTAGTTTACCTCACTGTGTTCCTGGCCAGACTATTGCTTTGAAAGCAAAGTCCATGTCTTGATAATTTTCCTATCTCTATAGTCAAGATTCAAGGTAGTTACCCTGTTCAATAAATATTTGTTGAGTGAAACTAACTTGAATAGTTTGACAAGCAGGGAAACAGTTAACACACCTCCTGTGCCTTTCCTTTTCTCCAAACCTTATTTCAAACATTCTGAGGTGTTACACAAACAATGACAGATTTGATATTTTGTATTACTAAAGTTCCATGTCCTAGACTTGGGCTAAACAATTTGTCCACAGCTCCATTTCCTTAAAAGAATTAATTTAAGAACCTGCTGTTCTTTGGCCTAAGAGGGACTATCAACCATTAGGCAACAGATTGTAAGATTAAGTGCATGAGCATGAGTTTGACAAATCGCCATGGTGACATGCTACAAAGACTGCACTCTTGGATAAGATCAAATGGGGATAGAATTGCAAAGTAGGCATGGCTCCAAAGTTTCGCTCTCTCTTAGAGAAGGGAAGCATGACTTGAAAAATAACATGGCCAATGTCAAAGGTATGACAGCAGTCCCAGAAGGGGGCTTCAAAAAGTTTATTAGAAATATAATTAAAGTACAGGGTTATTTTGGTGTCAAAGAAAAAATAGAAATCCATTCACGGTTTTTTTTAAAAAATAGGCATTTTCCATGAAGTTTTTGAAGGACTTCCTCCCCACACACAAACTTTGTATTTCCCTTCTCTGAGGAAAGAATCTACTAAATGCATAGTACTATGAAAAGGGGAACTAACCTTGAATTTCCCACCAGCCACGTGTTCAGTACACACTTGAAATGTTTTCATTTTTGCTGTAAACTTTTCCCACTCAGCCCTAAGTCATTTCTTGCTTCATAGGAGAGTTGATAATAGAACTCATTCGTCACCCCTCCCTGCCCTTCCTAAAAGACTGATGACTTAATATTTCAACCAAAAGACGTGTGTTTGGGGAGCCAACAGATATTGGATTGAATCTCCATTATACTACTTATTAAATGGCTAGGTTTGAGCAAGTCCTTTCATCTTTTTTAGTTACTTTATTTGTATGACAGTTAAGAACTATCCCATACCAGTGATACAAAGAATAAATGAGACAAAATTCCCAGCACTGCGCTTGACCCTTAGTACGTACTCAATAAATCTTGTTTTCAGCAATCTCCTTTTGAAAGGATAATTCTTTATAAAGTACTCTGAATAAAAAGACTTTAGGTTGAAAAGTTTGAAATTTCTTCAGACACATTAGAATTTAGCTTTAAGACCAGTCACACTGGCATAGCAGTAGTACAGTGTTTTATGTTGCTACGGCCACATGAGAAGGCCCTGGGTTCACTCCATGTCCTAAGGTCTCCCTATAATGGTAGATCCATGACTGGCTGAGGCTGGGAGTGGATTCCAGCATGAAAATCCTACTGAGGATGCCCCCCACACACACACACTCTCTCTCTCACCCTGAAGAAAGTAATAAATAAACTTAAAGAATTTAGAGTTATGATGGATAAAAAAAAAAAGTGCTTGCTCAGATAGATACAATGTGGCATAATGAAAAGTGTAGTAATAACTAAAACATCTGGTTTCTGGTCTTGGCTCTGATAAGTCACTATACTTCTCTATATGTGTTTGGGTTTCTTTAAGCTTCCCCATAAGCAGAAGGATAAATATGGAATAAGTGGTTTTTTATGATCTTTCCTATTGCAGAGGTCTAGGATACTAATTGACTCATGTGGCATATTTTTGGTTTTGAAGAGTGTAAGCTGTTTGAAGTAGGAAGGGAGAAAGATTGAAGAAGGAATTTTTTTTTGGTGGGGGGTTGTCCGAGTAGGTGCTGGAAAGTATAGAAAGACAATGGAATACAAATAGCTTCTGTTCAAGAGCTATGTGTCCAGTTTGGTATTATTGAGTCATTGGCTTCTCCACCGTTCTCTCTCTCTGACTGATCTTTCACTTGCTCTAGCACTCTAGTCATTGAGGGCTTGGTTTGGCCCAGTTCTGTGTTAAGGGGCAAGGTTACAGACAGAATATCAGGGAAGGTTTACCTTCCAGAATGTTACAGCCATATCTCATAGGTGAGATGAACATACATGAAAGCATACAGCACCGGCTAATTTAGTATCAAACCATGTGCCCCAAGCTATACATGTACAGTAGAGGAGGGGGAAAAAATGCTGAGAATTGAAATGCTTGGGAAAGGCAAAACAGATTATTACCTGAAATTTTGTATTAGAAAAAAACAACTGGGTTTCTGAGCCCCTGAAGGAAAATGAGCAAAGGCCCAGAAACAAGAAAGACATGATGTCACCATTTGAAGCTCTAAGATATTTCCTCTCTAATAGAGCATGCTATCTTTTCTGGGACCTTCATCCTGCTGAGCCTGACCTGTATCATCCCTCCTTCTCCCATTGTCACATCACTTACCCCATAGACATCCTACAAGTCCTTACCCTGTGGCCTACCATTCCCATCTTACAAGATTCATCAGCTTGGGTACTTTTATTTTCTCTGCTCTTACCCCATAACATCCAGTGTTGGTAAAGAAGTGGCATTTACACTGACACAACTCCATGCCATCTAAGCTAGACTTGGTCCTCACTGCTCAGTGACGACCGCTTTTTTCCTTACTTTTCACTACATCCTATACGGCGGTTGCTCCAATCTCTTTCGGCTCTGTCCCTGCCGTGGTCTTTTCACTCTCATCATATAATCTTGGTGATCACAATTCTTCAGTGTAAGCATCCTCCACCAGCTTCTTTACAAGTCTAAGTTACTCTGTATCTTCTCTCTCCTGTTCTTTCTTTAGTTCTTAGTGATTGAAGAACAAATACTTCTTGCCAAGGTTTATGCTTCCTTTTATGTTCCTGAGTTCCCTTCCTTCTTTTCCCCTTGCACCTTAAAAATCTATTTTCTAGATTACCCCCACATATGACATCCAAGCATCATCTTCCTTAAAACATAAGAATGTAAATAAATAAAAGATATCCTTACATTTTACCCTGCTACCTCTCCAAGTTACTATTTCAAAGGCTGACAGGTGGCTTGGTGGTTAAGGCACTGGACTCCTCCATGGCCGACCATGGTTCAAGTCCTGGACCTGGTGGCTTGCTTTCTCCCACCCTCTCTCTCTCTCTCATCAAATTAAATAATAATGATAATAAAGTTAAATAAAATATTTTTTAAAAGAGAAGTTCCCATTTAGGGGCCAACAGATAGTATAGTGGTTAGAGCGCTGGATTCCCACATAGCTGACTGTGCAGTTCAAACCCTAGACCTGGAGGCTTGAAAATTCCTGCGGACACCAGGTGTGTGTGCGTGCATGCCCAAAATCCTGAGAGGAGACTGGAGGAGAAGGAATTGAGCTGTGGCCATCCCCCTCTGGCAGGGTGATTTTTCACTTTCCCTGTCTCTAGCTCTCTCTGGAGAGTGCACACATCCTATGGCAAAAACCTTTTTTAAAAAATCCCATTTTATCTTTCTTCTTTTTACCAGCAAAATTTTTGGAAAAAGCAATCATGGTTTTCTACATCCACTTTCTTATCTCTCTTTATTTGTTTTTTCCTCTCATCAAATCACAATTCCACCATCTGTCTTGAATACTCCTGTTCAACAGGTTCTGCAGCATTTGCACTGCAGAATCCAGCCCTCTCCAGTATTGTCTTCCATTGGTTTTCAGACTGTAGAATTACCTGAAAGTACCACGAAATTTCTGGTCTCTCTTAGTTTCTGCCTTATTTTTTGTTTTAGGTTTTGTTCTGCCTGAAAGTATGGGCATTTCCCTGATGTTCCCTCTTCAGCCCTCTTCTTTTTCTTCCCATCCCTTCTCCTTTGTAAATGTATTTATTACCAGTTTCAGCACATAACTCTCAGCTCCTTACCTCTGGCCCTATTCTTCTCTCAAGATTCATTTTAATTTTCAGAAGTTTGTTCAACGCCTCATCCTCAATATGGAAATAGCCCTCAAATTCAGCATTTTCAAAACCATTCTCCACTTCTTTCCTAAATAAACCAGCAGCTCGCTATCACTAACTTCCTGCTGTTGTTTTTATTTGCTCATTAGCTGTCAGTGGCACCACATTTCCCCCCCCCCCGCCATAGGTCTGGTTCCCAGAACTGTCTCTGACTCTCCTTTCTCTTGGCTTTCTCACATTCCCCCCTTCTACTTTGCTGCTACTTTTAACAAAGGCCTGTATTTTTATATATCTTCCCATTTCTTTCTACCAACAATCGAGTTAAAGTTTTGAACAGCTAGGGGCTGGCAGGTGGGTAAGGGCACTGGACTCCTATATGGCTGACCGCGGTTCAAGTCCCAGACCTGGTGGCTTGCTTTCTCACTTCCCCGCCCTCTCTCTCTCTCTCTCTCTGTCTCTATTTGGTCAAATTGAAAAATAATAAAGATAATAAATAGATTTATATAAAATCATTCTAAAAAAAGTTTTTATCAACTTTGGCTAGCTTAAATTCATTTTTTAAATTGTTTTTATTTTTTACATTTAATTACTGTACATCTTTACAGCATACAAAATGAACTTTCCCAACATGAATACACTGCATCTTGGTCCAGGCAAAGATACTACCATAGACATTATCATCAACAGATAATTTTCCACTTCTGTATCACTAAATATTTTGCCTTTTTTTTCTCCTTTATTTCCTCCCTCCTGCACCATCCTTTTTTTTTTTTTAAGAGGTTTTTGCTATAGGGCACATGCACTCACCCGAAAGACAGAGAGACAGAGAGATAGAAAGCAAGGAATCACCCTCCAGGGGGGATGGCCATGCCACAATCCCTTATCCATTCTCCTCTTGGGATCTTGGGCACGCATGCACACACGCACAGTGTGAGTTTAAGCCACCGGGTCCAGGACTTGAACCGTGGTCGACTACATGGGAGTTCAGCAACGTGGCCACTACACTAACTGCTGGTCCCATCACCACCCTTTAAAAAAAAAATTATTTTACACTCATTCACTGTACATCATTACAGCATAACAAGTGAGATTTCCCATCCAGAATACATTTTATATTGGCTCAATTTTCCAATTCTTGTTTCTTATATATTTTGCCTTTATTTCCCCCATAATTCCCTCCCTCTTCCCTTCTGCCATTTCCTGTCCTTCTCCCACACTGTCTCTGATATCTACAGTTGCTTTCCATGACTTTTTTTTCCCCACATTTTATTGATTTACAGAAGATCTTCTGACCAGCAGGTGGTATCGTGGTTAAGGACGCTGGACTCCCACATGGCTGACAGTGGTTTGAGTCCCAAACCTGGCAGCTTGCTTTCTCATTTTCTCTCTCTCTCACTCTGTCTCTCCCTGATAAAATTTTAAATAAATAAATACATATACTTAGATAAAATAATTTTTAAACTATTTTGCAAGATATTAATTCGTCTAAATGCTTTCAATAACAAGAGCAACTGATATATACATATCTATGAACACACATTGACTTTAGGCATAAAATTAAGAGAGTAGAATGAGCATACAAAAAAGTAGCACCTAGCTGAGGCTATATAGCCTACTGGGTCATTAAATAGGTTTTTAAAATATATTTTCAGTTTCAAGAAAAGCAATTTTAACCTTAATATTTCAAAATTGAAAAATGTTAAGAAAAATTTGCTTAATACTTAAAACCAGGAAAAAAGTTAGAATTCTGTTCAAACATTTGGTAGATGAACCTATCTACAGCTCAAGAGAAGACAAAAATCCTTAAATCTGAAAAACGAAACATAGAAGAAAATCAGTAATGCTTTAGTAAAAAGTTATAAGATTCTATTTTGCCTGTTCAGTCTCATGTAATTAATCTCTCTTCTGTTGAATTTGCAGTGTTACTTTCTATTTAAATTATGGAAATTAATATTCAATGTTACTATTGACCTTTCCAGATTTGTCCCTACCATTAAGTTGGCCAATTTCTTGAATGTTTCATGTGCTCTTATTTTTGTGTGTCTGTCTTTAGTTTTCTTGGATAGCCCTCCCTTCAGAACTTCTTGAAAAGCTGACGTGGTGCTGCTAAATTCTTTCAGGTTTTGTTTTCTGAGAATGATTTTGTCTCTTCTTCTCATATGAAGGTAAATTGCCAGGTACAGTATTCTTGGCTGAAATTGTTTTTCACTTAATGCTTTAATATATTTTCCCATTTTTTCGTTCCTGCATTGTTTTTAATGTCAACCTGATTGGATAAACTTTGTAAGTAATTTGATGTTTCTCTCTTGCCAATTTTAGTATCTTGTCTTTGTCCGTGGTTTTGGTCACTCTGGCTATGATGTGCGTTGGAGAAGATCTTTGACTGATTCTAGGTGGGGGTCCTTTGTATTTCTTGGGTCTAGATATTTGAATATTTGTCTCGATTGGAAAGTTTTCTTCCAGGATTTCATGGAATAGATTATGGATGCCCTTATTATTTTCTTCACCTTCTGAGATACCAATTATCTGGATGTTTGGGCATTTAATGGTAGCTAGTATTTCTCATTTATTATTCTCATTATTTTTTGTTATTTTCTCACTCTTTTTGGTGATTTTTTTCTTGTTATTTATTTATTTATCATCATAATCTTGTTTATATTACATTGAATCACATATAACTTTACAGTGTATTACATTTCTTTTTTCAGAAAGAATACTATGCATATCAGTCAATACAGAGACATTAAAATCCCCATTTCATCATCCAATACCTTTTCATTTTTTTCCTGATTATTACTATTATTATTATTCCAATTATTTTTTTAAACAGTCACATCACTATCTATCATTTTGCTTGTAAAAAGACTTCACCCATCATGAAATACTTCTCAGATCAATCCAGTTGAGAATACTATCCATGTCATCATCAACAGGTAGTAAACCATTTCTGTGTCCTACTAATGTCATGCCTCTCTGTTCTCTTGCTATCTTTTCTATACTCTTCTCTTCTCCTGCCCCATTCCACACTGTCTTATCATCATTAACTATTTTCACTGCTTTTATGTCCTCCAATATTTTGCTCTCTACCATAGAGTGTGGATAGTCGATATATATTAAATGAATACATACAATATCTTTCTTTCATATCCTGGCTTACTTCACTCAGCAATAGATCCTCCATATGTGACCACTTTCTATCGAATGCCAGGGTTCTGTTGTTTTTCATGGCTGAGTAGTATTCCATAGAGTATATGTGTTACACTTTTTCCATCCATTCATCTGTTTGTGGACATTTGGGTTGGTTCCATGTCTTGGCGATCGTGAAGTATGTTGCAATAAACATTGATGTGCAAGCACTTTTCTGATTGAGCATTCTCCTGTCCTTTGGGTAGATACCCAGAAGTAGGACTGTTGGATCAAATGGTAGTTCTATTTGTAGATCTTTGAGGAACCTCCATATTGTTCTCCACAGTGGTTGAACTAGTTTACATTCCCACCAACAGTGTAGGAGAGTTCTCTTTTCACCACATCCCCGCCAACACATCACTTTTTATATTTTTCATCTTTGCCATTCTGACAGGAGTTAGGTGGTATCTCATTGTGGTTTTTATCTGCTGTGTAAGCTGCTTGAGTTTTTGATGTATTCTGGTTATCAGTCCCTTGTCTGAGGCATGTTTAACAAAACTATCCTCCCACTCTGAGGGTTGTCGATTCACACTTGTTACTGTGTTGGTGAATTTTTCTAGGTCAGAGGTTCTGTCTTCTACATCTGAGATTTGATCTTCTGCATGATCTAATCTGCTTTCAATACTTTCAAGGGAGGTTTTGATTTCCTGTATTATAGCCTTCATCTCTAACAGCTCCATTTGATTCTTTTTTATGGTGTGTATTTACTTTTTCAAATCGTGGAAGAACTTTCTCATCTCCTGGAACTCATTGTCTTTTTTCTGCTGCATCTTCAGGAGTTCATTGTCTCTCTTCTCTTATATCTTTGTTAGTTTCATCACTATGAATATTCTAAATTCTTTTTTCTGACATTTCCACGAGTTCCTTTATTCTGCCTGTGGATGATAAAGAGTTATTATTTTCCCTTGGGGGAGATATTTTCTTGGTTTCTCATATTTCTTGTGTCTCTGTGGTGGTTTGTGGTCATCTGATGGGTTATACATTTTTTTCTAGTTTATTGAAGTTATATCTGAATGTTAAGAGGCATGCAGGAGGAGGAGATCTGCAATCTCTTTGCAGTTCCATTTTTCTCCTTTTGTGCAGCAGATTCCACCGGAATTAAGGATTACTCTGACCCTGTTTATATATTGGGGTCTGGAGGGTGCAGTCTGAGCAGAAAATCTTCAGTTTCCCTAGTCCCTGAAAGGGACTGCTCTTCAAAAACAGACGCTTCTAAAAGGGCCTGTGATTGGCATGTCCTATCTAGATATTGGGGTCTCAAATTCATTGGTTTTGTAACTGGGTTACGTCTCTCTATCCCTCTCCTTTAATGCTTTTATAACCCATGTCAATATTTATCTTCCTAAGCCACAGTTTTAATTATTTCTTATATCTACTCAAGAACTCTCAATGACTCCCTGTTGATTGAAAACTTATGTATGAAATTTTTAACTCCACGAAATGATCTCAGGTTTCCTGTTCTGCTCCATTATCCACTCTTCTTAGGTACATAGTGTAGAACTTGAGCTTCTCTTTGTACCCAGAGTTTTGCTAGCATTTTCCTATGAAGTGACTCTGTTTATTCCATTTTCTCTGCATGGAATCTCTATCAGACTCATTTTAATATTTCACTTATTTTAAAGCATCTGACAGATTGTCAGAGAAACAACTTCGTTGGGAAGAAATAAAATGAAATCCAGAGTCATTTACGAAATAAAATTAAATACTCACCAGTTTACCACCCCACACACATTCCCTGCCTCACCCCTTCTAAGGTCTTTAGTTGTTTTGGATGACTAGTTCCTTGGCACCCTGCCCATATCATATGATCTAAGAAAAAGAAATGTTTTTTTCTTAAGAGGAATTTCCCTTCTTTTCAGTTTCAATCGCCACCATTTAATCTCCACCAACACTTACTATATATAGTGTTTTATAGGGGCTGCCCTAAAGATCTTAGTGCCGTTTTGAATTTTAATACCTTCAAAAGTGTACATGTTACAAATTTACAAAACAAAATCATTTGTAAGTTTAATTTTTAAACTATTTCTGTTCAGTGTAGGAGAGAAGTTATATTTTCTCCCCCCACCAGGTTTATAGCTGAATCACCTGTACTAAAAGATGGATTAACAAGAGAAAATCATACAAATTAATCTAAGTTTCACATGACATAAAAGTTTTCAGGAATGCTGACCCCCTTCAAAAAATCAGGAAAAACTGGATATTTTTATGTTTAGATTTGATAAGGAGTTTAAAGCTGAGCAGAAATATTATTGTAAGACAACGGTGAATTTGATCTAAATGTAATAAACTGGGGGAGTTAATAAGACCTACTTATTCATGTTCTTCTCTACTTTTCTGTGTCTTCATTCCTTTTCTGTGGGTATAGAGAGGATTCTCTGGTATAAGAATTTTTTATTTATTTATTTATTTATTTGTTTATTTTTGGAGAGGTTTTCGCTATAGGGCGCGTGCGCTCGCCAGACAGACAGAGAGAGACAGAGAGACAGAAAGCGAAAAATCACTCCCCAGGGGGGATGGTCACGCCGCAATCCCTTCTCTTCCATTCTCCTCTCGGGATCTTCATTATCCACTCTTCTTAGGTACATAGTGTAGAACTTGAGCTTCTCTTTGTACCCAGAGTTTTGCTAGCATTTTCCTATGAAGTGACTCTGTTTATTCCATTTTCTCTGCATGGAATCTCTATCAGACTCATTTTAATATTTCACTTATTTTAAAGCATCTGACAGATTGTCAGAGAAACAACTTCGTTGGGAAGAAATAAAATGAAATCCAGAGTCATTTACGAAATAAAATTAAATACTCACCAGTTTACCACCCCACACACATTCCCTGCCTCACCCCTTCTAAGGTCTTTAGTTGTTTTGGATGACTAGTTCCTTGGCACCCTGCCCATATCATATGATCTAAGAAAAAGAAATGTTTTTTTCTTAAGAGGAATTTCCCTTCTTTTCAGTTTCAATCGCCACCATTTAATCTCCACCAACACTTACTATATATAGTGTTTTATAGGGGCTGCCCTAAAGATCTTAGTGCCGTTTTGAATTTTAATACCTTCAAAAGTGTACATGTTACAAATTTACAAAACAAAATCATTTGTAAGTTTAATTTTTAAACTATTTCTGTTCAGTGTAGGAGAGAAGTTATATTTTCTCCCCCCACCAGGTTTATAGCTGAATCACCTGTACTAAAAGATGGATTAACAAGAGAAAATCATACAAATTAATCTAAGTTTCACATGACATAAAAGTTTTCAGGAATGCTGACCCCCTTCAAAAAATCAGGAAAAACTGGATATTTTTATGTTTAGATTTGATAAGGAGTTTAAAGCTGAGCAGAAATATTATTGTAAGACAACGGTGAATTTGATCTAAATGTAATAAACTGGGGGAGTTAATAAGACCTACTTATTCATGTTCTTCTCTACTTTTCTGTGTCTTCATTCCTTTTCTGTGGGTATAGAGAGGATTCTCTGGTATAAGAATTTTTTATTTATTTATTTATTTATTTGTTTATTTTTGGAGAGGTTTTCGCTATAGGGCGCGTGCGCTCGCCAGACAGACAGAGAGAGACAGAGAGACAGAAAGCGAAAAATCACTCCCCAGGGGGGATGGTCACGCCGCAATCCCTTCTCTTCCATTCTCCTCTCGGGATCTTGGGCATGCACGCACATGCGCCCAGCGTGAGTTTTAAGCTACCGGGTCCGGGACTTGAACCGCAGTCGACTACGTGGGAGTCCAGCGACATAGCCATTACGCTAACTGCTGGTTCCCAAGAATTTTATGACTTACTTTAGAGCAGGGGTCCCTAACTCGGGGGCCACAGACTGGTGCTAGTGTGTGCCTGCTGGGGGATCAGTCAGCCAGGCCGTGCAGCAAGAGGATGGAGCATTGAAGCCACTCTCCATCTCTTGCACTGCTGCCTGGGTTGCATCTCCTGTCATATCAGCCACGACACTGGATTCTCACGGAAGCATGAACCCTATTGTTGTGTGATCACTTCATTGTATGTGGTAGTGATGGAAATGGGGTGCATCATGAATGTGGGTTGGTTCTGCAACCAACCTCTCTCCTTCTGTGGAGGGGTTGTCTACCATGAAGCTGGTCCCTGATGCCAGGAAGGTTGGGGACCACTGCTTCAGAGGGAAGTCAGATAATTATTTTAAGGACAATATCAGGAGAAAATGGCAGAAGATCAAAGAGAACTTTGTGCTGCTGTTTTCTCATGTACTAGGGTGCCACATTTGGCATAGTGTGACCTGAATCCCATCAACAGTTACTTCATTTTGCTCTTTTTTCTGAATGATGCATATTTTATTTCAGCTTTTGTTTTTCCAGTTGAAGATGGCAAACACTGATCAGAACAAAAAAAACTATTAAGAATTCATCAAAATGCATAAAAATAAAGAAACTGAAATAACATATTCAAACGTTTTAGTTGTTGTGTGGAGTGTACATACTTTCAAAGTAATTGTAGCTTAAAATTACATTACATAGGGTCAGCAGGTGGCATGGTGGGTAAAGTGCTGAACTCCTACATGGCCAACTGTGGTTCAAGTCCCATATCTAGCACCTTGAAAATTATCTTTGGTGTGTGTGTATGCAAGTCCAAAATCCTGAGGGGAGAATGGAGGAGAAAGAATTGTGACATGGCCAACTCCCATGGGGAGTTCCCTCTTTCTAACTCTGGTGCATTCATGTGCCTTATAGTTATAAAAAATAAAAAGCAAATCAAAACAAACATTAAATACTAACATTAAGATTTTGAATATCTGTGTGCCTTAAGCTGAATTAAAGTAACATATTTGAATCTGAAGTCACTTTCCAAGCAGCATGAGCACTCAAGCCTTGCTTGAAAATGATCATTTCACTGAAATAATCTAAAATAGTTAAAATAATTAAAATAGTTAAAGTTGTTAAAATAATTTAAAAATAGATTTAACTAAAAGTATGGTTGTCATTTTGCAATGTTTTCAACTATCTCCTTTATAATACTAAAATTAATGCTAAATAAATAATTCATAAGATGAGCACAATGGATATTTGTATTTTAAGTTGCTTTTTCCAAAACTGATTTATGAACACTGTTCATTGAAAACTCATCCTACTTGCATGGCAACTCCACAAATCAGTTAAACTCTGTCTTCAATACAAAACTGTCTATTATTTTTAAAAGGTTGCAACTGACTTTTTTAGTTTCTAAATTGGTACTTTATGCAATTCTTTTCTTATAAGTAATTGTAAAAATGAGTTTCATTTTAAGGCATTAAATTACTGGTTTCATAATAAAATAATTATACTATGTTTATAAGTAGTTCTTTAGAAAAGTAACTATAACCTTATTTCTGTTCCTTCTTTTTCATATTCTCTTGTCTGGTGGGCTGAGACAGAGGGATTTGCAAGACAGGAATGCAAAAGTTAGGGGTAAGGGTAGAGAATTGCCTCTTAGAGCTCAGAGAGGGGTGTAACTTGGAATTTCATTAGTCAGAAAATTTAAATTTAAATGATTGCTAGATGGCAGACATTCCCATGATAGTCTCATATTAATCCTGTGAGGTAAGAATTCATAACAATATTTTATAGATGAAGAAACAAATTTTTGGAACCTCTATTTTATAGCTGGTAGCATGCTGAACTGCAGAACTGGAAGCCACATGACAACCATAATTCAAGTTCCTGACCCAGTCAGCCAGTAAACACCCTGACACAATGCATGCATCTCTGAAGGACTGGATGAAGGGAACTGTGGTGTGCTCAAGACCTGTGAAAGGTCTCTCTCACTCTCTTTCTCCCTCCCTCCCTATCCTTCTTGTGCTCATATACACTCTGTCATGAATAAGGGAGAAAATGGGGGGAAAATACAGAGATAATTAAATTTAAATGAAGACATTAGAGTGGCCCTCATCCAATAGGACTGGTATGTGCAGAAAGACTTCTAGACACAAACTCAGGACCCTCCCACATGAGTTCAGCAACACAGAATGTTGAATTATACTCCATCACTGTGGCTGGCCCTTCAGTCCTTAATTCTGACCTGTTAAGAACTTTGTTTAAAACCTGAGATCTATTTTTCCTTCTCCATACCTTCAAAGATGAGCGCCCCAACCCTAAGGCACAGCAGGCCAGCAGGGATGAGATTTTCCCCCTCTCACTACAGTAGGGAGTGTCAAGGAGGTCCGCTGTAGTCCTTGGTTCAGGAAGAAGGCATGAGCAGCAGGGCTAGAGAGCTGATTGTCCAGGAGTGGTCAGCCTGCCCCTTACTTACTCCTCTTTATTCTTTACCATTCATTGCTCTCAACTTCTCTTTCCAACTCCTCCCTCTTCCCCCAAATGCCAAAAATGTGAACTAGGTAAAAAGGTAAGAATATGAAATAGAAACAAAACCAGACAAGGGAAAAGAAACACATTTTTCTTTCAAATAGATAATGGCAAAGCAAATTCTCTAAAAGACCTGTTACATGATGGTCATTCAGATACTGGGGCTTAGGGAAAGGATGGATCACTTCAACTCTCACAGGTGAGTAAGTCTGTCCAATGCAGAGGCTGAGATCTCAAAAAGTAATAACTTGCCAAAAGTAAGGTATTCTGTGATATTGTGATATAATAAAAAATAAATATTTGCTCTCTCCACGTTCCCAAGACAGCATTTGGATAACTCTTCCAGATAAGAGTGCTAAGAGAGTGTTTCATTCTAATACTGTGTGTTTGACTCCAGTTCGTGACTCAGTGCTCCTAAGACCTTTGTAATTTCCTGAGTGATAGGAGCCTCTGACACAGAGCTCCTAAATCCTTCGGAATTGCCAGGGTGATAGAAGTATCTTTTGTCTTAATGGGGTGACTAATGGCTAAGGGCTCCTGGATACCCTCGAGATGGAGATTGGCTGCCAAAGGAGCCAGCCATGTGATTAGAGGGATAAAACTATCAGCTCCATACTCCCCACCTCTGGTGGGGGGGGTGGGAGGGGACTGAAGGTTGAGTCAATTACAAATGGCCAATGATGTAATCAATCGTGCCTCCATAAGGAATCCTTCATAAAAACTCAAAAGGACAGGATTTAGCTTCCAGGTGGCTGAACACACAGAGGTTCCTGGAAGGTAGTGTGCCCAGAGAGGGTGTGGGAGCGCTACATTCCTTCCCACATATGCCTTAGGCATCTCTCCCATCTAGCTGTCTTCTGTACCCTTTCTAATACCCTTCATAATAAATGGGTAAACATAGTAAATTGTTTTCCTGAGTTCTGTGAAAAAGAGAAAAAAAAAAAAAAAGTATGAGCAAATTAATTAAACCCAAGGGAGAGGTAATGAAAATTCTGATTTAGAGCTGACCAGGAGAAAGGATAAGTGACAACCTACTCCTTCTGATGAATGTCTGAGGCTGGGGGACAGTATCGTAGCACTGAGCCCTTAAACATAGGATTGACTCTAACTGCAAGTAGATAAGAGTCTGAAGTGAATTGAATCATGGGACTCCCTGGTGGTGTTCCCTGGAAAATTACCTGCTTGTATAAAGAAAACTCCCCTAGAAGAAGACTGAGTCTGCCATGAGAGCTGAGAGCTAGTGACTTCAGAGACAAGGCAAACAAAAAGGGCAGGCCAGAAGATGATTGAGTCCACCATGACAGCTGAGATCTAGTGATTTCAGAGATAAGGCAATGAAGATGTTCTGCTGAGAATTTGCCCTGGTAGAGCCTCTGTATCCTTCTTTCTGTATCTCTCCATCTCTTTGTCTCTTTATTTTAATTTTTTAATTTTTTCTTTTTAAAAAAATTTTTAAGGTGAAGCTTTTTCTTGGCTCTGAAATCTTCCTTTATCTTGGTAATAATCCCCTCCACTTTCCCCCTCCCATCTAGACAAATAGAAAGGGCATGCCAGAAGACTGAGTCCACCATAAGAGTTGAGATCTAGTGATTTTGCGTGGCATGTTTGCACACCACATGGTTTTCAGTTTTGTTTTTAAAAAGTAATAAACATGTTTTTGTTTGCTTGCTTCTTCAGTTTTTCTTTTTTTCTTTCTCTCTTTTTTCCCTCTGTTTTCTTATCCGTTTTCTTTTACCTCATCACTTTGCCGCTCAGCCTCCACCCACTGAGTGTCCAGAAAAGTCTAAGTGAAAAGTTGCCAAATCCAAATGCTATTTGGGTCCTCATATTCCTCAACTCCCACTGAATCTGCGACACCAAGGGAGAGAAATGCAACGCCAAGAAGTTTGCAGACTACCTCCTCCTGTGCGCCTCTGATCGCTCAGATTGCTCTTCTAGAAATTAGGAAGAAATGAATAACCCCTCAGATGACTAGAAATCACCGCAGGGGCACAGGAAATATGCAAAACCAAGAAAATATCTCACCCCCAAAAGAAAAGAATAACTCCTCTTCATCCACAGACAGTATAATGGGACTCACGGAAATGTCTGATAAAGAATTTAGAGCATTCCTACTGTCAGAACTAACAGAGATGGAAGAGAAGAAAGACAATGAACACCAAAAGAAATAAGCTGATGAGTTCCAGGAGGTGAGGAAGTTCTTGAGAGAGCTGAAATAGTAACTGCACACCATAAAAAAGAATGAAATGGAACTGTTTGAGATAAAGGCTATAATACAGGAAGTCTAAACCTCCTCTGAACGTATTAAAAGCAGATTAGATCATATAGAAAATCAAATCTCAGCTGTAGAAGACAGGACTGCTGGACTAGTAAAATCCACCATGAAAACGGAGAAAATAGCACTGCCCCCCAAGTGTGAACAATATACAAGAAATACTAGATACCATTAAACATCCAAACATCTGAATAATCAGTATCCCGGAAGGTAAAGAGACTAATAAGGGCATTGACAATCTATTCCATGAAATCCCAAAAGAAAACTTCCCAAATCTAGAGAGGCATTCAAAGATCCAGACCCAGGAAATACAAAGGACTCCAAATAGGATTAACCCAAGAAGATTTTCTCCAAGACATATCATAGCCAGAATGACCAAAACCACAGACAAAGATAAGATACTCAGACTGGCAAGAGTGAAATGTCAAGTTACCTGCAAAGGATATCCCATTAGGGTAACAGCGGATCTCTCATCAGAAACATTCCAAGCAAGGAAAGAATGGGAAAATATATTCAAAGTGTTAAGTGGAAAACAATTTCAACCGAGAATACTCTATCTGGCGAGATTATCCTTCATATGGGAAGAGAAGACAAGAACATTCTCAGATAAATGCAACCTGAAAGAATTTACCAACACCAGACAAGCTCTCCAAGAAGTGCTGAAGGGATTGCTATCCCAGGAAAACTAAAGTCAGACACACAGAAATAAGAGTTCTAAAACAACCAAGAAAATGGCCAGCTTAATGGTAGGGACAACTCCAGAGCTGAACATTATCTTTCAAAATTTAAACAGAAAGATCAGACCACAACAGAAGATAAAGTACATGAGTTTGAACTGGTGAAATAGAATTTTATGACTTTTGAACTAAATCATTATTGACCTTCTATACTTTGTTTTCCAGTGTTAAGGAGTTTTCTCTTCTCTCAAGTTGTTGACAGGTCCATGTACCTACTATTCGAACAGAATCCTAACTTGTGTCCTGGCTTTAAAATTTTTTTTTTTTGGAGAGATTTTCGCTATAGGGTGTGTGCGCTCGCCAGACAGACAGAGAGAGAGACATTAGAGACAGAAAGCGAGAAATCACCCCCCAGGGGGGATGGTCACGCTGAAATCCCTTCTGCTCCATTCTCCTCTCGGGATCTTGGGCACGCACGCACACGTGCCCAGCGTGAGTTTTAAGTCACCAGGTCCGGGACGCGAACCGCAGTCGACTACGTGGGAGTCCAGCGACATAGCCATTACATTAACTGCTGGTTCCCTCCTGGCTTTAAATATTAAGCAAAGTTCTCTTAACATTTTTTTATTTTGACTTTTTAAAGCTAAAATTGCCTTTCTTGAAATTAAAAAAATAAAATTTAAATACCTATTTAGTAACCACAGTAAACTATATAACCTCAGCTATGTGTTATTATATAGTATATTTATTCTATCCACAGAGTTTCATGTCTAAAGTCAACTTTTGTTCACAGATATGTATATATCAGTTGAACTTACTATTGAAAATATTTAAATTAATTAAGATATTTTGTGGGGACCAGCAGTTGGCGTAATGGCTATGTCACTGGACTCCCATGTAGTTGACTGCAGTTTGAGTCCTGGACTCAGAGGCTTAAACTCACACCAAGCTCATGTGTGTGTGTGTGTGCCCAAGATCCTGAGAGGAGAATGGAGGAGAAGGGATTGCAGGGTGGCCATACCCCTGGGGGATGATTTCTCACTTTCCCTCTATCCCTCTCACTGTCTCTGTCTCTCTCTCTCTACAGCAAATACACTCTAAGGCAAAAATCTCTAAAAAAAATTCTGAAAATGTAAAAATGAAATAAATTTAGGTAACTATATATAAAACAAGAAGTGGAAAATTATTCATTGATGATTAAGCCACTTTATAGTGTATTCTGGATGGAAAATCGCATTTGGTATGCTGTGGTGATGTTTAGCGAAAGTATGTAAAATAAATTAATTAATAACAAAAAAAAAAAAAAAAGAAAACTCCCCACATACATTTCTGGTGACCAAAGATGAAGTACTCCATATTGAGTGTGCGAGAGGAGGAAAAGCATGTGGTCTTTTGTCACATACTCCCAGAGCACTAGGGGAATACAGGAGGCCTATATGCCTTACGCTTCCAGAAGATCCAAAAGGGCTTCTTAGCAGAGAAGACACATGAACAGGGCGTTACTGAACACAGTATGGCTTTCCCATTGAAACTGAGGAGGATGTGTCTCCGTCATCAGAGGAACAGGCAGACAAAGGCACAAAGTCCTCCAAGGCACTCTGGGAACCTCTCCAACTTCACCTCACCTTCTTGCATGCTTACTCTGCTCCAACCACAGCGACTTCCACGCTGTTCTTCACACTCACCAAGCAAATCCTGCCTCAACGTTTTTGCACTTGCTGCTTTCCCTGACTGCCAATTCTTTCCTGATCCTTCACTGTATCTTCTGCTCACAGGCCACCTCTTCATCAAAGTCTTCTCTGCCTGCCTGCTTCTAAATTAGCAGTCCTTGTCATTTTCCATTCTCTCTCATTTCAGCATTTTTCTCTGCCCAGCATATTCTATCTTTATGTATTTGTCCTATTGCTTTCTATTTCCCCTATATGAAGTTAAGCCCTGTATTTACAAGACCTTTTCCCCTAAGCTTCTTAGCAAACATGAAAAGATCCTTTGGCCATATGACTTTCACTTTGCCTTAGACTTCTATCCCCAGGAAGCCTTCACACAATAATTCCTTTGCAATAAAGGCAAATTTTCCTCACAACTCATTTCTAAATCCAGTTGAGATTGTCTCTGTTAATTCTTCCCATCTTTCTTTCTTGCCTTTGTAAATTACTTCAAGCATGAATTATTCTTTTTTCTTTTCTTTCTTTTTTTTCCTTAAAGAGAGATTTTTGCTATAGGGTACTCTTGCCAGAGAGAAAGAGAGACAGAAAGTGAGAAATCACCCCCCAGAGGGGATGGCCATCCACAATTTCTTCTCCTCCATTCTCTCTCCAGATCTTGGGCACACACGAACACGCATCCGGCGTGAGTTTTAAGCTGCCAGGTCTGGGACTCAAACCACGGTCAACTACATGGGAGTCCAGCGAGTAACCATCAAGGCATTTGCTGGTTCCCAAGCATGTGTCATCTTACCCTTGCCTATCTTGGCCCTGACCTGTGTCAAGACCTCTGATGTAAACTGAGAGTCTGCTTGGAACGTGGAGTAAAAAATGTCAAATGGGACCTAGTACAACAATTATGCTTTTCTCAAGATTCACTGAGCTGTCAGGCACAGACACATAGTAAGTGGAGGGATGAGTTACCCAGGGGTAAAGCCTGCAGCCGAAGTGGAAGGAGTCAACAGGCTGACAGAGGATGCAATGGAGGCCTCACCAAGATGGGTTCTGGAATCCGCTGGACAAGTGGGGAAGTGGGGACAAACCAAAAATAGCTGTGGCAAACTGTATCATCTCTTCCTGAAATATCTACATTGTAACGCTCAGATCCTGCAAATGTTACCTTATATGACAGAAGAGACTTGGCTGACATAATTAAGTTAAGGATCATGAGACAGGAAGATTATCTTGGGTGATCTGGTGGGTCAAAAAAGAATCACAGAGTCCAAATAAGGAGAAGAAAAGGTCAAAGAAATAAGAAGGCAATATGATAAAAGAAGCAGAGATGAAAGCGAAGTGCTCTGACGATGGCCAAAGCCCACAAAGCCAGAAATGGAAGTGGCATCTAGAAGTTGAGAAAAGTAAGAAAACAGAATCCTTCCCTAGAGCCTCTAGGAAGACCGAGGCCAGCCAACAACTTGACTTTAACTCAGTGAGACTGATTTTGAAATTCTGACCTCCAGAATTTTAAGAGAATAAATGAGTTTTAAGCCAAGTACGACAAAAAGAGTTCTGCCTCAAGACTGTGTGAGAGTTTTCTGCCAGGGTGTCCCTGCGTTTAACAAGAAAGCAGTTCACATTAAATCGTCCCCCTCCTCCCACCATCCCTGGTACCTTCAGGTCACCATGGCTACTACCACGAGCAACAGCTTACGTTTACTGAGCACTTACCAGCTTCCCTGTAAGTGTTTTATGTACATTACCTCATTGTTATATTTATAATAACCTTATGTGGAAGGTGCTATTATTACCTTTATTTTAGAGGTGAAGAGAAGAGGGTGGCCAGTTAACCTTTGGAACAGATGTTTCACAGGCATTCCTTTAAAACGTGAAATACACGTATTTTCCATTTCGTGCTTTACCAGATTGCACTAAGCAGGGTTTGAGATTAGAATTAGGGAATGGAGAAGAGGAGTGGACCTGATTCCTGACTATCTCTCTTTCTGGTATTTGCCTCTCTCTTCAGGATTTGGGTTTGGGAGATGAACTAACCTAAGACTACACCCTAGTCTCTGATTCATGGCTCATGCCATGGTTTCCCCCAAGAGACCCCAGTAATAATAATGATCACTGTTTTGCAAATCTACTGTGTGCTAGGCACATTGTAAGTGGGATTTCTGATGTCACAACTACCCTGCATGGCAAATGTTATTACTGACATTTTACAGATGAGAAAATTAGATCTCGGCTAGGTGAAATGACTTGTCAAGGCTACCTATGTGGTTAGTAAGTGGCTACTCCCAGATTCATACTAAAATCTGATGACACAGTTCATGTTGTTGCAGTTATATGAGGACACTTTCTTTTTTTTTTCCTTTTTTTTTTTGAGAGGTTTTCGCTATAGGGCTCATGCGCTCACCAGAAAGACAGAGAGAGACAGAGAGACAGAGAGACAGAAAGCGAGAAATCACCCCCCAGGGGGGATGGCCACACCACAATCCCTTCTCCTCCATTCTCCTCTTGGGATCTTGGGCACGTACGCACACACACCTGGTGTGAGTTTAAGCCACTGGGTCCGGGACTCGAACCACGGTCGACTACATGGGAGTCCAGTGATATAGCCATTACGCTAACTGCTGGTCCCACTAGGACACTTTCTAACACCCAAGTCCACAAACAGAGACCACAACAGGAGGTCCATTTCAAGTTTACACCCAAATTTCAGTTCCGCATCTGGTTTTGTCCTGGTTTTTATTTGGGATTTGGTGGATACTGTGACTACTGCATCTAAAAGTTCTGCTGAACTTAAAAATTGGAGTTCTGAGGGTCAGTTTGTGGTGTGATGATTAAGGTAGCTGGATCCACATGACCAACTGTATGGTTCAAGTCCCTGGCCCAGAGTCTTGAAAAAGATGCCTGGCACATGTGTGTAGTTGACCAAAATCCCAAGAAGAGAATGGAGAAGGGACTGTGTCATGGCTATCACCCCTGGAGTTTCTCTCTCTCTCTCTCTCTCTTTCTCTCTCTTCTCTTTCTTTTAGAAGTTCACATGTCCTATAGCAAATTAACGCCCAACAAACAAAAAGAAAATTGGAGTCTGGATCACAGCTATCCCAACTTTGGAGTGGTTTGATGACTGTCTGTTTGGCCAAGCAGACTCTGTGTTCCAATGTCTCAGTCAGAGATTTTAGGGATTAGAACATGAGTATTGTTTGTGGGGGGGGAAACCATTCAGCTAACACACCAGGTAATCCAGGTCAACCCCAAACTTGGACCAAGACCCTCCCTTCAAAATCCATCTTCAGATACAACACCTTCTCTTACCGGATGCCCTACCCAGGTGCCACAGCAGTCGAATACACCAGAAATGTAACAACAAATAGTTACCTAGTGCTTGCTAGACCTCAGTCACTGTGCTAGGTTCCAAGTGTTTCTGTGGCATTTCCAGGACTTGCTCTATCATCATGGAGAGAAAGCAGAGGGAAAAAACCAGTAAGCAGAAATAAGTAAAATAATTGCGTATTTCAGTAAGCCCTTCACTTATTTTTTTAGAGAGATTTTTGGCATAGGGTGTGTGCATTTGCCAGAGAGACAGAGAGACAGAAAGTGAGAAATTGCCCCCCAGGGGGGATGGTCACTCTGCAATCCCTGTTCTTCCATGATCCTCTTGGGCTTTTGAGCACAGAAGCACATGTGCCCAGCGTAAGTCTCAAGCTGCCAGGTCTGGGATATGAACCACAGTCAGCCATGTAGAAGTCCAGCGACGTAACCATTATGCCATTGGCTGGTTTCAACAACATATTTTAGTATGTTCTATAAGCAGTAAAATTTTGAGTTAAATAGACAAGCACTCTGAAGAGATACATGGAATCCTAAAGGAAAAGAAAAAGCTAAATCATGTTAAGAGTGTGGGGGGAGATATCTTAAACAGAGAAAAGAGTCTGGACAAGACCTTAGAGAGAGCCTAGTGCACTAGAGGACCTGAATGAAATGCGGATGCTGAGTGAGGAAAGGGAGAACGTGGCAACATGGCTGAAGAGGCAGGCAGGCACCAGATCATGCCCATATTGCCAGCTGGGAACGACCTCTGGATTTTAAGAGTACTCAGAAGTCCACCGAAAGGAGAGTACAGTTCAATCTGACAGTGAGCAGTGTACAGTCATATGAAAGGACAAACACTGGCTGCATGCTTCTCCAACAAAAAAGCAGAGGAGAAAATGAAAGTCGTGTCTGGAAGGGGCCTCCCTATGTATAACGGAGGAACCGAAAGTCGATGCCTACACTTTTCTCCATTCTTGGGAAAGTTCTGGACTCTGCTCCTCTGTCTGCCACTGCAGCTTCTATACAACTGGCGGCAAAGGTCCTTTCCTACTTTAACAGTGTTCACACTCTGACCCAGTACTTCCAGATCTGGGAATAAATTCTAAGGAATAATAGCCAGCGCAAGTAAGGAATTGTGCAGAAGGAAAGATCCTTGGAGTATCATCACAATCAGGAAAATTTGAAACAGCCTAAATACTAACAGGAGAGAAATAATTAAATTATGCTTGATACATAGTAAAGTTATGGAATATAAACTGCATCATACTTGATACATATTAAAGTGGCCGTACAGCGGTAATGCACTGCTCAGGAGAGGAGATTCAGGGCCCTGAGGCGCTGCACCCGACCGCCACCCGACAAGCCCGGCCGACCGCGGCCCAGGGGCGGTCTCTGGGCGGCCCGGCTGCCGCGGAAGGGCGGGGTTCGAGGTAGTTCGCCCTCTCCGGGCTGCCGTAGGCGCTGGGGCCGCGGCGAAGGGGTCACGAGACGCCCGAGGGCCACAGCAGAGCCAGCGCCATGGCAGGTGGCCAGCCGCAGGAGCGCGTTTTG
>NW_006159732.1:3759008-3761680 GCF_000334495.1 Tupaia belangeri chinensis
CTTCGCCCTGTGCCTTGACATGACCGCCAGAGACGTGCAGGACGAGTGCAAGAAGAAGGGGCTGCCCTGGACGCTGGCCAAGAGCTTCACCGGCTCCTGCCCCGTCAGCGCGTTTGTGCCCAAGGAGAGGGTCCCGGACCCGCACCAGCTGAAGCTTTGGCTGAAGGTCAACGGCGAGCTCAGGCAGGAGGGTGACACCTCCTCCATGATTTTCTCCATCCCGTACATCATCAGCTACGTTTCTAAGATAATGACCTTGGAAGAAGGGGATATCGTCTTGACCGGAACGCCCAAGGGAGTCGGGCCGGTTAAAGAAAACGACGAGATTGAGGCCGGCATACATGGGGTCGTCAGTATGAGATTCAAGGTGGAGAGGCCAGAATGCTGAGTCTACACAGCATCCTCGCTTTCTCAGGTTCAGGAGCCAAGGGAGCAAGGCCGAAGCAAGCAGCGGTTATTAAACGTGACTGTCCTTTATCCGAAACAAAGTATAATATATACATCTATCTATATATCTATATATAGATATCACAGGTTTTCTTGATTTTGGTAATCTGGAGGCATTTATAAAAATAAAAATTTGAAATTGAAAAAAAAGAGCATGAGGATTCCATGTGGCAAACTGTGGATCACATCCCCTGATCAGTCCACCTGAAATGCCCTGGGCACATGAATGAGTGACCAGGATCTGATAGACTGGAGAAATGCAGTAAGAAGATCACGGTGTGACCAGATACCACAGACGGTGATCTCTCTCTCTCTCTCTCTCACATATGTCCATGCACATGCCCTATTATAAATTTTTAAAGGCAATGGAATATTATAAACTTAATAGAATATCTGTTGAGAGTAATGTCTTCTTACATGCTTAGTTATATAAAATCTTTGTAATAGATCATGAAGGTAAGTAGAATATCTACTCGTGTATGTCCATTTACACATTCTCAGTTTTACTTGACAAAAATGAATGGGGGACCAGCAGTTTGCATAATGGCTAGGTTGCTGAACTCCCATGTAGTCAAGTGCAGTTCCCCTCCCGGATCCGGTGGCTTAAAACTCACACCAGGCGCGTGTGCCTGCGTGCCCAAGATCCCCAGAGGAGAACAGAGGAGAAGGGATTGTGGCGTGGCCATCCTCCCTGGGGGTTGATTTCTCGCTTTCTTTCTCTCTGTCTCTCTCTCTCTGTCCGGAGAGCACACACACCCTATAGCAAAAACCTCTCCCAAAAAAAAAAAAAATACAAATGAATGTAAAAATCAAAATATTTACAATGGACATAGCCAAGGTTGCTCCTTATAAAACACAAGGTAACAACTGGTAGTTATTGAATATCACCCAGTCTGTAGTAGCTACTAAGCTAATACTTAGTTATTAAAAAATAATTTCCTGGGCATATGAGAGAATTACTCCAGGTCTATGAATGACAACTTAGCTCTACTTTGCAAGATAGCGTGATAAGTGATGGAATGTCTGAGTTTTCCTTAATTAAAATTATTTTCCCCCGTAAGGATTTTCTTGTCCTCCATTTGTCTTTGGGGCCTCTTTTAAAGCATAGTATGTGCTCATTTGTGCCAGTCTCAACATTTCTGTTCTATTTGGTCCCCAGAAAACTTAGGAACTTCTTAATCTCATCAGGAAATAAGTGGTAATGACAGAAGAGATGACATGTTTAAAAGAGATTGGAAACTGTCGTTATTGGCATATAGAATAAATTGCATTTATATGATCTTTGGACTAGCCCTGGGAAATTTACTCCCTCCCAAATCTTTCCTTCTAGCATAGCCTGAAATGTCGCACTAGAGTATAATTTGTTCAGCTTAAGGCATCGTTAAAAATATAAATACCCAAGGAAATAAAGTAAGTTACTCTCAGTTATTAATTAATCAGCACCACTTCAATAATACTAAGAGGGAAGAGAAGGTCTTGCCCTGTTATAATGGAATAGAAACAAAGGCTATGTGATGACCAGGGGAACCGAGAACACAAACTAGGTCCAGCTGGTTCGAGAAATGAAGCTGGGAGACAAGGGGACCCCTGCAGAGAAGCAGGGCTGGGATCGGGTGTAGACTTTGCTTGATGTCTGCTCTGCCTGACCCATCAATCTTCGCATCCCGGCTGACAGATTCTTTAACAAACCAACCGATTTATCCTCAGGCCTGGTTTCATTGAATGATCTACAGACTCCAGCTCTAAAGCCAGTTAATCATTTCCTCTGTGCGGGTGTGGAGTAGTTGATTGTCCTCAAGATGTTAGGTTTTCCTTAGCTCAGTACAACCCGTGTCCAAGCCGGAGACTGTAAAGGAGGGGAGTGAGTGGTAGAGGGTGGGCGGAAAGGGAAAAGGGAAGATACACTTAACAAACAAAAGTATGTAAAGTTCTCTGTTAAAAACAAAACAGTTCTGTAATTTTTTGCTTTATACAAATAAAAATTAATGATAAAAAAGGATTGTTTCTTATGGAAATGCCATCATTGCTGAACTTTTTTTTTAAAGAATTATTTTTTAAAAGAATTATTTTATTTAACTTTATTTTCATTTGATCAGAGAAGGACAGAATGAGAGAGAGAGAAAGAGCAAGTAAGCCTCTAGGTCTGGTACTTAAATGGTGGTTGGCCATGTGGAGTCCAGCACCCTCGATTACCACGCCACCTGCTGGCCCCATTGCTGAACTTT
>NW_006159732.1:3761700-3815475 GCF_000334495.1 Tupaia belangeri chinensis
CCTGCTGTGTTCAGATTAAAAGAGCCCAAGAGAATGTCATGTTTAATACTGAAGAAGATTAATATGTCTGTGATTTTACAAAATTATACACTGGATGCATACTGTGAAAAGGAATACTGCACCTATAAAAATAAATAATAAACATTTTTATACATCTTTAGAATAAAGAGCTGACTCACAGAAATATGGAGATTTCGTGTTTGATTTCAGCTATTTTAAGAGTACAAGATTATGGGAAAGCAAAACTAGAAGCTAAGCCAGAGCTATAAGATTTCAATGAAAACTTTTATGAAAGCATCATAAAAACTGTAACCAGATTTTATTTAGCATCTCAAAGTGTGCATAAATACATTGGAGGCAATCATACATCTAGATTCTCTCAGTGAAGGTGTTCTTATTCAGCAAACCTTAGAAGCTGTGCTTATTAATAAAGATGGAAAACAACTTCTATGTGAAGTGCGATACTTTTGTACCAAAAGGTTGAAGACATCCGGGAGAATACTGGTGTCTTATTCTTGTAACTGTGTTTCTTGGTCCGATCCAAATAGGAGTATTTGTAACTGCTTCAAATGACAGGTTATTCTAACTAACCTGGATCCAAAAGACCACTCGACTATCCTAGCTATTTTCAGAGAGTGCTTATTAATGAATTCTTCATCAGGATAGTCATTGGTTGGCTCCGATCCCTTGATGTTTACAAGCAGGTTTCAACATAGCCTTTGCCAGAATATCACAGCACTGCCCTGGCAAATCAAGCTGTCCCATTGTATGTGATTCTCTGTGTCAAACCTTCCATTCTTCACACCTATCAAGCAAACAATTAGATAGCAGATAAATACCGTCCAGATAAATGGGTAACTAGTATTTACCTGGGGATCATAGATAATCTAGCAGATGCTTAGGAATGTTGGAAAGCTGCAAACACTGCTTTATTTATTTATTTATTTATTTATTTGGGGGAGAGGTTTTTGCTATAGGGCACGTGCGCTCACCAGCAAGACAGACAGAGAGACAGCGAGAAATCACCCCCCAGGGGGGATGGCCACGCCGCAATTCCTTCTCCATTCTCCTCTCAGGATCTTGGGCACGCACGCACACGCGCCCGGTGTGAGTTTTAAGCCACCGGGTCTGGGATGCAAGCCACGGTCGATTACGTGGGAGTCCAGTGACATAGCCATTACACTAACTGCTGGTCCCACAAACACTGCTTTAAGCAATATCCTGAACTGTTCAAATGTCAGAGGACAGGCAAGCAGGTGTGATACTGTCAGTGAAGAGTGCATGCTTAAGTGCAGCAATTTCTGAAAGAGTTATTTAAGGGAGAACATGGTTCTGGACAACATCCCAAGGTTTCTAAATCACCAGAAAGACTGTGGTGTTGCCATCTCCTTGCCGATGCTTTGTACAGCAGATTCTGTCTAATACCCAAACAACAAATGCCTTCAAAAAAATCAAGGACCAAAGATCAGCAAGTGGCATGATGGTTAAGGTGCTGGACTCCCACATGGCCGAATTGCTGTTCTAGTCCTGGGCCTGGCAGTTTGAAAATCACACTGAGCACGTTTGTGTGTGTGCCCAGACTCCCAGGAGGGGAATGGAGGAGAAGGGATTATGGCGTGGCCATCTCCCGTAGTGAGTGATTTCTCACTTTCCCTCTTGCTGTCTATCTCTGTCTTTCTCCAGCAAGCGAATGCATTCTGAGGGGAAGAAAAAAAAAAAAACTTTAAAAAATAACAGGGACCAGAGTTGAGCAGGCTCTGGCCCATACAGTTGCTATTGGATATAGTTTATTCTCAAAGAGATGTTCAAGCAAATGCTTTCTGAAAAGCAAGTCAGAGTAGAGCATTACAAGAAAGAAAGAGAGGATGACCTGGTTTGTTGATGTCTTTTCGAGAGAGAAAACCAAAACCAGTGTGGAGAAAAATGGTAATTACTGAAGAGGAAATATTTACATGTTTGAAATGTGTGTATGATTATTTGGAAGCTGGCAGAGTACACAGTCTTTATGTTGTTGTTGATATACTCTATGGAATTGTCCTTCTTTAGCACTGCTAATAAAGAAGTAAGCATGATGCTAAGGCACAGGAAACTGGTGAGGAAGAAATACATGGAATCATCAAGAAACCAGCGAGTTAGGCATATTAGGAAGAGCACCGAATTAGGAGCGAATGGCTAGATTTCAGCCCTCGCCTCATCACTAACAGTCAGGAGAAGTCTGCCTGGAGAGGAGATTCGATGCAAGTTAGTGCCTGCCACCTCCGAAGTCCCTTCTGATGAAAACAAAGGCCTGCCTGGGCACATGTGATGGACCCAAGGACAGCTAATCCATAGGCCAGGTGACAAGCTTTAAGATGGTCTGGCACAGGTATTGCATCCAAAACAAGTAACTATAAAACCAAATGAACCAAAAGTCCTTTATATCTATTTTTAAAGAGAGATTTGTTTTTCTTTTGTCCACAGGGCACACCCGCTCACCAGAGAGACAGAAAGCAAGAAATCACTCTCCGGGGGGATGGCCATGCTGCAATCCCTTCTCCTTCATTCTCCTCTCTGGATCTTGGGCATGCATACCCACACACCCAGTGTCAATTTTTTTTAAGCTACTGGGTCTGGGACTCTAACTGCAGCAGACTAAGTAGGAGTCCAGTGTAACCCTTACGCCACCTGCTGGCCCCCCGACAAGTCCTTTTCTCTTAGGAGGTTTGAAGGCAGGACATAAACAGAGTTAGCAATGGGCACTCTCTGAATCAACCACCGAGGGAACGAGTCAGCACAGACCATAATCAAAAGAGGCCATAAGTCAGCAGATGTCATAAAGAAGACTGATGAGTTACTAACCTGAGACAGCACATCATGCACACCCCTCACTAAGAGAACCAGAATGTGCCTCAGTTGCTTTCAACTCTAAAACCTTGTTAAATTCAGATGAGTTTCTCTGGGACTAAGTTTTTTTTTCTAAAATGAAAGAGATAGTTCACAAGATCATTTCTAAGGTCCTTCTACATCTTGCCTTTAGGATCCCATGAACCCACTAAAGTGTGATGAGATTAGCACTAAGGCATATTTCATATTACAGTAACTTCTCCCACATCAAGGGAAACAGGTTTTAAGCATGTACCTCTGCCTTGGTATGGAAATCCGGTGAGTATTGTAACTTGCCATAACAAGTAACAGGAGAGATGAAGATGGGCAATGTGGTGTGTGTGTTAGGAGAAGGACGATGAGTGAGGAGAAAGAAGGAGAATTAGTTAAGGTGAGCCTAGAGGCAGAGTGGGCTAAAGCAGTGAGGAACTGGATTCAGAGGAACAGAGCTCTACTGCTTCCTGACTGATCTTACTCATTTCTTGTGAGTGTGTGTAATGGTTCTGGGGCCTTTTCTCCACATGATGTTAGCACATGTCTGCTCAAATAAATTAATGCTCCCATGTCTACAGGCTCATTGGATGGGAATGACAAGCACACTTGCTGACTGGAATAAGGAGGAAAGGAAGGCAGAGACATTGCACAGTTTATCAAATCTGCCCCTGGCCACAGCTTCATGCATGACTGGTCCAGCCTCATCCCCACCTCTTTGCCTTCCCACTGCACATCATAAGAGCCAACATACTAAATTTCCTGGCAATTTATATCTCATGCTATTTCCTGTCTTCAATATTTCATGCATCCTCTTCTCTCTGCTGGGAGAGTCTTAACTCCCTTACTGGCAGAGTCAGCTCCCACATTTCCTTCAAGACCTAAATCAGAATTCATATCTCCTTAACTAGAATATAAACCCTGAGAGGAAAGGGCCTTTGCCGTCTTGTTCATTCTACACACCCAACGGCTATAACAGTGTCTGCTACCTAACAGCTCTCGGTGAGTGTTAGCAGAAAGCATAGATGGTGGCAAAGAAAAAGAAATCATTCATCCTGACACTTATAAAAGAACAAGAAGTTAGACTATTTAAGTAGGGCTTTTAGTCTAGATATATGATGATACTATAAAAAGTCTCTTAAAAAATTGAATCAAAGTATGAGTTTATTTCGGTGCAAAAAAATGAAATGCATGTACTTTTTTTTTATGGTACACATTTCTACTAACATTTTTGGGGGAGAGAGAGTTTTGTTTTTTGGGGTTTTTGTTTTGTTTGTTTGTTGGTTTTGTTTTTTGTTTGTTTGTTTGTTTTTTGCTATACAGTGTGTGTGCTCACCAGAAAGACACAGAGAGACAGAAAGTGAGAAATCACACACACACAACCCCCAGGGGGATGGCCATGTGGTAATCCCTTCTCCTCTATTTTAAGCCGCTGAGTCCAGGACTGGAACCACAGTCGATTACATGAAAGTCCAGCAACATAGCCATTATGCTAACTGCTGGTCCCCACATTTCTACTAACTTTGCGAAGATTTCCTTGTAGAGAGTAGCTACTAAAATGGGATCCTGTAGAAGGAAAAGAAATTGGGTTTAACTCCTAACGCAATAAGGAACAGTGGGAATTTACAGCCAAGGAGCAAGCTAGAGGTCTGCAGATGAAAAACTGCTGGGAGGAAACATCATTAGTAAGGAAGGATTCTGGCTAAGCCAACCTAACAGGATTCTTGCTGAAGGCGGGATAGGTAATCAGACCACCTGTGGTGAGGAGGGGTATAGAGAATGAGGAACCTGATTAGATATAGAGGATGACCAGATACTGAGGGTGGAGAATTCCGGTCAAACTGATTTAGCAGGATTCTTGCTAATATTGAAAACTCTATACATGAACACAAAAACCAGTGCCTAGTTGAAAAGAAAAAGAAAAAAAAAAAAGGTCCAAGGGAAACTGAGTGGAGTGTGACCAAAGAAAGAATTCTCTATTAATGGGTGGATGGATGAAATCTCCCTTAATCCTCATCATTCCCTTAAGGTTCAAGTGTCCCCTTTCCTCATGCTCTCCTAGCACTTCGGACATATCTTTACTGGGCCTTATTCCCGAGAGACTAAACATCTGAAAGGAAGATATCATGTCGTAGAAGGGGCAGAGAATGACTGGGGGAGAGGAGAGGAGATCTCCTATTTACAACGACAAATTTCCTACTAAGATGACTGGATTCTGTTAAAGGGCCTCTGTTTTTTTATTTTAATTTTTTTTTTTTTTGAGAGGTTTTTGCTATAGGGCACGTGCACCTGCAAGAAAGACAGAGAGAGATATAGAGACAGAAAGCAAGAAATCTCCCCCCAGAGGGGATGGCCACACCACAATCCCTTTTCCATTCTTCGCTCAGGATCTTGGGCACACACATACAAATGCCTGGCATGCGTTTAAGGCACTGGGTCTGGGACTTGAACCATGGTCACCTACATGGGAGTCCAGCAACATAGCCATTACGCCAACTGCTGGCCCCAAGGGCCTCTATTTTTTAATAGGTTGTACTGAGCTCTTGACTTCTTTTGACAGAAAATGGATCTAAGAGTATAGGCTGCTGGGAACTACACACCTTTTCAGAAAGCAAAGAGGAAAAATTAAAGATGAGACACAAGGAGGAAAGGAAGAAGGTGGCTTGACTGGGTGTGTGCTCTGAGTGAGAGAATGTGACAGTGAAACGTCACTGTTAACAGTAGACAGCTGTTAGTGGTAAGACCAGATCACTTTTTAGATTTAAAGATATTTGCCTTCCTGAGATAATAACCCTCCTCTGCCCTTCTCAGTCTTTTTTTTTTTTTTCCCTATAGGGCTCATGTGCACACCAGAGAGAGACAAAAAGAGAAAGAAAGTGAGAAATCATCCTCTAAAGGAGATAGCCATGCTGCAATCCCTTCTCCTCCAGTCTCCTCCTGGGATTTTGGGCACACATACACACAAACAGACACGTGCGCGTGTACACACACACACACACGCCCAGAGTGACTGTAAAGCTGTCAGGTCTAGGACTTGAACCATACAGCTGGGATCCAGCACTTTAACCTGCACTGTGCCTGCTGGCCCGTGCCCTTCTGTCTTCAGTGAGTCCTACATCACGTTCTCAGGTTGAAAGGGGCTAAACAGAAAAAAGGGATAGACACTAAGATCGCCAGATAATGTCACAAACTCAGGAACAGTACGAGTTTGGATGAAAACACACTGAAAGCCTCCTGGGAATCCAATCATCTTAGGGAGGGCTTTGAACTCCCATAGACCATGGAATGGGGGGTTAAGACCCTCCTGTCTATATATATGGGACCAAGGAAGACCTAGTTGCTGTCTAATTCCTAGAAGAAAAACAGGAGGGGGGAATGAGGATAGAGGAAAGGAAAAGATGTAAATACTTACATCCTTTTTCAGAACTGAGTCTTGATTTCTTAAAGCACACATGGAAATGAAAATAACATACTTGAAATAATAAGAGCTGCCCAAAGTCAAATTTTATTCATAAGCTGTTTGCAGCTATAAATCCTCCTACCCAGTATGGAATATTCAGAAGAGCCTAATAATTACCTGTTCGGTAAGCATGTTAACGGATGGAAAAGTGTTGAGCTGCATTGTGAAATCCTTGGTTCTTTGGGTCCAGATCACTAAAATTAGAGATCTGTCCCTAGGTGCAAAATGAAACTGCAGCCATGAATGAAGTAGATAGGAAAGAAGGTTTAATAGAAAGAAAGTTAAGGAAAGAAAGTACACCCAAAAAGGTTGTTGGGCGGGCCGATTGCCAAGTGGCAACTGCGCTTGGTACTAGTTAACCGTTCTTTTATTACTAGAGGTCATGAATATTCATTAGTGGGAGGCCCAGTACATTACCTATGTCCTTCCTTTAAATTTGAATCCACTCGTTTTCTCCTGCACCTGCACACCTTCCTCACAGGTAAAGTGAGGAATTTGATCACCTAAATGTGTACGCCCAGTGCAAGTCAGGTTGCCCCAATTAGATTGCCCAATTAGTCTATCGCCTTAATGACCAAAATGCTTGCTTGGGTCCTTTTGATGAAAGAAAAATCCACGAATTATCCCTGTATGCTTCCCTCAAGCCTTAAGGAAGGAATATGGCAAATTACCTCGCCCTCCTGGCACCCAGGGCTAGGTGAGCCTTTCGCTTTTCTCTTAGGGCTGCCTGCTCATGGCTAACTAACCGCCTACCACAAGCATCATATCCACTACCATCACTCCCTACCTTCTCTCCTCCACCTCCACAGCCTTCACTTAAGACTTCAGTGCCTCCCCATCTTATTCCCAAGCTAACAAGAAGAATTATCTGCCTGAGCTAACAATTTATCTTCTCCTGATTTTTTTTTTTTGGAGAGATTTTCACTGTAGGGCGCGTGCGCTCGCCAGACAGACAGAGAGAGACATAGAGACAGAAAGCGAGAAATCACCCCCCGGGGGGATGGTCACGCCGCAATCCCTTCTCCTCCATTCTCCTCTCGGGATCTTGGGCACGCATGCACACGCGCCCGGCGTGAGTTTTAAGCCACTGGGTCCAGGACACGAACCACGGTTGACTACATGGAAGTCCAACGACATAGCCATTACGCTAACTGCTGGTTCCATCTTCTCCTGATTTTTCATCCTCCCATGAGTTCATCATTAAATGCTCATTTGCTTTTGCACTCACCTGTGCAAAGAAGCATTAAGGTTCCTCCCTCAGTTTGTCTCTTAGGCTTATTCTTCAAGTCTCAACTCAAATACCATCTCCAATCCTCTGCTTCCTTATGTGGAATTTAATCCTTCTTTTCTCTAGAAAGCTTACCTTTTATACTGTCCTACTGTTAGGATTAGTTGTTTGTGTGTCAGTTTCCACACAACATTGGGACCCCTTCCGTGACATGACCATGCCTCAGTGTTGTGTAGCTATGCTGCTCTGCCCAGTTTGCATAATCGTGACTATTTGTTGAATGAACAATGGGCATACAATAAATGTTTTTAAGGGACGTATGAAACTAGAATAAAGAACCCCACCATTTGGAATGAGACAATTGTGAGAGAGTTGAAAAATAAGAATTTGAGAGCAGACAAACTAACATTTCAATGTAACCCCTGCGATAGGACCAGCTCCATGTGTGTTCTTGAGCTTCAGGTACTTTAATCCAGTTGTTTGAAGACCAGATGTAATACATGCAGAGAGACTGGCCCATAGGAAGTGCTCTCATAGAGCAAGTGGTTAGAAGTACAGATTTGGTCCCTGTCTTTTTACACAATTAGGTTAGAAAGGTCAGGCTCTGGCTTCAGGTGTCTAGTGTCAAACCCTGGCTTGACTCCTTGCTCATATGTGATCTTACGTAAGTTTCTTCTTCTTACAATTCAGTTTCTTCACCCACAAATAAGAAAATAAGAGTTCCCCACCTTGTGAAGTTGTTTGTTAAGATTAAGTAAAAAGATATATTCAGAGGCCTTCAAAAAGTTCATGGAAAACACAGATTATAAAATTTTAAAAATGCAGGGAACTAGCAGTTAATGTAATGGCTATGTCGCTGGACTCCCATGTAGTCGACCGCGGTTCACGTCCCAGACCCGGTGGCTTAAAACTCACGACGGGCGCGTGTGCGTGCGTGTCCAAAATCCTGAGAGGAGAATGGAGGAGAAGTGATTGTGGCGTGACCATCCCCCCTGGGGGGTGATTTCTTGCTTTCTGTCTCTATGTCTCTCTCTGTCTGTCTGGTGAGCGCACACGCCCTATAGCAAAAACCTCTCCAAAAAAAAAATTTTTTTTAAATGCATGGACGTAAAATTTTTGCTCCAGAATAAACTTGTAGTTTGATTCGTTTTCCATAAACTTTTTTTTTTTTCTTGACATGGAGTGAGTGCATTCACCAGAAAGACAGAGACGATGAGAAGAAAAGTGAGAAACCATGCCCAGGAGGGACAACTACATTGCAATCCCTTCTCTTCCATTCTCCTCCTAGGATTTCAGACATGTACACACATGCACCCGGTGTGGTTTTCAAGTCACCAGGTGTGAGAATCTAACCATCATCAACCATATGGGAGTCCAGGAACTTAACCACTATGCCACCTGCTGGCCCCATTTTTCATAAACTTTTTGAAGTACCCTCATCTATAGCATACTTAGGACAGTGACTGGTCCCAGAAAGTGCAAAATAAACGTTAGCTCTTATTAGAACAATACACAAGTATGACTCATACATTTGTGTCTCTTTATTCATGCTATTCCCTCCTTCAGTAAATGCTGTCTTTTTGTTATTTCTATCAACATTCTATGTATTTTCAAACCAGAATATTTTCCAGCTTATTTTTATTTAATATTTATTCAGCATCTATGAGAAGCATATAACCATTATTTGTAAGCTTAGCTAATCATAGGAATCATCTGTGACATTTGTAGAAAACACTAATCCATGTCCCTATCTCAGAACTTGTGAATCCTGAGATGTGTCTTTTCAACAGTGTACTAAGTGGTCCCTATAATGAACAAATTTAAAAGGTACTGTCATATAGCATAGTTTTCAAATACATGACTTCAAGCCAGACTAATCTGTCTCTTGAGTCTCCCTTTTTACCAAGCTCTTTACCTGGGAAAGTTATTAAACTTCTCTAAATCTCAGTTTCCACATCTGTAAAATGGAGATAATAATTACACCAACTTAATAGTTGTTGTGAGAGTGAAAAGGGATACTATGTAATACATTTACCACAATAACTAGCACAGAGTAAACTTCTAGTCAAGGTAAAGTTATATCAAGTGTCTACTGTGTGCTAATAGTTGATACATGACATCTACTCCCTCTGCCAAGGGTACAGCAAGCTAAATATCATTCTCTTTATTTTACCTATTAGACTGAACTAGTATATATTAAATGGTTACAATGAGAAAACAGGCTCAAAAAATTTAGCTCCCTTGTACAAGATCATAAAACCAGCTAATGGCTAAACCAAGATACCAGTCTAGACCTTGTTGCTTCAAAACCTACAATACTGCCATATAGCACACTCGAACAACACAAGATCTTTTATTCTTATTCTTCAAATTGCTATAGCATTGCTTTTATATCTTTTATGGTATTAACATTTCTGTTAAGTTTTCAACTTAATTGTAATCATACCCTATAGCCCCTGGAAACCAGTCGTTCTCAAATGGGGACTACTTCCCCTCACAGACATTAGACAATGTCTATAGGTATTTTTGCTTGTTATGGTTTAGGGCAGGGAGAAGATATACTGGCATCTAGTTGGTAGATGCAAAGGATGCTGCTAAACTTCCTACAATGCATAGGACAGCTATTCACAAGAAAGAACTATTCAGCCTGACATATCAATAGCACCAAGAAACCCTGTCTAAAGGCAGGAACAAGGTACTTCTCATATCTATATCCTCTGTATCAGTCCTTCTTAGTACATGCTGCATTGCATAACCACTTGGCAAGTTGCCAGAATCATCCTCAAAAAAGTTGAACATGGGCTGGTCTCATCACCCAGTGTTTAAGTAGCCAAATCCTACATGGCCTACTGTGATTTGAATCCCAACCCGCAGAGCTCACCAGGCACATGTACATGTTTGCCCAAAACCTGGTAGGATGAAATAATGGGGGCAAAGAGATTGTGGCATGACTATTCCCCCTGGGGGTTGCTTTCTTCCTCTCCTTCCCTCTCTTTCTCTGTCTCTCTATCTCTTTCTATCAAATGCATGCACCCTCTGGAGGCAAAAAATCATACAGTCTGATTTAAGTGGCCTGGGGCATGGTCTAGGCATCAATATATCTATAAAAACTTCCAAGGTAGTGAGTAAATTTGTATTGTGACTATGCACAATTCTGTAAATTTACTCAAAGTCATTGAGTCACACATTTAAAATGGATAAATTGTATGGTATGTAAGTGAAACTTCAACAAAGTTGTTTTTAAAAGGGGAAAGAAAAGCTCCAAGGTTTTGAGTTCCTCTACCCATGAAAGTGCCTGGACTCAAGAGTCTACCATAGTGCTTTGTTCTTAATAGCTGTTCAGCAGGCACTAGCTGTACAAAATTAACTGCAGCTGGATTGATTAAAATGTGTGGAACCAATGCCTTTTACAACAGAGATCCGTAACCCCTGGGTCACTGGTCAGTGGCTTGTTAGGAACCAGGCCACACAGCAGGAGGTAAGTGGCAGGCAAGTGAGAGAAACTTCATCTGTATTTACAGCCACTCCCCATCACAGGCATTATCACTGGAGCTTCCTCTCCCATCAGAGCAGCAGTGACATTATATTTTCATAGGAGCCCCCAGATAAGACCATCTCATTACTGAAAAGCAATCAGGGTTCCCACTGATTCTGATTATGGTGAGTTGTATAATTATTTCATTCCATATTACAATGCAATAATAATAGAAATTAAGTACACAATAAAGGTAATGCATTTGAGTCATTCCAAAACCATAGCTCCCCATCCCACCCCTATCCATGGAAAAAGTTGTTTTCCCAAAACCTGGTCCCCAGTGCCAAAAAAGTTGGAGACCTCTGCCTTATGTAATAGTCAGAACATAATTACTTTAAGTTCTTAAAGGTATACACTCTTCATAGACAATGTATTACATTAAAAGGGGCAAGGTTGTCTGGTTCAAGAGCCGTGGCAGTATGGACACCTTGGAGCTGGCTGAGGTATTGGCTTCCTGATGACCTGAAAGCTGAAAAGGCACTCTGTGCTTTCTCACCCAGCAGGGAACTCAGCTTCCTGCACCTAAAAAAAAAACAAAAGAGAGCATCTCTTTTCACAACGAATCTGAGTAAAACAGGCTGATTAAATATCCGTGAAATCATCCACTATGGCTTATGAATTTGACATGAAATTTATCTATGAAACCTCCTCTTACCAGTTTACTGCATTTTTCTTTTTCCTGAGGGAGCAATAGGTAGAAAACTGGTCTTTTTTTTTTTTTTTTTTTTTGAGAGGTTTTTGCTATAGGGTGTGTGCGCTCACCAGACAGAGAGAGACATAGAGACAGAAAGTGAGAAATCACCTCCTGGGATGGTCATGCCGCAATCCCTTCTCCTCCATTCTCCTCTCGGGATCTTGGGCACACACGCACACGCGCCTGGCGTGAGTTTTAAGCCACCGGGTCCGGGACATGAACCGCAGTCGACTACATGTGAGTCCAGTGACATAGCCATTACACTAACTGCTGGTTCCCAAAACTGGTCTATTTTTTAAGTGTGTTTATTTTTTTCATGAGAATGAAAGAAAGACAGGCACCCCATCAGAGTTCCACACCACAATCCTCTCTCTCCCACCCTAGCCAGCCAACCAGGCTCATAGGTGCACGCTGTTGGCAGGTATAAGTCGACCTAGAAACCAAATCCATGATCCTCTCTGTGGACCCAGCATCACTGAACAGCCTGTTACCACTGCACCACCAAGTCATTCCTAAACTGACCTATTCTTTGGTTTGGTTTATCTTACAGGCTAATGTAAATTTTGTTTTTAATTTCAGTCCCCTTATCCACCTGCACTCTTGTATCTGTTAACCAAATTCTCCCCATCCTCCACCATCACCTTTCCTTTTCCAACATTTAGTATCCACCATCACAATCTCCACATCCATACAATTAACTCTTTTAGCTTCCATTAATGAGTGAAAACATATGGGATTAGGCCTATGTGAAATTGAGTGCAAATGAACTAGAAAAAGAGAATCCTGGGTTAGTCTGTGGACTGCTGGTAAAGACAGCTGAATCCCACGTGGCTCACTATGCAGACTGAATCCCAGACCCTGTGGCTTGAGAAGCAGTCTGAGTACACTATGGGTGTGTGCCCAAAATTCCAAAATATGGGAGAGATGAAGGATAAGGGACCACGGCATGACTATACCTACCATGAAAGATGCTTTTCCTTTCTCTCCCCTTCTCCAGAAAGTGCGTGCACTCTCTTGCACTTTAAAAAAAGAAAGAAAGAAAAAGGTAATCCGTTTTAATAGTAAATGCTATCTTCCTATTTGGAGAGAAGAAAGATTTTTTATTTCATATTTATCATGAGGAAAATACATTGTCCAACATCTTGTGTTGTATCAGAATAAAGAAAAGTTGGGTCACCATTGTATTTGTGGAGGGCAAAACAAAGGGATCTGATTTTCTTTTGCTGGGACCCCTCTTTAAAGATATACAGATTGATGAATGTAGCCCCTTTGTGAATTAAAATATTTTATTCAGGGGAACCAGCAGTTAGCGTAATGGCTATGTCGCTGGACTCCCACGTAGTCAACCACGGTTCGTGTCCCGGACCTGGTGGCTTAAAACTCACGCCGGGCGCGTGTGCGTGCGTACCCAAGATCCCGGGAGGAGAATGGAGGAGAAGGGATTGCGGCGTGATCATCCCCCCTGGGGGGTGATTTCTCGCTTTCTGTCTCTATGTCTCTCTCTGTCTGTCTGGTGAGCGCACGCGCCCTATAGCGAAAATCTCTCCAAAAAAAAAAAAAGAAAATATTTTATTCAGTTTTATTTTATCTAATGCACATTTTACTGATAAGGATTTTTAGATTTTTACTTATCTTGCAGTCACTGATAGTCAGTAGGGTAATTTGTTTAATGTTTGCTATATGGTATATACACTCAATGGAGAGAGACAGAGCAGAAGGTTCACCCTTTTTTCATGAAAGCACCCTCCAGGGGGAATGACCAGATAACATTCCCTTGTCCCCCACTCTTCTTTCAGGATTTTGGGTGCCCCCACACACATGCCTGGTGTGTTTTTTAAGCCATCGGGTCCAGGATTTGAACCATGCAGTTGACTGTGTGGAATCCAGCCACCTTAACCACCACACCACCAGCTGGTCTGCCAGTGGTGTATTTTAAGTGAAATGCAGGGCTCTCTCTCATTCCATTTCCATGCATGGCACTTTGGTAATGTATTGTTGGACTGCTGTTCTGGAAAGTATTCTATTGGATTTGCTTAGAAATGTACCTAGATTGGATTTGTAGTATATTCTCCTCTGTTTTTCTTCCTTCTGTTGAGGTGAACTTTTCTTTCTTTTTTTTATTTCAAGTTTATTCATTTATTTATCCTATGAGAAAGAAAGACAGGGGTCCTCACACTGTGATTCACCCCAGCCTCAGCCAGCCCAGATCCCAGGCTCTTGTGCATGTGCTAGGCACGCTCAGGAAGGTCTCGAGACACAAACCCAGCACTTTTCACTTGTGGATCCAGTTGCATTCACATTGAGCCACAAACTCACCAGCCCTTTTTTTTTTTTTTTAAATTTCCCAAAGGGCATGTGTGTTCTCCAGAAAGAGATGGAAAAGGGGGGGAGGGTTATGAAAGCACTCCCTTCAGGGTATAGTCCCACCACAGTCCCTTCTCTGCCATCTTTCCCATCTCTTTGGGATTTGGGGAAAGCACACACACATACCCAACATGTTTCTCAAGCTGCTGGATACAGGACTCAAACTGATCAGCCATGTGCGACCCAGTTACCTTAACCACCAGGTCACAGGCTGGCCCTGGCATTTTCTCAATACCTCTTGTTACATGATCTTTCCTTCTAAGCTTAGTAATAACCAAATCACATGGTTATGATGCCTCCTGAGCAGTACCCAATGCAAATACTGTCTCCCCACCAAGACTCCTGGGTTCCCCACTAATCAAAGAAGACCAGGAAAGGCCTGAAAAGAGTCCTTGTTGGTTGAGCTCTAACCCTATCAAATCCTCTTTAGGGTACTGAATGAAAAACAAGATTCTTATGTCACCCACTTATTCACTGGGAAATCTGAAAGACTTCAACAGAGATGCCTTTCCAAGCAATTTCAACCAAGAATACTGTACCCGGCAAGATTATCCTTCATGTGGGAAGAAAAGACAAGAACATTCTCAGATAAACAAAACATGAAAGAATTTACCAACACCAGACCAGATCTCCAAGAAGTTCTCAAGGGAGTGCTATATCAGGAAAGTTAAATTCAGACACATAGAAATAAGAGTTCAAAAACTAAGAAAATGGCCAACTTAATCATAGGGACAAGTCTGGAGTTGAATATTATATCCCAGAATTTAATCTATTTCAATTTAAACTAGAAATGGAATTTTTTTTTTTTTGAGAGGTTTTCGCTATAGGGCGTGTGCGCTCGCCAGACAGACAGAGAGAGACATAGAGACAGAAAGCGAGAAATCACCCCCCAGGGGGGATGGTCACGCCGCAATCCCTTCTCCTCCATTCTCCTCTCGGGATCTTGGGCACGCACGCACACATGCCCGGCGTGAGATTTAAGCCACCGGGTCCGAGACGCGAACCGCGGTCGACTACGTGGGAGTCCAGCGACATAGCCATTACGCTAACTGCTGGTTCCCGAGAAATGGAAAATTTTTGACGATAGCATGCATGCAGTATATTCTGGATGGGAAATCACATTTTGTATGCTGTGACAATGCTTAGGGAATGAATGTAAATTAAGTTAAAAAAAGTTTCAGAAAAAAATGTCAGAAGTAAATTACAGGACACTTGTGATTAGATTCTAGCTTTGTCCATATTTTTAGTTTAACATATTTTGTGAATCAATGAAATATGGAAAAAAGTTTAGTATGGAAGGGAGAGGGGGGAAGGAAAAAAGTAAAAGTATGCTTAATTGACAAAAAAATGAAAAGCTATTTGTTGATAAGTTATAGAGTAATATCTTTGGCTTGACTGACATGCATAGTATTTGTGCAAAAAAAAAGAAAAGTATACTGTAAAGATGTGAGTAAATATTAATTAGTTAATTAATTTTTAATTTTTTTAAAAAAGAGTTGCATTTCCATATGTTAAGACTTATGGGGCAGGGTGAGATTTTCTTTAACTTGCACCTTGTTTAACTACAGAGTAAGTAGCCATGCAGTTTTTAATTAGGCAGTACATACAGATCTTGTGGAAGTTACTCAAAATCTCTGCGTCTCAGTTTCCTCATTTGTAAAATAAAGATAATGATAGTATATACTGCATAGGCTTAAATATGTGGTCAATAAATGGGAAATATTTTTATTATAAAGCAATATAGAAATAGGTGCTTTGTCAGCAGATTGAAGCAGTGAAGTTATTCTCTGGATAATATTCTCTATTGACAAAAGAAATTTTGTTGGTTTTTGGTTCCAAAGCACTCTTCAGAATTTAAGGGCTTGGGACCAGCAGTTAGTGTAATGTCTATGTCGCTGGACTCCCAAATAGTTGACTGAAGTTCGAGTCCCAGACCTGGTGGCTTAAACTCATGCCGGGCACATGTGCGTGTGTGCCCAAGATCCCAAGAGGAGAGTGGAGGAGAAGGGATTGCGGTGTGGCCATCCCCCCTGGGGGGTGATTTCTCGCTTTCTGTCTCTCTGTCTCTCTTTGTCTGTCTGGCGAACACACGCGCCCTATAGCAAAAACCTCTCAAAAAAACAAAAAACAAAAAACAGAATCTAAGGGCTTAAAACCTTTTCCAGCTGCACTCAGGGAAGACCTGGAGCCACATCTGAGTGGAACCACTAATGATTGATTCTCTAGGGCAGAGGCCCGGAAAGTGTTTCTGCAGGTGCCTTAGGAAAGACACAGTGTGGGAGGGATCATAAAAAAGGAGAAACAAGACCCAACATGAAAAAGGCTTCCAGCGCTCCATCTGAAGTAAATGCTCGATGGAGTAAGAGGTGATGCTATAGAAACAGAAATGCTTGGCACTATCTTTTGCAGTCAAATTGTGCAAAAATTAGCAATTTTTTTCTGTCTCTAGTAATAAACTTTTCCTGATTATCTGTCCAGACATTTCATATTTGACTGAGTTGTTTTCCTGGAAAGCTCTAGGGTAGGTAGGAGCCCTCTAGTCAGGACATCTGTAAGAATTTGTTGTGCACCCATTTTTCTGGACACCAAAGAGAGAAAATGGGGAGCATAGGCAGGAGTTGAGGTCAGAAATATATGAAAAGCCTATAGCTAACATTATACTAAATGGGGAAAAGCTAAAAGCTTTTCCACTAAAAACTAGTACTATATGTCCCCACGTACTATATACCAAATGCCCACATTCTGTGGCAGAAAATGGAAGATATAAAAGTATGGAGAGCAACTGAGGATACTAAAGACCGTGTGGAAGGAGGGAAGGAAATAGGGAAAGGTGAGAAGAAGGGAATCAAGTGGAAAAAGAAAGAAGCAAAACATTTAAGTAACACAGAAATGGAGAATTATCTGTTGATGATAAAGTATATACTAATACCTTTGACTGGCCTAATGTACAGTGTATTCATGCTGGGAAAATTCATTTTTCAAGCTGTAATAATAATACTGCTGTGGTTGACTGTATATAAATAAATAAATAAATTTTAAAAAACCCTGGTACTAGACAAGGCTGCTCCCTTTCTCCACTGCTTTTTAATATAGTGCTGGAAGTGTTAGCTAATGCAATCAGAAAAGAGAACAATATAAAAGGCATTCAAATAGGCAAAGAAGAGTTGAAAACATCTTTATTCACAGATAACATGATGGTATACTCAGGAGACCCAAAGTTTTTCATAAAAAAAACTTCTTGAAATAGTAAGTGAATACAGTAAAGTGGCAGGATACAAAATCAACATTTAAAAATCTATAGCAACAAGTTTAATGAAGTAGAACTGAAGAAAGGAATCTCTTTCACCATAGCCACAAAATGTATAGAATACCTAGGCATAAACCTAATTAAGGAAGTCAAAGACTTTTACAAAGAAAACTATGAAAAATCTTTAAAAGATATTGAAAAGGACATAAAAAAGTGGAAGGACATCCCATGTTCCTGGATTGGAAGAATTAACATAATCAAAATGGCAATTCTACCCAAATTAATCTATGTATTTAATGCAATTCTGATCAAAATACCAGCGACATTCTTCACAGATCTAGAAAAAGACAATCATAGAATTTGTCTGAAATCATAAAAGACTTCATATTGCCAAAGCAATCCTGTGCAAGAAGAATGGAGTAGGCAGCATCTCACTCCGTGATCCCAAGACATGCTATAAAGCCGTGATAATCAAACCAGCATGGTACTGGCATAAAAAAACAGAGAGGTAGACCAATGGAATAGAATAGAGACCTCAGAAATAAAACCCAAAGCTTACAGCTAACTGATATTTGACAAAGGATACCAGTCAATCTATTGGAAAAAGGAAAACCTCTTTAGTAATGATGCTGGAAAAAATTGGGTATCCACCTGCAGAAAGATGAAACTGAACCCCCATCTTTCACCATTAACAAAAGTCAACTCAAAATGAATCAAACATCTGAACCTAAGACCTCAAACTACAAAACTACTGGTGGAAAATACTGGGGAAACTCTGGGAGCCATTGGAAAAGGCAAAGATTTCTTAATTAAGACTCCCAAACCACAGGCAATAATCCCTAAAATAGACAAGTGGGACGATATCAGACTAAGAAGTTTCTGCACAGCAAAGGACACAGTAATAAGTGTGAATCAACAACCCTCAGAATGAGAGATTAGTTTTGTAAAATATGCCTCAGACAAGGGACTGATAACCAAAATACACAGGAACTTAAGAGGCTTACTTGAAAAACATGATTAACCCAATTATAAGATGGAAAAATGAGCTGAACAAAAATCTCTCTAAGGAAGACATACAAACAGCCATAAAGCATATGAGGAAATGCTCAACATCCCTCATCATAAGGGAGATGCAGATAAAAACCACAATGAGATACCACCAAACCCCTGTCAGAATGGCAAAGATTAAAACTATAAAAAGTGTTGGCGGGGATGTGGTGAAAAGAAAACTCTCCTACACTGTTGGTGGGAATGTAAACTAGTTCAACCACTGTGGAGAACAATATGGAGGTTCCTCAAAGATCTACAAATAGAACTACCATTTGATCCAGCAATCCCACTTCTGGGTATGTACCTGAAGGACAGGAGAATGCTCAGTCAGAAAAGCACTTGTACATCCATGTTTATTGCAGCTTTATTCACAATCGCTAAGACATGGAACCAACCCAAATGTCCACAAACAGATGAATGATTTTAAAAAATGTGGCACATATACTCTATGGAATACTACTCAGCCATAAAAAACAACAAGACCCTGGCATTTGATAGAAAGTGGTCAGATATGGAGTAGTTATAGCTGAGCGAAGCAAGCCAGGATATGAAAGAAAGCCATTGTATGTATCCACTTAATATACACTGACTATCCACACTTTATGGTAGAGATCGAAATATTGGAGGGCATAAAAGCAGTGAAAATAGTTATGGATGCTGAGATAGTGTGAAACAAGGCAAGAAAAGGGAAGAGTATAGAGAAAGATAGCAACAGAACAAATAGAGAGGCATGACATTAGTGGGACACAGAAATGGTTTATTACCTGTTGATGATGACATGTATAGTGTTCTCAACTGGACTGGTCTGAGAAGTATTTCAAGTAGAGTAAATTCTTTTTACAAGCAAAATGATAAATAGTGATTGAATGTTTTTTAAAAATGAGAATAATAATAACAATCTAGAAAAATTATGAAAAGCTATTTGATGATGATAGGGATAGTAATGTGTTTGTCTTGTCTGATATGCAAAGTTCCTTCTTGAAAAAGAAATGTAATATACTGTAAAGATATATGTGATTCAATGTAATGTAGGCAATATTATGATAATAAATCAAATTTATAAATACATAAAATAATGACAATAACAAAAGTTGAGGTCAGAAGAAGAAAAAAGAAAGCTCATATCAACCTTTTCCTAGTCAAACAAGATTCACATCATAAAATGAGAGTGCAATCCAAATAGTAAGTTGTTGAGTTTCACCTGGGTATGCTGGGAAAGTTCTAAGAAAGGAGAGGGACAAGAGCAGTTAGGGACCGTGAAGGGGACAGTATGTATAAATATTTATTTACTGTTCACTCTATTTTACTTCTCATGAATAACTTTAACTTCTCAAAAGTTAGATTTTATTTTTCCCACTTTACTCCAGAATTTGCAGCACAGGAAGGTTTAAAACTATGCCCAAGATCATGTAGCTTAATTAGAAGCTCAGAGTAGATATTTACCCATGTTTGTCTATATCTGGGACTCTTGTTCATTCTACTCTCTTGTGGTCTTGAGATGATATTTGAAGAATGGTTATGAATTGGCAATCTAATGGTAATAAAGTGGGCATTCCAGGACAGCTCATGGCCTGGTGATTATGGGAGTTGGATCCCACATGGCTGACTGTAGAGTTCAAGGTATATAAGATAAGAAGAATAAAGCCCTACCAGTTGCCTTCTTCCCTAGGAAACTCTCCGAGAATCTGGCACACCAGGATTTGCCTATGCAGCGTTGTGGAGACAATCCAACTCAGTGCTGGAAAGATCCAATAGGCTATGATTTTGTGAGCAGATGGCACTGTTTGGACACATTTCAGGGCTTACAGATTTTTGTTCAGGGTTTTGTTTTCATTTTGTATGAATAATTCATGTGATCCTTGATAGCTTGCCTTGTTGAAATATTTCCTTTTTAAACTATGCCTTCTTGAGTGGTTGCTACCTGACTACTTGACTGAGCCACTAGCCAGTTTAAACAAATAAAGAGTAATTTTTATAACAGTAATCCATGGCCAGTTTTCATGAAAGTGAAATATAATATAATTCAAACTACCATTTTTTGTAGAGATTTTCAAAGTATCTCTTGACTTGTTTATTTCCCTAGTTCTGGTGCCGCTCCTGTAAGGCAATCAGAAAGGAGAGAACCAGCAAAGATAGGTTGTACTGCTTGTCATTTATAAATACAATATCCAACTTTATCATTATGATTAATATTATGAAGCTTCTGCACACAGAATTGGATTGGTAGAGCCAATAATACTCCAGTGTGGCACATTACTCACAGCACTACCTAAATAGTCTCTTTTTAATTTAATTGTATGCATTGTTAAATCATCTTTACCCCCCATGCTCAATGCCATCTGCAGTCTCCTCTCTCACCACACATACCCACCCTTAAGTATTTAATGCATATCGTTTCACCATCCATACCTCTTTTCACAAATTTGTGCAACAATTAACAATATGCTGTTTTACGTTTTAAATTAATTGCATTGTATTAAGCATTTTGCTCTACCTCTTACATTTTGTCTTCAATATTACCTTTGTGCACTATCCTTAATTGATATATGTAGGTACAGTTTCTTATTTTTGAATGGTGGCCCCATAGCTTGGTGATTGAGGGAGCCAGATCACACATGGCCAGTTGCATGGTTTGAGTCTCAAACCTTATGAAAAACATACCAGGCATGTGTGTGCACATGCTCAAAATACCAATAGATTGGAGAGAGAAGAGATTGCAGCATGATCACACCCCAACAGGGAGTGCTTTCTCCCTCTGTCTCTCTGTCTCTCTCTGGTGAGTATACTCACTCTTTTGCAAGTAAAATTTTTGTTTTATTATTACATTGTATGAGGGGACTTATAAAAGGTCATTGGAAAAATGGAATGAAAGTTTGAGTTTATTTTTAAATCCATACATAGTTTTTTCATAATATGCATTTTCATTAACCTTTTTTTTTTTTTGAGAGATTTTTCGCTATAGGGCGCGTGCGCTGGCCAGACAGACAGAGAGCGACAGAGAGACAGAAAGTGAGAAATCACCCCCCAGGGGGGATGGTCACGCCGCAATCCCTTCTCCTCCATTCTCCTCTCGGGATCTTGGGCATGCACACACACATGCCAGGCGTGAGTTTTAAGCCACCAGGTCCGGGACGTGAACCACGGTCGACTACGTGGGAGTCCAGCGACATAGCCATTACGCCAACTGCTGGTTCCCCATTTTCACTAACCTTTTGAAGACTCCTTGAGTGTAGTAATATGCACATACCACATTATACTCATTTGTTTCCTGTTTATGAACATTTATGTTGGTTCCAGATCTTTGCCCTGACAAATACAGCATTGCTGCTGTGAATTACCTTGCCCTTGCTTCTTTGTGAAAGACATTCTATGGCGTTTACCCAAGCATGAAATTTTCTGAATTAGAGGCTAAATATGTACTTAATTTTAGTAAATACCACAAAATTAACCTCTAAAAGCATATACTCTCACCAATAGTACATGAGGCTTTCTGTTTGCCCATTTGCCATCAGCATTTGAAAGCAAGTAACTTATTTTTTGCTTAATGTTGAGAGTAAAGTGAAATCTTGTTTTAATTGCATTTTCCAAGACTATTAACTAAGCCTCTCTTCATGAATGTATTAGCTTTAAAGGTTGCTGCCTTCTATGAATTGCCTACACATGTCCATTGTCCATTTTTCTATTCGATTGCCAGTTATTTTCTTATAAATTTATAGGAATTTCCACATACTTCAGATGTGCTTTCATTAATAATATACATTACTTTATCATCAATATACTTTGTAAATATTTTATCTCAGGCATGTGTGTGTGCATGCCCCAAATACCAACAGGTTGGAAAGAGAAGAGATTGCAGCGTGACCATGACTCATCTTCCACCTCGGATTCACTAGTTAACTGCTTATATGCTACCCATTATTGAACAAATATCTTTCATTTAAAAAATAAATTTTCCCCTTTATAAGGGAGAATCTTTTTTTAAGGTTTTTGCCATAGGGAGTATGCACTTTCCAGAGAGGAGAGACATAAAGACAGTGGGAGGGAGACCAAGAAATTGCCTCCTGGGGGATGGCCACACCACAATCCCTTCTCCTTTATTCTTCTCCTGGGACTTTGGGCATTAATACCCATGCACACATGTGCACTTGTGATTTTCAAGCCACCGAGTCCAGGACTTGAATTGGGGTCAACTATGTAGGAGTTCAGAAACCTAACCACTACACTACCTGTTAGCCCCAAAGGGGGAATTTTTATCTAAAATAAATTATAGGTAAATTTTTAGTGATTTTTATCTAAAGAAAAAAATCACTAAACTTTTACTTCTAAAATGGCAGCATGAAGAGCTCTGAGGACTCATTCTCCCGGAAACAACTATGACTAGTGGAAAATACATAAAAGCAATTCGAAGTCTCTGAAAATTGTCCTAAAGGCACATAGCAGATGAAGAAACACAGATTCAAGAAAATGTACTCATAGTATACTTCACAAAGTTGTACAAATCTAAAGGACCCTAAATTGAATCCATTGGCTTGGCAGGAGTCAGGCAGATAGACCACACCAGGTGGATTTGCACAAAGAACACTTTTTTATTTCAAGTCCTGAAGAATGAAGATTACTGGGATAGTTCCCCAACACCGTGTCTTCCCAGGGCGTGGGACTTTACCTCTTTTATTTAGGAAAAGTGGACAGGGTTAGGGGTCAAGTATGTACACACAGGCTCCTGTGGACACATGTTTCTCCATACGATGTATGTTACATAAATGAAGCTACAACTCTGCCTAGGGCAGAGATTTTAGTATTGCAAGGAGTACAAGTTCACCAAAGTTCAGTGAGGGTCCACTCACCCTTGGAGTCTCTTGGCTTCTATAGGTTCAGGCTAGTAAGATCTCATGGCTGTTCTCTGTGAAGTCATACTCCTGTAAAACAACCTTTGAATGTTTATGTTAGATGGGGCTTGTTCTCTGCAGCACCAACTGAGACAACAGCTTATTCTCTGCTAGAACTTCCTCTGCTTATATAATAATTATATGTAAACCAGAAATCTCGAGTTTTAAGAAAAACAAAGAAAATGTAGTAAGTCTTGATGAAAACATCAAGAGTCTGGCACTTGAACCACCACCACTCCTTTCCTGCTTCATTCATATCTCAACACAGTGACCAAAGCTCCCATCTAGGTGGGTGTGGTCAACAAAGCAAGCTCTCTCTCCTCTCAGCTCACAATCAGATAATATGTATCTCACCCAGAAGGGCAGACCAGCAGCATTTCTCAACCCCTCTGGCTCCAAGATGCTAAGGCTAAGTTGCTGGTTAAGTGTGGTCAAACGATATGAGGCTCCCTTCTTTCACCCATCTCATGCAGGTTGGGCACAGAATTGACCCCAGATGTAACAAGCTAAATAACGGGGCCCTGGAACCAGCAGGTGGAATGATGACTAAGGGTGCTGGACTCCCACATGGCCGACCACAGTTAAGAGTCCCAGACCTGGGGGCTTGCTTTATCACTTTCTCTCTCTCTCTCTCTCTCTCTCTCTCTCTCTCTCTCTCTCTCCCTCTCTGGTCAAATTAAAATAAATAAATAAATAGTTAATTTTTTTTTTTGGAGAGGTTTTTGTTACAGGGCACGTGCACTGGCCAGAGAGACAGAGAGACAGAAAGCAAGAAATCATCCCCCAGGGGGGATAGCCATGCCACAATCCCTTCTCCTCCATTCTCCTCTCGGGATCTTGGGCACGCACACATACGCACTCAGCATGAGTTTAAGCCACCGGGTCCAGGACTTGAACCGTGGTCAACTACATGGGAGTTCAGTGACATAGCCATTACGCTAACTGCTGGTCCCTATAGTTAAAATAATTCTTAAAATAATAATAATAATAATAAAATAATGGGGCCCTGACCACCCTTGTCCCAGTTTCCCAAGTGGTTGAAGAAGAGTCCATGTTGGAAGAAGCAAGCCGAGAAGACCAGAGACTGTCACCTCCATCTAATGTGCTGCTTGTTAAATCAGAGTGTCACTCTATAAGAAGTATATCACTGTTTTCTTCTTTAGCTTCAGAACAGAGACTTGGAGTTTTGTACAGAGAAAGAGGCAGCCCATGAGGATAGAATGTTCAAGACTCTTCATAAAGGAGGTGACTTTATTTAAGCATAATGTATGGAAGTCCAAGCCTAACTAAAATCAATGTCAAAAACAATGAAGATTTTGGTAATCAGCAATTAAGAGGAGTGTAGTGGTACCAACAGAATAAGACCTTAAACCATGGGTTGGCTGGATTATGAAAAGTAACCAGGGAAGCAACAGCTCTCCTGGTATCAGAATGAACCTCAAAGATTTGCCTCAAGAGATAACTCTGCAAAGGACCTACACCTAATTGATTTAACTGTGGAACAAGTTAACTTCCAGAGAATTACCCAAAATAATAAATTAACCAGAAATTAGTGGAGCCTAAAACCTAGGTTCAACACTAGCAGAGGCAATAGCCTAAAAGAGAGATCAGGTAAATGGACAAGGGGAGTCCTGATAAAGTAACTGTCATCCAAGTTTGACAGTTCCATTTACAAGAAAGAACATTAAAAATAAAATGCTTAGGAAAAGATTTAATCAAGTTTCATGTATACTGAAAACTACAAAACATTGCATAAATAAATTTTAAAAGAAGTTAATAAATAATTATGGATTAGAAGACAATATTGTTAAAATGGCAACAGTTCTTATAATGATCTATAGATTCAATGCAATATCTATCAAAATTCCTATTCTAGGGGCCAGTGGGTGGTGTAGTGGTTAAGGCACTGAACATGGCCAAACATGGTTCAAGTCCTGGACTTGGCAGGCTGCTTTCTCACCACCACTGCCACCATCACCACCACCACCACCACACCCTGTCCCTCTCTGGTGAGTGCCAGTGCTCTATAGCAATTTTTAAAAATAATAATTAATAGGGGCCAGCAGGTGGAGTAGTGGCTAAAGTGCTGGACACACCCATGTGACTGGCTACAGTTCAAGTCCCAGACCTGGTGTCTTGTTGTCTCATGTTTCTCAGATAAGCTAACCCTAGAATTTATAGGAAATGCAAGGGATCAATAATAGCCAAATCAATCATGAAAAGGCTACAACTAAGAAAGTAGAAAGACAACCCGCCATTTGGATGAAATTCTCCTCAAATCATTTATCTATAAAGGGTTTAGTATACAGAATGATAAAGAACACTTATAACTTAACAACAAAAGGCAATCCAATTTAAAAGTTTATTTGGACCAGCCCATGGAATGGTGGTTAAAGAGGCTGGATGCCACATGGCCAAGTGCACAGTTGAATCAACTTGAGACGCATGCCAGGCACATATTTTTGCACACCCAAAATTCTGAAAAGAGGAAGAGATAGAGGAGAAGGGATCGTGGCATGACCATCCCCAGTGAGAGGTGCTTTCTCATGTTCTCTGTCTCTCTCCAGTGTACACATACACCTTCTGGCAAATTAACAAAAAAAATTGTATATTCTCAAGAGATGTACAAATGGTCAGTGAAAATATAATGCAAGACACATGTGTAATTTTAAATTTCTAGTAGCTGGATTTTTAAAAAGTAAAAAAAAAAAGTAAAATTAATTTTAAGAATATATTTTATTTAACCCATTCTGGTTACTAGCCTGTTTCCCCTTAATCTGTAAGCCCTCTGAAGGCAGAGACTCTAACTTCAATGGGTATATCTTGGGCTCTAGCACAAGGCCTAGTGCATACATTCTTGCTGAGTGTATTTGTTGAGAAGGTAAGTATGCCAGCCTTATTTTACCTCAGATAGGTGCCTTTCTGGTCTTCTGCTTCCCCAGGGTACTTAGAAAACCTGGGACTCGAGACTGCTTCTCAGGAAGAAGTGCCACTGGCATCTTTTCTAGCTAACATTAGTATGAATCATTACTACTATTAGTCATTTATCATTTTTTATTGTGTTATTTGACATTTGTGAGTTGATAGTGTTTTATTCTCTCATTAAATGATGAGAAAACAGAGGCCCCAAAAATGTTTAATTAGTGACATGCTGGTCAATGTTTAAAAATTAGCTTTTGGCCCAGCCGTGGTAGTTGAAGCAGTAGAGCTTGGTCAGCTGAGGGTGGAGCTGTGTGGGAGGCCAGAATTTAGTTCCCAAATCAACCTGTGCAGTCTGGGCATGGTAGTGTATGTCTATAATCCTAGCTATGGGAGGCTGAGGTAAGAGAATTTCACTACGGTGAGATGAGACCCTGTAGTGGTGGTGGTGGTGCGTGGGGGGTGGGGGTGGGGGGAGGAAGACTACCTGCTTCTCTCTCTCCATTACTCCCTAACCCCATTCATAATATTTTTTTTAATTGTCTTTCTAGAGGGAAAGGTGTTAAGGAATCCTTGAATTAGAGTATTTGCCAATTTCCATGATGTAAACATTCCTATCATAGCAAATTTCAAGCTACCAATATGATATCCTTCAAGTGGATAGAAGTCAGGAAGAGATACACACAATTGAATATAGCTCCAGCGTGAGCCAGCTGAAATATACCACCATGTGAAAAATAGGATTTGTGGAAAGAAAGTAGCAATGATATTTTTGTTAAGTACTGGGTAATCTGCAAAGTGTTGCATCAACATTTTCTTATTTAATTATGATAATAACTTCTGGCATAGGTATCCATTAAACCCTCTTTAGAGTTGTGGAAATAAGACTTAGGTTAGGCAATATGACCAAGGTTACCTGCTAATGTATAGAATGAGACCTTGGCTAAACTAATGACTAACCCTCTTTTCTTCTCCTTTACTTTTTAACTGTTTCTCTATGTATTTTAGTTCTCATGTCTGGCCTTGATAAAAGTCTAATTTTTACTGAACTGCAATTCTATGCTAGCTCCCTCAAGGCTCTGCCCCAAGGGCAGGGACACACCAGCTTCCATCTCCAAAGATTCCTACAGCTTCACTTCTTTCTCCAGAGAACTGTGTGTGTTCCAGTTTCTACCGAACAAGGTTGGGAGAGGCTGGGGTCAGCAGCTTTCAAGGGGAGCAAATGTAAGCATTTACTTGGTCACTCTGGCTCTAGGGCATTTTCTGCAAGCTGGGCCCACAGTGTCAGCACAAGCTTGAGATGTGGAATAAGACATCATCAGCAGTGTGCCTGGGATGAGACGGGCAACCCATCAGCCTGACACGGATTTATATTTCTTTTTAAATTAATTTCCGGTAACCTCAATTACAGCCAAGAGTGAGTTTATAAGGAAACTGCATCAGAAGAAAAGCAAAACTAAATAAAACTAATGGGTGGAAGAGGTGAGGAACTATCTTTTGGATCAAAGCTCCATCCTGAAAAATCTGTTATGGCCCAATGGATTGTGGAATGAAACCCTATTGAGGATGCTTGTTTTGCCCTCTCTCTCGCTCGCTCTCTCTCAAAATGCACAAACTTTTTAGTAAAATCTACTTACAAGCTTAACTAGTTGGCAATAGTTGCTTTTAGTGTATAAGGTGGAAAATTGGCTACTTTCTTCCACCTGAACACACCACAGGAAATATTAATCTTTGTGCTCATTCTTCCTGGAGGTCATAAACAATAACTTCTATACATTACTGAGTGGTATAATGCAGCATACAGTTTAATATATGTCTTTACTTTTTAAAACAGCTCTAGAAGGTTTATATCATTATTCCCATTTCAATCTCAGGGGGGAAAAAAAAAAAAAAAAAAAACTCAGACATTAAAGTAACTTGCAAAAAGCCCCTCAGGTAATAAGTGGCAAAGGTGGGATAGGAATCTGGATCTACCTGACTTCCAAGCACAGGTGTCTCCCCTGCACCTCCCAGAAACACAGCAGCAAGCTCCACTCACTCATCAGCCTTGGGCTCCTTTGCTGCCTCTCGTTGCTATAGTTGCCTGTGTGCTGGTGTGGCTGCTGTGTTTGATGCCAATCTCAGTCTGAAAGCTGGGCGAGTGGCACCTGGTAAGTGGGCAGACAGATAATTAGAAGATACTTTCCACCTCTCCTGTGTTCTCTTTGGTTAGACAAACAGCAGCTAATGAAGCTTGCTGACGTCAAAGTTATAGTCCTGTGAGAAGGTGTGGTGCTCATACACTCATTTAGTAGATCAGCTGGGCAAACAGAGGAGTAAGGGAAGAACCAGACTTACTTGGAACAAGCAGACAGGAGGAAAAGTCTAAGACTGCCCCATTGCCCCATGATTAATATCTGTTCACACAAATTACCTTTGAGATAATTCTACAACTTTATATATCTAGAGGTACATTTCAGTACTTTTCTAGAAGGACAAATGATTTGGGTCAGATTAGTGCTTTCTTCCAAACCAGACTGTTGAAGACCTAGACAGTACAATTCAGTGCCCATTTTCACAGTGGATAGCGCAGAGTTCAGCCATAGGAGACTTTGATAGGTATCTTTTTGCAAAGAAATCTGAATATAGCAGCATACTGTGGCATCAAAGAACTTATAAAGGTAGTTGGGAAAGCCTTTTGCAGCGAAAGGAACATTCATGAAACACTCAGAGATTGTCCCCAGGGTTGTACAGTACAAAGATGTGGTGGTGACAGTGTGTGACCAAGAATGGTGTGAAGTCAAAATATGAGCTGTTTTCTGACTTCTCTGTCAAAGGAAGCCCTGCATTTGTGTGATGAGGCCACAGATAAATGTTTTCACCCACCTATGGTCATGCTGAATCATTTTCACTTAAGCCTCCTTGAAAGTATGAGGTAAGACAGTTTTGCTTTTTCATTCAACAAATTAAATATTTGTTGAGATTCTTCTGTGTGTAATATACTCTACTTCAACCTGCAAACAATAGAACAGATCATCTCTGCCTCCAAGAGCTTATAGTTCAAGTGCAAAGATAGATACTATTTTTTTACTTATTATCATCATAATCTTGTTCAAAGATAGAGACTATTCAAGTAATCACAGGACTACTGAGTTTGCTAAGGATAGTCACACTTGATCTATTTGGGGTGGCTGGAAGGGGAAATGTAATCATTTTAGAGATGGAAAACCAAGACTCTAGAAAGCAAACAGTCACAAGTACAGAAAATCTAATTGACCTGGATTTTGCCCAGATCTTTGGATTTGCACAGCCAATGCTGTGTTCAAATGTGGGGAAATCAGATTCAATTTGTGTCATCTTAATTGGACACGCTTGACCAGGAAAGTAGCTTACAAGACAAATGCAAACCTGCACTATTAATCTGCTGTGTTATGTAGAGAGCCTAGGGGCCTGCTCAGAGTGGCAGAGGACAGCTGATACCAGTAGGTGGAGGGAATGGTTCATGCCTCTTAGCCAGACTACAGACCAAAACCGTGTTTGTCTCTTTCTGGTAGTTCCTATCTATAAAGCAATTAAGTGGCGCCCATCTGCCACCCTCCAGACACTCAGAAAAAGATGCATAAACAAAGTGAAAATGAAGATTGAAGATTGGAAACTCCACCCAGACCTACTTCTTCTGCTTTCAACTCTATCTTTATAACAAATCCCCCAAGTGAGCCTCCTAGCCTTAGACACAGTTTGATTGAGTGAGGCATGTGATGGCAACCTACCAAATACATTTGGCAAAGGAAGTGGCTCAGATAATTTTAAAAAAATTAAAAACTTAGAATGCCTCCTCTTCAGAGCCCTTTCTCCTTATCCAATCCTGGTCTGTCTTTTAGGACACAGATTAATTACTTTCTTGTAGACTTTTATGACTATTTTATGGAGCCCACATTGATCTCTCTGAATTAATTTTCCTTCCAGTGAGCTTAGGCAGATCCACTCTTTTGTATATTCATTTATGATTTGGGCAGGGGAGCCATAGTGGTCATTACTGACAGTATTCATTGAAGAGTGGTTCATTGGGTCATTATATAGAATTAGTCCCTTTCTGGACCAGCAGTTAGCATAATGGCTATGTCGCTGGACTCCCATATAGTTGATCACGGTTCACGTCCCGGACCGGGTGGCTTAAAACTCACGCCTGGCGTGTGTGCGTGCGTGCCCAAGATCCAAAGAGGAGAATGGAGGAGAAGGGATTGCGGCGTGGCCATCTCCCGTAGCTTACAAGACAAATGCAAACCTGCACTATTAATCTGCTGTGTTATGTAGAGAGCCTAGGGGCCTGCTCAGAGTGGCAGAGGACAGCTGATACCAGTAGGTGGAGGGAATGGTTCATGCCTCTTAGCCAGACTACAGACCAAAACCGTGTTTGTCTCTTTCTGGTAGTTCCTATCTATAAAGCAATTAAGTGGCGCCCATCTGCCACCCTCCAGACACTCAGAAAAAGATGCATAAACAAAGTGAAAATGAAGATTGAAGATTGGAAACTCCACCCAGACCTACTTCTTCTGCTTTCAACTCTATCTTTATAACAAATCCCCCAAGTGAGCCTCCTAGCCTTAGACACAGTTTGATTGAGTGAGGCATGTGATGGCAACCTACCAAATACATTTGGCAAAGGAAGTGGCTCAGATAATTTTAAAAAAATTAAAAACTTAGAATGCCTCCTCTTCAGAGCCCTTTCTCCTTATCCAATCCTGGTCTGTCTTTTAGGACACAGATTAATTACTTTCTTGTAGACTTTTATGACTATTTTATGGAGCCCACATTGATCTCTCTGAATTAATTTTCCTTCCAGTGAGCTTAGGCAGATCCACTCTTTTGTATATTCATTTATGATTTGGGCAGGGGAGCCATAGTGGTCATTACTGACAGTATTCATTGAAGAGTGGTTCATTGGGTCATTATATAGAATTAGTCCCTTTCTGGACCAGCAGTTAGCATAATGGCTATGTCGCTGGACTCCCATATAGTTGATCACGGTTCACGTCCCGGACCGGGTGGCTTAAAACTCACGCCTGGCGTGTGTGCGTGCGTGCCCAAGATCCAAAGAGGAGAATGGAGGAGAAGGGATTGTGGCGTGGCCATCTCCCCTGGGGGTGATTTTTCGCTTTCTGTCTCTATGTCTCTCTCTGTCTGTCTGGCGAGTGCACATGCCCTATAGCGAAAACCTCTCCAAAAAAAAAGAAAAAAAAAAAAGAATTAGTCCCTTTCCACCTTACTGATGAGGAGCTCCTTCTCTCATAAGCAAAAGCCACTAATGGATGAGGATCTAGCAGAACTCCTCCAGTCATCAATGAAATACATATATCAACAAAAATGACAGGATCAGAATGTCAAAAGATATTGATTAAAATACCAAAGGATTAGAAAAGGCCTTCAGGAAGGGACCAGCAGTTAGCATAATGGCTATGTCGCTGAACTCCCATGTAGTTGACCGTGGTTCAAGTCCCAGACCCAGTGGCTTAAAACTCACGCCGGGCACGTGTGCATGCGTGCCCAAGAGCCCGAGAGGAGAATGGAGAAGAAGGGATTGCGGTGTGGCCATCCCCCAGGGGGGGGGATTTCTCACTTTCTGTCTCTCCGTCTCTCTCTGTCTTTCTGTCTTTCTGGCAAGTACATGTGCCCTATATCCAAAAAAAAAAAAAAAAGCAACACTCAATTCATTAATTTTTGTTCTTAAAAATTAGTTGATGATTGGTATAGTTGCCTAAATTTTACTAAATACTTCTGTAAGATAAGATACATAAATTAAACTAGGAGCCAACAGGTAGCGTGGTGGTTAAGGCACTGGATTCTCACATTGCCAACTGCAGTTCTAGTCCTGGACCTGGCAGCTAGAAAATCACACTGGACGCGTGTGTGTGCATGCCCAAAATCCCAGGAGGAGAATAGAGTAGAAAGGATTATGGCATGGGCATCCCCTCCAAGGAAGTGATTTCTCACTTTCCCTCTCACTGTCACTCTCTGTTTCTGGTGAACACATGCATCCTATTGCCAAAACTAAAAAATTGATTGATTAACTGATTAATTAATTAAATTAGGAATTCAATGATAAAGTCCTAAACTATTATGATGATAATGGAAATGAAAAACAAAGACACAGACATGAAAAATATTACCCATATATATATATTTTTTTGGAGAGGTTTTTGCTATAGGGCGTATACGCTTGCCAGAAAGACAGAGAGAGACGGAGAGACAGAAAGTGAGAAATAACCTCCCAGGGGGATGGCCATGCCTGCAGTCCCTTCTCCTCCATTCTCCTCTCGGGATCTTGGGCATGCACACACAGGCACCCGGTGTGAGTTTAAGCCACCCGATCCAGGATTCGAACCGTGGTCAACTACATGGGAGTCCAGCGGCATAGCCATTACCCTAACTGCTGATCCTAGCCATATTATTTCAAGAGCTCCCTCACCACCTTTCCACCAATAGTATCCTTTCTTTGATTTGTAATTTATTCAAAACATTTATTGAGGGCCAGCTAGTGACATAGTGGTCAAGGCAAATGGATACCACATAGCAAATCATTCAGCTCAAGTCCTGGACCTGGCAGCTTGAAAAACACCAGGAACATGTGCACACGAGTTCATTAATGTCAGGCTGTGCTGAGGGCCTTGGGGATTCAGGATTGTGTTTTTGAGCATGGGATACAGAAGGTTTTCTGGATTTGAATATGACTGAGGAGAGAAGACAGAAGCCAAGACCTAGTACATGAAATGAGGGACTCAAGGTAGCAGTCACCTTGAGGATTTTTTCATTTTGCAGTAAAATGTTAACAAATTATTTGTATTCTACCTCTGTTCAATATTAAGCAGTTTGTTTCAAAGGGTTATCTGCCTCATCTCAGATCTTTCAAGAGATGTTATGTGTACCTGATGTGCATTTATTCCTCCATGGCAACAGAGAACACCTGCTTAGTGTTGCTCTCTAGACTCGTGTCTGTTTTGTTAATGGAGCTGTGCCATGACTTCTCCTTTATGTTTAGAACATGGCATCATTTTAAATTATTAAATTGTGCCCAAAATCCTGAACAGATAAAGAAATGAAGGAGAAGGGATTGTGGCATGTGGTCCCATGGGGGTGCTTTCTCACTTTCTCTCTCTCTCTCTGGCAAGTGCATGGGCCCTCTGGAAAATTTTTTAAAATAATTATTGAATCCTAAATATGTACGTGACACTATACTAAGACCTGAAGATACAGAGGTGAGCAAGACAAATAAGAAATCAACCCTCATGCACTTATCATCTATAGATTAGTAAAGTTCAATAACTATGAATTTAATTATGGTGAAGGGGAGGACAATTCCTTTTCCTACTACTCTCCTAAATTCTCTGTCTGGGACTTGGTATATTAGAGAAACCAAAAGACAGATTAAAGAGGAGAATAAGCAGAAGCTTATTAGCACGTTCATTGTGCTTACATGTGGGAGTACTCAGAGATGAGTAACTCAAAGGACTGGTTACAAACTGAGTTTCAACAAGATCCTAGCAGAAGAAAAATAAAGTTTTAGACAAGTGACAAGACAAAGGAAAAGGACTTTGAGTATCTAGGAACAAGAAATTGTGAGAAGTCACAGATAAGGGGAAACAAGTAGAAGATTAAGGGCTAGTTAGAGAAGTCTGCTATATAGATTCCTCTGGTGCCACCTCTGGACTGACAAGGGTCTAAGTTGCCTATAGACTTTTGTCCTTCCTGATGGAGAGGGGAGGAAAAGCATCTTTGCAAATTTACATTACACTTGAAGGCAAACAGAGGAAGAGCTTTGTTTGTATCTGTGTCTTCTCAGATGCCTTCGGTTCAAAATAATCCTTTTGCCAAAATACCTATTTGGGGATGGAATAACCTGCTACCCAACAATGTAATCAGTAACTCCTGTCTTTCCCAATGAACGTAAATAGTAGATAATCCAGGGATTCCATGTTCCCATGCTCTTCTATAAATCCCTTTACAATGTTCTGTTAATGGTATTCATGTCCGGGATCTATGGTTGCAAAATTTATCTAATGAATTGGGTTAACCATGTTTGGAGGCCTTCAAAACCTATAATGCTTCTGTAGTCAAAGTTCTAAGTAGTCCTTAAAGCTCTAAGTAACAAATAAAAATAAAAATCGATCAAATATATCTATTAATTATCAAAAAGAGATTTAGAAAGTAAAATAAAAATAGAAAGTAACATTTTTGCTCCAGAATAAGCACATGGTTTCAACCACAAAGAAAACTTGTAAAATAGGACCAACAGATGGCATCATGGTTATGTCACTGGACTCCCATGTAGTTGACAGCAATTCAAGTCCTGGACCTGGCAACTTAAAACTCATGCCAGTTGTGCACATGTGCCCAAAATTCCAAGAGGAGAAGGGATTGTGGTGTTGCCATACCCCCAGAGCATGATTTCTCATTTTTATCTCTCTTTGTCTTTCTGGCAAGCACACACATTGTATAGCAAAAATCTCTCTTTAAAAAAAAAAAAAAAAGAAGGAAAGAAAACTTGTAGAAGAAGCGCATGAATAATTATCAATCTGGAACTCTAGATCTGGTGAAAACATATACAATTAAGAAAGAATAAAATGAGCCAGCAGGTGGCATGTTGGTTGAGGCACTGGAGTCCCACATGGCTGACTGGTTCGAGTCTTATATCTGACAGCTTGCTTTCTCATTTTCTCACCTCTCTCTCTCTCTCTCTCTCTCTCTCTCTCTCTCTCTCTCTTCTAGGAACTGAAGATAACACAATGCACTAAACAATGTCCCTGCCTTTGTGGATCTTATGTGCTAGGTAATGTAGCATAATTGGCATTTCTAGGATTAGAATGAAGACAATGAGGACAGAAGAGATTGCAATAGGGGACATACAGATTTTGAAGTGTCTTCTAGGATGTGGTAGGAACTTCTTGTAAAGGTCATCATACACCAGGAGCTGCATAGTCTGGGTCTTTGTTTCATTCTTTATCCTTCTAATTTGTTCAAAAGATACTTCTTCTGCACTCAATTCAAGAGCAGGAGAGCAGATTAATAGCCTACTATTAACAGAGTTAATTATAGGAGCACCATGAAGGCATTTGATTTTGAAGTATAAATTATTATCCTCCCTACTATCTTATCCTTAAATGCCTGCACTGGTAGTCAGTGGAACAGAGAAAGATGCCAGTCTTGGTGGGCTTTGCTTCTTTCTATTCAGAGGGCTCCTACTTCTCATTATCTAATTAGTACTTATGCATACCTCTTAACTTCTTTATTTGGGGATATATATTCAAGCAACAATCACTTGGTGTATGGCATTCTTATCTGAAAGAATATGAAGTTTCAGAAAGGCTGTTAACACATAAAGTGCCACCCAACATAACAGAAAAGATATCTTAGTTGCCATTTCAGGAGCTCCAGACAACTCTCCAAGACACTGAATGAGTCACGCAGATCTAAATATGCACCACTGAGGGATTGGCTGGCAACTGGAACAGCTTTAGGAAACACTGATAAAGCATTACCTCTGAGAAAATTTACTTAAAAGAATATTTAAGAACAGCTTGGGGGATTATTTTTCCTCTGAGAGTGAGTTTCTGCTTACTCAGATGCAATACCTCCTTTTTATGATACATATTTTGAAATGTCCCTTTTACTACCCTGGAATAAAATTCACAGATGATATAACTTCCTATTTATTAGTAAAATGGAGATATGTTCTAGAACGAGATCATTATAAACAGGTTTTTCCCCTACATGAATGTCCTCAGGGATCTATGCAAGTTGTGGGTGACTCTGGAAAATTACATAGAACACGGGACAGTTCTTCATGCTGGAGTGTCCCATGCATTGCAAGGGAGTGAGCATTCCAGGCACTTTCCTGCTTTGCCAGGAGTGTCCCCAGTTATCGCAATGCCCGAAGTCCCTGAAGTCCTCTAGGTAGTGTTACATTCCACATCAAAGTTTTTTCCTTTTCAACGTTAGTGTATCTAACCTAAGAAACCTGTCTTTTCACCATGTATCATTGGCCGAACATACCAAAAACGTGTCTGTGTCCTAACCCCTGGAACTTGTGAAAGTGAGCATCTTTGGAAAAATGGTCTTCATAGATATAATTAAGATAAGGCCCTTGAGGGATAGTGTTAAGTGCTGTGCGCAGAAAGCTAGAGCCCATATGGCTGATGAGGATTCAAATTGCAGTGTCTTGAAAACCGCATCAGGTGCTTCTGAGTGGCGCTCAGAATCCTGATGGGATGGAGGAATGAAGGAGATTATACCACAATCCCCCTCCTTAAGTCCTCCCACCCCTCAGATCCTGGGCACTCACCCAAATGCCCGACTTGTTTCAAGCTGACCAGTAGTGTTGGAGCCATCTCAGGTGTGTTTATCTATTATCAAGGTTATTAAATATTTCAAGTCTTTTTTCCCCATATAGGGCATATGTGCTCACTGTAGAGAGACAGAAAATGAAAAATCACCTCCCTAGGGAAGGATGGCCATGCCACAATCCTTTCTCCACCATTATCCTCTTGGGATTTTGGGATCTCTCTCACACACACACACACACACACACACACACACACACACACACAGAGTGTACTTTTCTTGCCTCCAGGTCTAAGTCAACCATGTGAGATGCAGCACCACCATGCCACCTGGTTGACCCACAAGTCAGCTTTTACTACTGCATTGGTTCACAAATTCCAGGTATGTATGTACCAGTGCAATTTTTGCCATAGTTACTGTCTTGTGCTGGTTTCCCCAAGAAGCAGACGCCTAAAGAGGACTTAGACACAAGTAGTTTATGTGGGAAGTGATCCTTGGGAGTTCTGGAGAGAGTGAAGAAGTAAGATAGGGAAAGGAAAGAAACAAACATAGGATAGTTCAATGAGCAAGTTACTGAAACGGGCAATGGGAGTACATCCCTACTAGAGACTTCTGAGAAATAGTGCAGTCCATTCCTATCTATAAGCTACCGTCAGTTATCAGTATGGGGCTTCCACACTACCTTCAGTCAGTTAGACTTACCACTTACAGAACTGTTGAGCAACACCTTTAAAATGTACAGAGAGGAAAAGAAAAAAAACTATGAATTTAGGTTTTGATTTCCTTTGATTTCCTTCCCTATATTCATCCCTTCTCCCACCCTCTTTCCACACTGCCTCCAGTGTCCATAACTATTGCTATAAAAATCTTGATTGAAACAAAGGAATGAGAAAAACCAGTAATGGTAAATAAATGAATAAACATAAAGATTTTCTTCTCATTTTTCAATATCTTGAAGAGACTATTTAAAATAAAATAATATATAGTTTTTAATACATAGTAGTAAAAATCATAATGGTTATAAATAAAAATATATGGTATAAATGCATAATAATAATGTATACTCTATAAACATATATAATACAGTTAACGAACCAGCCGGTGGCATGGTAACTATAGATCTCACATAGGCTGACTGCATGGTCTGAGTGCTGGACCTGGGCCTGGCAGCTTGAAAAGCATGCTGGACACATGTGTGTGCATGCCCAAAGCTCCAAGAGGAGAATGGAGGAGAAGGGATTGTGAAACGGCCGTCTCCTGTAAGATGACCTCTCTTATGGTTACATCCCTAGACTCCCATGTAGTCAAGCACGGTTCGAATCCCAGACCTGGCACCTTAAACTCATGCCAGGCACGTGTGTATGCATGCCCAAGATCCCAAGAGGAGAATGGAGAAAGGATTGCAGCATGGCCACCTTCCAGGGGGTGATTTCTCACTTTCTGTCTCTCTGTCTCTGTCTCTCCTGCAAGCGCACATGTCCTTAAAATTTAAATGAAAAAACAAATTCTAGAAATAAGAGAGGTGCTGGTGAAACAGAGGTAACACAGCACTCTCCAATGCTGAACCCACGTGAGAAGGTCCCAGGCTTGAGTCTGAAGATCTCCCTATACAGGCCAGCAGGGGGCTCACATGTCCGTTATCTGGGCTGCCCAGGCTGGGGTGGGTCGCCCAGGAAGAGAGGGTGCCTCCCTCCCTCTTTTTCTTTCTCTCTGCCTCTCCGTCTTCTTCTGCCTCTCTTTCTCAGAATAAAAAGAGAGGGAGAGGGGCCGACAGGAGGCATGGTGGTTAAGGTGCTGGATTCCCACATGGCCAGCCACGATTCAAGTCTTGGACCTGGCGGATTGCTTTCTCACTTTCTCTCTTTCTCTCTATAGCAAGTGCTTAATATATACATATTTACTAGATATATTATAACTTATTGTAAAAATAATGTATATTAGAAATTTGATAATTACAATACATAGTTTATAACATATGCAGAGGTATATTGTATGACAAAAGCAGAGAAATAGAATAGAAAATGGAATTTTCTAAGAGTCTCACACTACACTTGAAATGATGTAGTATTGAAGGTATATTGTAATAACTTTAAAACGTATGTTGTAAATCTTTTTGTTTATTTGGTTTTTTAGGTTTTTGCCCTAGGGCAAGTGCACTCACTAGAGAGCGATAATGAGAGAGCAAGTGAGAAATCATACCGCCAGAGGGGATAGATATGCCACAATCCCTTCTCCTCCTGGGATTTTGGGCATGCACGCACATACGCCTGGTGTGATTTTCAAGCTACATGGATAGGACTTCGACTGTGGTTAGCCATGTGGGAGTCCAGCGCTTTAACTACCATGCCATGCACTGGCTCCGTATGTTGTAAATCTTAAAACAAGTAAACTTAATAAGCCAGATATGAAAATAAGATAAAATAAAATAAATGGAAATAAAAATAACATAAAACACTAAGAAAGAACACTTAATTAATCCAAAACAAAGGAAAATAACTAAATGAAACAAAGAACATCAGGGATAAACAGAAAATAGACAGCAGTATGGTGAATATAAACTCAACCATATCAATAATCACATTAAATAAAGTGGTCTAAACACTCCGACACAAAAATAAAGAAAGTCAGATAGAATTTTTAAAATCAAGATGTAACTATGCTGTCTACAAGAGTCTTTATATATGGGACAGCAGTTGGCATAATCTTAAAGTGCTGAACTCCCACATGATCGATCATGGCTCAAGTCCTGGACTCAGCAGCTTGAAACTTTGGCTGGGCATGTGTGTGTGCATGCCTCAAATCCTAGGAGGTGGATGGAAGAGAAGGGATTGGAGCATGGCCATCCTCTTTAGGGGGTGATTTCTCACTTTCTGTCTCTGTTTCTCTCTGTCTCTCTGGAGGGTACGCATACCCTACAGCAAAAATGAAAAAAAAAAAAAGAAACTTTAAAAGTAGAGGTAAAAAGAGAAAGATTTTTACAAATAATATCTCATGCACACATTATTCAGAATAATGCTAGAGTGATTTCATTAATATCAGAAGAATTTCCCCATAGTTTAAAAAAATCACATAGGATAAAGAAGTTTGTTTCAGGGCCAACCAGTAGCATGGTGATTAAGGCAGCTGAATCTCACAGGGCTGACAGTGCAGTTCAAGTCCTGGACCCAGGAGTGTGAAAACATGTTAAGCATGTGTGCATGTGGGCCCAAAAATCCTGAAAGGAGAGAGAATTGGAAGAGAATTGCTGTATGACCATAGCCCAAGGGTAGTACCTTCTTTCTCTCTCTCTCTCTCTCTCAAGTACATATGCCCTATGGCAAATTTATTTTTGAAAACATAAGTAATCTCACTGTAAAAAATAATAAGTATTTGAGGTGATGGATATGTTAATTAACTTACTTTGATTATTATACATTATATTCACAAATCATAATGTCACTTTGTACCCCATACATATATACAACTAATTATTTCAATTTAAGTTTTTTAAAAAAATCATAAGGCCAGGAGCTAACATGGTGTTTAAGGTGTCTGGATCCCACATGGTTAACTGAGCAGTTCAAGTCTCAGTTTGAAATATATGAGAGATGTGTGTGTGTGTGTGTGTGTGTGTGTGTGTGTGTGTGTGTCCAAAATCTTGAGAGGAGAATTAAGGAGAAGGGACTGTGGCATAGACATCCCCTCTAATGGGTGATTTCTCACTTTCTCTCTCTGTCTCTGTCTCTAGTCAACAAACACAGATCGCCTATGAGATGTTTAAAACTTTCCTACAAACAAATCACCAGGTCCACATAGCTTTACTTGTGATTTCTACCAAATGTCTAAGAAAGAAATTATATTAACTCTACACAAACTCTTCCACAAAAATAGAAGAAAGGAAACACATTCCAACTTATTCTATGAGGCTAACAATTCCCTAACAGACATTACAAAAAAAGAAAACTACAGACCAATATTTTTCATAAACAAATACATAATATCCTTCACAAAATTTTAGTATATCAAATCTAGCAATACAAAAAAACTATAGTACATTATGAGGAGTAGCCATGTAATATTGACTTAACAATGAATAGTGGGACCAACAGTTAGCTCGATGGCTATGTCACTCTCTCTCCATGGGTGATTTCGACGTTTGAGTCCTGGACCCGGTGGCTTAAATTCACGCCAGGCACATGTGCGTGTGTGCCCAAGATCCCGAGAGGAGAATAGAGGAGAAGGATTGTGGCGTAGTCATCCCCCCTGGGGGGTGATTTCTCGCTTTCTGTCTGTCTGTCTCTCTCTGTCTTTCTGGCGAGTGCAAGTGCCCTATAACAAAAACCTCTCCAAAAAAAAGGAAAAAAAAAAAGAATAGTAATGATTTAATTTATCACCTTAACAGACTAAAAAAAAAAAAAAAAACAAACACTACATGATCATGCTAATTAATGAAGAAGAAAAAGTTTAATAATTTCATGACCAAAGCTATTTTTGTACTGTAATAGAACATACAGCTATATCTTATATAATGTTCAAAGTTTGAATACTTAAACCTGAGATCAGGAATAGGTAAGGATGTCCACTCTCACCACCTTTACTCAGCATTATACTGAAGGTTCTAAACAGTAACAAACATTATACTGAAGGTTCTAAACAGTAACAAACATTATACTGAAGGTTCTAAAAAGTAACAAAAGTTATGAATTGAGTAATAATGGGAAATTTAGTAATCTTTCTGAGCCTTAGTTTTCTCAATATAGAATAGAATAAAAGTAGTATCTAATACATTAAATCGTTGGAAGGATTAAGAGATGATGACTGAAATATTAATGCCAGGTCTATACTAAACAGTTGATAAATGTTAGGTATTAGTACAATTGAATAAAAGGGAAAAATGCCTAATGCACATATATGCTCCCCATTATTCATTCTTTTAGATAACATTAATTGAGTTCCTACTCACCCTAGCCCCTAAACTAGGAGCAGGAAATGCAGGCATAAGCAACATAGTAAGGCTATGGCCTTTATTGAGCTTATAAACCATTAAGTGAAAGGGCAATTTAAAAAATAATTACAAAGCAAAAACAAGCAAGTGAGATTACATCAAACTAAAAAGCTGCTGTACAGCAAGGGAAATAATCAACAAAGTGAGAAGGCAATTTACAGAATGGGAGAAAGCGCTGGCAAAGTATAATCTCTAAAGAGAAATTAATATCCAAAATATATAAGAAACTCAAACAACTCAAAAGTAAGAAAACAAATAACCCGATTTAAAAATGGGCAAAGGGGCCAGCTTCATGACCGAATAGTTAAGGGAGCCAGGTCCTGTGGGGCCAACCACACAGTTTGAATCCTAGTCCCAGCAGCTTAAAAAAAAAATTTTTTTAATGCCAGATATGTGTGCATGTGTGTCCAAAATCTCAACAGGATAAAGAAATGGGGGAGAAGAGTTTACAATATAACCACACCTGATTTGTGGGTGCACTTTCCCTCTCTCTTTGTCTTTCTGTCTCTCTCTGGTAAGTGCATTTGCACTCTGGCAATAAAGGAGTGGAGGAAAGACTCTAAATAAAACTTCTTAAAAGATGTATTATAAGGCCCAGTTATAGTGACACACACTGGTAAGGAGCTGCTGCTCAGTAGGTTGAGACTACTTGGGGAGCCCAGTTTAAATTTCTAGTATACCCTAAAAGTCATTCAGGATGCCAAGTGCCTGTAGTCCCAGCTATTCAGGAGATTGAGGCAGGAGGATGGCAACAGAGGAAGATTCTGTCTTTATTTGTTTTTTGTTTTTTTTTTTTTTTAGAGGTTTTTATCTCAGAGTATGTGCTTTCTGTGGAGACAAAGAGACAGAGACAGTGAGAAGGATAGTGAGAAATCACCCTCCAGGGGGGATGGAGATGGTGCAATCCTTTCTCCTCCATTCTTCTCCTTGGATCTTAGATATGCACACACATGCACCTGGCCTGATTTTCAAGCCATCAGGTGGATCTGAGACTTGATTTTGGCCATGTGGAAGCCTAGTGACATAATTGCTACACCATCTGCTGGTCCCTAGATCCTGTTTAAAAAGAAAGAAAGAAAGAAAGAAAGAAAGAAAGAAAGAGACTTACAAATAGCCAACACATACATTTTTAAAATGCTCCAAATTACTAATCCTCAGAGAAACATATTAAAAACACCGTGAGATCTTACCCCATACTTGTTAGAATGGTATTATCAAAAAGAAAAGTATTAGAAAGGATGTGGTGAAAAGGAAACACTTGCACACTGTTGGTAGGAATGTAAATTGGTACAACCATTATTGAAAAAAGTATGGAAGTTCCTTTAAAAATTAAAAATAGAACAACCATATGATCCAGCAGTCCTACTACTGGGTGTATCCAAAGCAAATGATATCAGTAGACCAATGAGAGAACTGCACTCCCCAGTTCACTGCAGCATTATTTAGTTACCTTATTACTGCCAGAAGGCAAGTGTGTTTGACCAAAGAAGACAGACACAGAACAAGAAGAGAGAAAGCACTCACCCCCCTCCCCATGAGGTATGGTCAGGCCACAATCCCTTTTCCACTAATTTCTCCATCCTGTTGGGATTTGGGGGATGTATGCACACACACCTAGCATGCTTCTCAAGCCACAGGGGCCAGGATTCAAACCGCACAGATGTCCAATGTGGGATCTAGTTGCCTTCATCATTAGGCCACAAAGTTGGCACTGGCATTATTTATGATAGCCAAGATACAGAATCAACTTAAGTGTCCACCAAAAAATGAATGGAGAAAGAAAATGTGGTATATACACAGAATGGAGTATTTTCATCCTTAAAAAGGAGAGAAATAGCATTTGCAACAACACGACTGAACCTGGAAGACATTTTGCTAAGTGAAATAAACCAGGAACAGAAAGGCATTACTACAAGATTTCAGTTTCAGAACTCCCTCTGGGGTTTGTTCAGAACTTTGTAGAAACTGCACCATAGTCCAACTTCTGTTTAATTCTCTTTCCTTCCTTTTCCTTCTACAATTGTTGATTCCAAAATTACTCCCTAATAAATTTCCCATACACCAATATCTGCTTTAGATCTTTGTCTCAAGTAATGCAACCCACAACATAGACATAATGGTCTTTTCATAGACAAAGATTAATAGGTGAAATTAGAAAGAATATCAAATGAACCAATTTCTTGAACTTTTATACAGAAAAAAGTAATAGATTTTCCTACTGCAACTAATCAAACCATCATAGAGGCTGAGCAAATACATTTTTATCATATTTTAGACACTATAGTGTTTTGCAATCCAAAGTTATATCACCCTTATGGGACTCTGGGGTTTTGTAAGGGCATTTTTGGGGTCATTGGACAGACAAGTTCTACTGATGAGAGTTTAGTGTTGAAGCCCAAGGATGCTAAATATCCAGTAATGATCAATAGAGGTCTAACAGTAAAAGATTTTCCTTTGTTGAAGAGGATGAAAATAGATATAATACAGTCTTCTCCTTCTGCCCTTACTGGGCTTATTTTCTAATCACAAGAAAAAGAAAAATTCCAAATATGATATAGTCACAGCATGCAGTACCATCTACTGATAACCAAATGTTTAGTGTAAACCACTAAAAATGGTTCAGAGAACAGAAACATCGCAATGCTTAAAAATTAACCAAAGAATAAATTTGTAGGAATTTTACTCAGTGAGAATTTTGTGTCTCATTTGAGACAAATTGTATATAACTGCTAGTTCGTGCCAAAGGCTAGAGTTAAGTTTAGGACTATCTGATTCCAAAGCCCATCCACACTCTTTTCACTCCAATCTGCTGCCAACATTATTTATATTTTGCTCTCAAAAATGTCCACATTTGGTGGGACCAGCAGTTAGCGTAATGGCTATGACGCTGGACTCCCACGTAGTCGACCGTGGTTCAAATCCCGGACCCAGTGGCTTAAACTCACACCGGGCGTATGTGCGTGCATGCCCAAGATGCCAAGAGGAGAATGGAGGAGAAGGGATTGTGGCGTGGCCATCCCCCCTGGGGGGTGATTTCTCGCTTTCTGTCTCTCTGTCTCTCTCTGTCTATCTGGCGAGCGCACGTGCCCTATAGCAAAAAGCCTCTCAAAAAAAAAAAAAAAAGTCCACATTTGCTTATCAGAAAAACCTGCCTTTTCTCTCTAAATTGAGAAGTAATTGAACTTTGGAGTAGACACTGATTGTTTATCTTGGCCACTGCAGGGGATACCAGAGAACAATTCTGTCTAGAATGCATTGCCAGAAAGTGTCCAGTTGTTGGCCTGTACCCTCACCAGGTGCTGCCCCATGAGCTGTTTCCCTTGTTCCCACAGAATATCATGGTGCTGACAGGGTGGTTTCCTGGAAGGTGGATATAGTCTTCCTCAAGAACCAGAAACCAACATTACTATGGTTCCTTTAGATTTTGATTTCTCACACTGTCATTCACCTAAATTTAAGGAAAAGTAGTTGCTAGAAAAACAAGAAAAGAGCAAAGATGTCTGCAAGTAGGAGTAGAGCATACCACCATGGCCATATTTTTAGGTGCCATTAATTTAATGCCAGAAAGGTTATTTCCTCTCTAGCTATGTTGCTTAAACTGGAGGTCCCTTGACATCCAGAAAAATGTCATGGTTTGATTTAGCTCCTAGAAAAACAAGAATCTTTCACTATGGATGTAGTTTGATTGAATTGGAAATCTTGACATTTAAAAAAAAAAGCATAACTTATATAAAAATAGTTAACTTAGGACCAGCAGTTGGTGTAATGGCTATGTTCCTGGACTCCCATGTAGTCGACTGTAGTTCGAGTCCCAGACCTGGTGGCTTAAACTCACGCTGGGCACATGTGTTTGTGTGCCCAAAATCCTGAGAGGAGAGTGGAGGAGAAAGGATTGCAGCGTGGCCATCTCTCCTGGGCGGAGGGTGAGGGGGAGGTGATTTCTCGCTTTCTGTCTCTCTGTCTCTCTCTGTCTTTCTGGCGAGTGTGCATGCCCTACAGCAAAAACCTCTCCAAAAAAAAAAAAAATAGCTAACTTGATCAAGTATTATCAAATTATACTAAGCCTTTTAACCAAAGCTTTAGGATAGAAACAAAAATTGAATCTTTGTTTCATTCATTCTCACTAAATTCTTAAGATTCCAAATTTTTACCCTGGTTCTTTTTCTCTTATATTCCAAAAAGAAACATTTAATTCTTCTTTTTATTAACTTGATTCAATTCTTGGAGTCTGGTCTTTTCATCGCTCAACATTGTGGAGTTTTTTGTTTGGTGGTTAGTCTTTTTCTTGAATAAAGACCCAGATTCCCTAGAGCAATGGAGATGACCTATTCTTTTAGGTTTCTCCCTCTGAGCTAGCAGTATATTTACTGGGATAAAGTGCCTCTTTACATATGCCTCTATCTGAGTCTTTTCTTGGTTTTCCTTTGCATAACAGAAGCTAAAGAGCTAATAGCTATATCATGCTCTCCAATCCAGCAACATGAAATATACCAGTTTATCTTTCCTCTTTGTGGATTTCCTAACTATGAGTCTGGAAAGAATCAAATGGGGTTTTTTTTTGCCTTGGGTATCTAAATAGATGCCACAGGAGCTATTAATTTTATAAATACCATACAGTACTTTTATTTTTTTTACAAGATCAGTCCTAACAACCTGCTTTCACATATCAACAGATACATTAATATTACTATTTTCGGGAACTTGTCCCTAGGAACAAATTCAAGTAAACATCAGAACATAGACTTTTTTTTTACTCTTGTTCCTTTCTGATTTTCTCAAGTAGTCTAGCTAAGGATTTGTCAATTTTGCTTATCCTCTCAAAAAAACAGCTCTTCATATAGTTGATTTTTTTGTTTTGTTCTTTTATTCTCTATTTCATTTATTTCAAACCTAGTCTTTACTATTTCTTTTCTTCTTTTATTTTTGGGTTTGTTGTTGTTGCTTTTCCAGCTCATTATGATGCAATGTTAAGTAATTTGTTTGCCACCTTTCTATTTTTTTTCTTGGGAGCACTAATGACTATAAATCTGCTTTTTATGACTGCTGTGAGAGTGTCCCGATGGATATGGAGAGTACTGTGTTCGTTATTGTTACTTTCAATGAATCCTTTGATTTCAGTCTTAATTTCTTCAATAGTTTGGAATTCATTCAATAGGAATAGGTTGTTTAGTTTCCATGTTTTTACGTATTTTAGAGGGTCCTTTCTGTGTTTGATTTCATGTTTAATTCTGTTGTGGTCAAAGAAGATATTGGTTATAGTTTCTATACTTTTTGACTTATATCGGTTTGTTTTATGTCCGACTATGTGGTCAATTTGTCAGTTTTTGAAAATGTTCCATGTGGAGATGAGAAGGGGTTGCAGCATGGCCATCCCCCCCTGGGGGGTGATTTCTCACTTTCTATCTCTCTGTCTCTCTGACTTTCTGGCGAGTGCATGTGCGTTATAGCAAAAACCTCTCAAAAAATAATTAAAAATTGCTAATAACCTAAATTTCTATCAATAGGGAAATGGACAATAAACTATGTTATATTCATGTAATAGAAAGCTACAGAGCCATTAAAAGGAAATTTAAAAGCAGGGAGAGCAACCGTGGATTCTAGAGACAGTGTGAAAAGAGAGTGGGCAATCAAGGGTGAAAAAGAAAAGCAAAAGAAATGAATCCTTCGTAATGGCTATGTTGCTGGACTCCCACGTAGTCGACTGCGGTTTGAGTCCCGGACCTGGTGGCTTAAACTCACGCCGGGCACGTGTGCGTGCGTGCCCCAGATCCCGAGAGGAGAATGGAGGAGAAGGGATTGCGGCATGGCCATCCCCCCCGGGGGGGGGGTGATTTCGCACTTTCTATCTCTCTGTCTCTGTCTGTCTGGCGAGTGCACGTGTCCTATAGCAAAAACCTCTCCAAAAAAAAAAAAGAAAGAAAAGAAAAGAAAAACACTTAATGAACACAAAAATGGAAATTTATCTGATGAGGATAATATGAGTATAGTATGTCTGACTGGACTAAAATACAGTATACTAGCATACTGTATTCATGATGAAAAAATAATTTTGTATGCTGTAAAGATGGACAAATGTAAATAAAAAAAAGAAAGAAAGAAATTGGAAAACCACACACAGAAGGAATGGGATGGGGCTCTGTAGATCATCATGGATAGATGTCAAAATCAAAAGGCTGAATCAAGTAGCAAGAGGTAGGACAACATCTTCAGTTAATTTACAAGCATGTCTAGTTCATGAACACTTAAGTATGTTTAAGTATAAAATAAAGGATGCACAACAAGCTTATAATAGCAGTTTTCTCTCTGAGAAGAGTAATGTGGAACTAGGGGGAGTTTTTGCTATGCTTGCACACACTGTAGGTGCTGCTACTTGGCAGGCTGTGGCCACATAGGAAGCCTGGATTCAATTCCCTGCTCTCCCTAATGCCAGACATACACCTATATTCCCAACTAGTCAGGAGTTTAGGCAGGAGAACCTCAATGAAGCAAGATCTTTTGTTTAGAACTGGAAAGAAAAGGAAGAGTGAGAGACTATATTACACAAATGCTCACTGAAAACATTAAGTGGTAGTTATATGGCCTTTTGCATCCTAGTCTTAGTACTTCTCATTTCTCTTTAATTTTATCTTGAAAAGGGTAAATAGGGGACCAGCAGGTGGTGTGGTGGTTAAGGTGCTAGACAATCCCACATGGCTGACCAGGGTTCAAGTCCTGAATCTGGTGGCTTGCTTTCTCACTTCCTCTCTCTCTCACCCTCTGTCTCTCTCTGGTCAAATTAAGAAATAAATGAATGAATAAATAAAATAAAATAAATAATTATTTAAAAAAATAAAAGGGTAAATAAATAGTAAGAACAATACATCTTAAAACAAATTAATTTATTATAAATATTATCTTATACAATAGATTCTTTTTACCTGCATTAGCTATGTTCTGTAAAATAGTGGCAAACTCTATTTTACAGATTAAAAAAAAAAAAAACACTATTTTAGCAAATACTGAACAATTGCCTGAAGGGAAAATACAAGGTTAGGTTCCTGTGAGCAACAATTTCACCAATCAAAAATAACTTTGTTTTATTTGTGTTTCTGTTTTAAAATATCTTATTTAAGTAACACTGAACAGCTCTAAACTCCATGCGTGAAAGAAGCTTACCTAATGTACATATCTTCTCTGTAACGCATGTCACAAATTTATTGGGAATAGGGACATTTTAAGTAGCAAGATTACCAATGAAAGCACAAAAATGTTAAAAATGTAGCATTTCACCTCAAAATAGACACTTGTTTATAGTATCAGAGCTAGAACAGGAGGGCTGAGTATTGCCTTATTCAGCCTGTCAGGAACATGGGCTTTCAGAGACTTGAATTTTTCATTACTGTAGGTATACCTGCAAACAATGACAAAAGAATCATAATTACTGCCTTTGGGGTCAGCCAGGTGGCGTGGTGGTTAAGGCAGCTAGATCTTTCATGGCCAACTGCACTGTTCAAGTCCTGGACCAGGTGACTTGAAAAACACACCTGAACATGTGCATAGCCAAAAATCAATAGAGAAGAAGGGATTAGAAAGAATCCCAGTATGGTTATCCCCTCGAGGTGTGCTTTTCCATCTCTCTCTCTCTCTCCCTCTCTCTCTCTCTTTCTCTCTCTCTCTCTCTCTCTCTCTCTCTCTATCTTTCCATGGTGAGTGCACAAGCCCTATAGTTAAAAAATATATATTTTCATTGCCTTTGGAGTTACAAAGAACTCTTAGCAAACAAGCAAATCTGCATATATATAATCCATAAATAATGAGTGGCTATATTTATGCAAATGAATGACAAATTATAAAAGGAAACACTATCCAAACAAGATCCCATTATTGATGCCAACAGGTTATGTAGTGGTTTTATCAATGGACTCCCACATGGCAGACCACAGTTCAAGTCTGAGACCTTGTAGCTTGAAAATCACACTGGGCACACATGTATGCATGCCCAAGACCCCAGGAGAAGAGACTGTGGTATGGCAATCCTCCCTGGGGGGATGGAATGATTTCTCACTTTCCTACTCTCCCCCCCAACCCCCACCCCCGGTGAGCACTTGTGCCCTGTGACAAAAACCTCTAAAAAATTTAAAAAAATAAAAGATCTCATTATTAAGATCAATTATTAGCAGCCAGCAGGTTGCGTGGTGGTTGAGGCACTTGACCCCACATGGCTGATCATGGGTTGAACCCAGATGTGGCAGCTTACTTTCTCACTTTCTCTCTCCCTCTGTCTCTCTATGGTCAAATTGAAGAAAAAAAATAATAAATCAAATTAAATGAATACTTTTTTTAAAAAAAGACCAATTATTTAGGATAACCATTCAAGTGACAGACATCGACTACCTTCACTCCTGCAGAGATTTGTTCACCTTATGGCACTCCGCTGATCATAGTCACCCAAAGATCCCATGTCCCTGGCAGATGGAATCTTTGCACCATCCACAAGGAACACCCCAAGCCCCATGGGTCCCTCTTCTGTCTGTCAACCTAAAATTTAATCAAGCTTTTTATTTTTTTTTCCCACTCATTTTTCATGAAGAAAAATTTAGAGAAACTAGGCCTGATAGGCCCTAGTAGGTTGGTCTCTGAAAAACATGGTAACTACTGTTGTTTTGTTTTTTAGAAAGATTTTTACTATAGAGCATGTGCACTCACCAGAGAGACTGAAAGTGAAAAATCACACAGACACCCCCCACACACACCAGGAGAATGGCCATGCCACAATCCCTTCTCCTCCATTTTCTTCTCTGGATTTTGAGCACACACACACACACACACACAAACCTGACTTAAGTTTCAATCCACCAGGTCCATGACTTGAACCGTGGTTGGTCATGTGGGAATTCAGAGATGTAATCATTATGCCATTTGCTGATCACAGTCACTACTGTTTTTTAAAGCAAGACCATTAACAAGATCCCTTGTCTTTGTTTTTCCTATAGGGTACATATGCTTGTCAGAGAGAACCAGAGAGACAGAGTGAAAGAGAAAAAAAAGTAAGAAATAACCCCCTCAGAGGACAGCTTCATAGCAATCCTTTTCCTCCATTCTCTTCTCAAGATTTGGACATAGGGACCAGCAGTTAGTGCAATGGCTATATCTCTGGACTCCCATGTAGTCGATCGCCATTCAAGTCCCGGACCTGGTGGCTTAAACTCATGCCGGGCATGTGTGTGTGTGTGCCCAAGATCCTAAGAGGAGAATGGAGGAGAAGTGATTGTGGCATGGCCACCCCCCTTCAGGGGTGATTTCTCACTTTCTGTCTCTCTCTGTCTTTCTGACAAGCACATGCGCCCTAAAGCAAACCTCTCGAAAAAAATTTTAAAATTCTGACATACAAGCACATGTGCCCAGAGTGATTTTCTAGCTGCTGCATCCGAGACTCCCACCACAAGGTCAGCCATGGTGGGGAGCACTCTAACCCAGCACTCTAACCGTCACATTACCTGCTGGCCCTCAATGGCCTACTTATGGACATGTATTTCTACATACAAGGGCACTAGTTATTTCCATTTCCTAAACATTTAGCCAGAGCCTTGTGTTCTTCATATATTTACTAAAAATAAAGAAAAAATTCTTGGGCTGGCCCCATGGCACAGCGATTAAGGGAGCTGAATCTCACATGACTGACCACAGTTTGAGTCCCAGCCTAAGCAGCTTGAAAAACAGGCTGAATGTTTATGTGTGCATGCCAAAAATCCTGACAGGAAGAAGTAATGGATTAAAAAGGATGCAGCATGACCACATCTCATTGGTTTGGTTTGGGCTCTCTCTTTCTCTCTTTTTCTGTTTCTATCTCTTGAAAACTCTGGCAATAAAAAATATATATAGGGAACCAACAGTTAGCGTAATGGCTATGTCGCTGGATTCCCATGTAGTCGACCGTGGTTCATGTCCCAGACCCGGTGGCTTAAAACTCACGCCGGGCGCGTGTGCGTGTGTGCCCAAGATCCCGAGAGGAGAATGGAGGAGAAGGGATTGTGGCGTGACCATACCCTCTGGGGGGTGATTTCTCGCTTTCTGTCTCTATGTCTCTCTCTGTCTGTCTGGCGAGTGCCTGCGCCCTGCAGCAAAAACCTCTCAAAAATATATATATATACTTATATACATATATATATATTGTTTTTAACTTTAGCTGAAGGTACATGTGCTCTCCAGAGAGAGACAGAAAGAGAGAAAGTGAGAACTCACCTCCAGGCAGATGACCAGCTACAGTCTCTCATCCAGTCTACTCTTGGGATTTTGGACATGTACACATACACTTCTGGTGTGATTTTTAATCTCCAGGGACTGGAACTCAAACCATGCAGCTAGTCATGTGGAATCCAGTGCTTTAATATCCATGCCACCTGCTGGCCTTTTATTTCTGTATAACATGCCATTGACTCCTGTTTCCTTCATGAAAAATGTCAAAGTCCTTCCAATGGCTTAAAGATCCTGCTCATTCTTCCTACCTCCAACCTGCTCTCTTCTTTCCCCAATTCCCTCTCTGACCCTGTTCCCTACTACTCCCCATCTCTCACTCAGCTCAGCCATTCTGTCTTCTTGGTGCTCCTGGAAGATGCCAGTCATACTCCACCTTCACTCACTTGGCCTATAAGACTCACTCTTTCACTTCTTACTGGGATTCACTCAAATGCTGCCTTCTCGTGAATTTTTTTTCCTGCCTAAACTTCCTGAAATCATAGTGTTGACCTCTCTCCCTGCCTTTGTTTCTCCTTAAGTCTTAATACCATTTAACATATTACCCTCTTGTGGAATTTTTCTGTCTCTCCACAAAGTCAATGATTGGTGTGTTTTGCTCACTGCTATGTTGCCAGCATGTAGGACAGTGTCAAGCAACATGATAGGCACTCTAGAAATACTTGCTAAATGAATGAGTGATAGACAACTATATTCAACAGAATTAGTAGTTTTCAACTGTATTTAGTGCTTCATTGGGTCCCGGCACAGTGGTTAAGACTCAAAACTTAAAGCCAGCAGATAGAGGAGCAGTTATGTCACTGGACTCCCACATGGCCAATCATGGTTCGAGTCCTGGACCCAGTGGTGAGTCCTGGACCTGGTAGCTTGAAATTCACACTGAGTGTGTGTGGATGTGTGCCCAAGCCTTGGAAGAGAATGAAAGAGAAGGGATTGTGGCATGGCCACCATCCCTCTCACTGTCTCTCTGTCTCTTTCTCTCTCTCTCTCCCTCTCTCTTTCTCTCTCTCTCTCTCTCTGCCCTAAGACAAAAACCTCGAAAAAATGAAAAGAAAAGAAAGAAAGAAGAAAGAAATAAAAAGAAGGAAAAAGAAAGAAAGAAAAAGAAGGAAAAAGAAAGAAAGAGAGGCAATAAAACATCTCAAGTGATATAAGACTTAACCCTGGGCTTAGTCTCAGACAGGGCAGATACACTCTGCATCTCCTTTATCAGGGACAGTCAGAATACAGGAAGGTGACAAGATTGGGATGAACATCAGCCAAATGTTCCCAGGGGGACCAAGGTGAGAGTAGACAAAGCCTTGTATTGGGTGATGTCTTGCTAAAGGGCTATGTCACTCTCACTGGGAGAAATTGCCTCTGTGAGACTTCGTGGAGGATGGAATCAATACATTGCCCCCCCACCAGAACTGGCCTTCAAGCCTCCCAGCCAAGATATCCCTTCATAGGGGCTTCATACCTGCTCTGCTCTTTCCTCCTCCATCCTTCACAACCAGCATGTTCTCAGCTCTGTCCTCCTCAGGAAACTTGTGGCTGTCCTTCCAATGAAAGGGTGGATGCAGACCTGTTTGTATTTATTGGAATATGAACAGGGCAGACCTTGTAACCTTATGGCTTCTCCACACAACCAGATAGGAAATTGTCCCCACGTAGCCACTAGGGGGATCCTTTGAGAAATTTCACCCCTGTGTTCCCATCCTGTTGCTTATCTAACACTCTCTGGTGTTCAATAAATGCTGGCTCATGAGCTAATGATCTATTATTTATGACTTGGGTCAATATAGAGACTTTACTCCACAGTTCTCAGCAAGACTATGGGCATTGTGCCTTGTTGGTAATTAGATTATGCCTGAGGGATCTCTGGATAAAAGTGGGCCTGTCTCAGATGTCATGTTTCAGTATCCTAATTATAAAAATCTATAACTGGCTACCTCCTTAAGACCAACAAGAATGATGTCTTGTCTGCTCCTGGAAAGATGTACAAGAGGAACACAAACAAAGAATTGTT
>NW_006159732.1:3815506-3823287 GCF_000334495.1 Tupaia belangeri chinensis
GGAAATGAGAATTTCTGATGGCCTGAGGAAACCTGGTAGTGGGTGTGCTGGAGTAAATCTTGAGAATATGAAAGCGAGGCTAGAACAAGACTAAGTGATAGTTATGCAAATGCTCTCTCAAGGAAAGCACTCTAAAATGAATGTTGAGGCCCCCTGGGAAGGAGGGGAAGTTTGAAGATAATCACCTGTGACACTCAGGCTTTCCTTGGGACATATTTTTAAACTGACCTTATTTCTGAGCTAAGCAGATGCCAAAAAGTGAATTTCTGCTCGGTTGGAACCAAATCCTTTCCTAGCTGTTTCTCAAGTGAGTTGGCAATATTTGCTTTGAACTCTTTGTCCCACTTCTGCAGAATTAATTTGGGATCATTTTGAAGTCTTTCCCCTTTGAACTGGAAATGACAAGACCAGTACATGATGTTTAGAACCAGGGCATCCCTTTGTCCTAGAATCTGCTTTGCTTTCCTCTTCCTGTGAAGGCTTATTCACTTGACATGGAGAACAACCTCCATCGGGTACACCTCAGTTCCACAATTGTGTATTGAATACTATTAGACGCTTGGGGTGGTGAGGAGAGGAGCGGGGGCATAGCTTTCAGAGACAGAATGTAATGGAAAACAGAACATAGGCTCCAAAGCCACACTCTGGCTTCTAATCCTGGAGTCACTACAGATCAGCAATGAAAGGCACAAGTCTCAAAATACATATTGAGAGAAATAAGTGCTGTCAGCAATGAGAAAACACATCACAATTTCTAAGATTTTTCCCATCATCTATCAGCCAAGGCTCAGTACTTATATAATTAGAAAATGCAGGATATTTTGTTTTCTCTTTGGTAAGCATGCCTAATTTAAATTCCATCACATTCCAGTTCACATACACTCAACATAGAAATTAAAAATTGACTCCCTGAGATGAGATGCAACTTTTGACTTTTCTGTGTGAAGGAACAATGCCATCATCACTCTACTAAAAAAGAAAAAAGTCTTTTCCCTCTTCACAGACTATAAAGTAAAAACGGAAGGGAAAAATCATGCCCCAAATTTGACTGAGGAATAGTTCGATTTATTGATATAATTGCTAACAGTAGTTACGACAATGCATACGTATGTGTGTGTTTATATGTAACGTGTACATATAATAATGTCTACATAGCTACACATAATATGCGTATATAATAGTAATGTGTGCTGTGGAATTAATATGTATTTGTAATTATGTATATAGTGGTAATATATGTATGAATATGTATGTGTATGTAATACATTAATACAGCAACCATCACCAATGGCATATCTACTTAAGTGCTACAGTATAACTTTTTTCATGTCTGAGGTCTTTTAAGGTCCTGACCTCTACATATAACAACAGCACATGTGAAACCCCACCTATGGTTATTTGGAGCTCCAGGAAACAGGTGGCATGTGAATGGACATTGAGATATTTAAAGTTCCAACTGTCCTCTATAAAGTGAGTGTTTTTGGTTTTCTGACTTGAAGATGTGGATATTTCCAACCTTTTAATTCTAGGCTGCCTCGTGGGTCTTGCACAGCACACACCCTGTGAAAGCAGCCTACTACATCCAAGAAAAACAGCCTCTGACAGTCCATTTCCTCTTATCTCACCTGGGGCAAACTAGCTGGCCTATCGTTGACTGACATCAGCTTACTGAAATGCACACAGATAATCACTTTCCTGAAACTCCAACAATGTCCATGAAGAGTCCAATTCAATCTTAATTTAGTCACACCCCCCATAGCTCTCTTTTCAAACCAGTTTCTGAGCAATGAGATGCTTGAGTCAAATGATTGTGTAATCAAATTCCTTCCATCGCCTGCAAACAGAGTGGATGATCATTTTAAATTAATGATCATTTTACATTCTTCCATGCAGGCAGGTTTTGTTTTTTATTTTTACCTAAAGCATGTATGATACCAGGATTTGAAACAGAAATTTTCTCTCAGGGAGCTTCGGCAGGACATGTATTTTTTTCCTTCCAAGACGAGCTTGCGCTGGCTGTGATCACAGTATCACTGAGACGGTGTTCTTTTTTTAAAGAGGCAGATTAATTGAAGGTGGGGAAAAGTGTGGGTGTATAAAGCGAAAAATATTCTCTTTTTATGCAGTTATTGAGTAATGTGGAAGGCATTGGGGAAATCATCTAGATCTCTGTAAAATAAGGAAACTAGACTGAATTTCTTTTGTGTCTCTGCCAGTTTTAACATTCCGTGAATCTATCACCCACTTGACTTTGAACTCCCACAGAACAGTCACAAGATCTTATTCATCGTCTCAGTTCCAAGGCCTCTCACCAGACCTGGCACACAGACAGAGGCCTCAATGCTTATTAACAAATGAATAAATCATCCTGCCTTTGTATATGCTTCGTTCCAATTCTTTCTGATTATATGTTGCCATCAGCGACTCACAAGTCTCTTCAGGGTCATAAAATCACACTTACAAGATTTTCTCATTTTGTATTTTATTCTGTGGCGTAGGGCATGTACACATATAGTCACGTCAGTGCTGATGGTTTTGTGGAGGTGGATCGGTTCATTCATTAGCACTCAATATGTATTTTCGGAACACTTATGAGGCAGTCGTATTACAAGGCTGAATGAGACACAGCATCCTATATGAAGGAACTTCGATTTAAGGAAGAAGACAGACAAGTAAATGTAACACAGTGTAAGCACCACACAGGAGCTGTGGAAACACGGGAGTAGCTGACTCGGTCTGAGAAATTCAGGGAAAGTTTCTAAAGCAAGTTATAAACTCGAACCTTGAGGATACATAAGTTTGGCCAGGTGAAAATAGGGAGGAGGCTGAATGGCGTAGAGGGTAGTGGAAACTTCAGGTTCCAGAGTTGGTATTTATTTAGAAAGCAGTAAAGAACTCTGGAAATAGGGCAAGCGAGGGATGCAATTTGTGTTTTAGAAATATCTCTCTAATTGTAGTTAGGAAAATGAGAAGGGACAAACCAGAGGTCAGAAGAAGTGTAAGAATAAATGGAGGAAGGAAGCAAATGAAAGTATGTGCAAGTATGGGAGAGGTGGTAATGAAGGAAAGTGGTGTCTACTTTGCGAAACTGAGTAGACCGTGTCATTTGCCAAGATACAAAACCCCTTCTAAAGCAGGATTATTGGGGAGGAAAGGGAAGTAATGATAAATTCTATAGGGTCACTAAGATGAGATGTCCAATACAGCTATGGTCTGAATGTCCCCGTCTTCTGAACTTTGTTCTTTGAAGTTTAATTCCCAATGTAACAGTATTTTGAGATAAGGCCCTTGAAAAGTAATTAAGTCACAAGGGAAGAGACTTCATGAATAAGATTAATGCTTTTATAGGAAAGACAGGAAAGAGATCATCTCTCTCTACCATGTGAGGATAGAGGAAGGAAGGTGGCCATCTACAATCCAGGCAGTAGGCCCTTACCAAGCCGAGTAGGCCAACACACTGATCTTGGACTCTCAGCATTAAGAACTGTGAGAAATAAGTTTCTGTGGTTTAAGACACATACTCTGCTCTGTTATAGCGATCCAACAGACTATGACAAATAGTTCAAGATACATATCTGGATCTTGGGAAAAAGTTTTGAATTGAAATGATAGAATTGATAGTCATTGGCACATAGATTGAAAGCTAAAAGTAATAGAATGAATGTCCTAGGGAAGAGAAGGCAGCTGAGAAATCCTAAAAACTACCATCCTTTAAGGGTCACTAAAATGCTTTGCTAGTTGATTAATGTCACTTCTCAGTCTCTACTCCTCATGATCAGAGCTGGATAGGTCATAAGGAATCTAGATGGTGTAAAAAGTCCTCCAAAGTTGATGTGTTGGAAATTTGATCCAATGTGGGGATGAGTCTTTTTCTTTTCTCTTTTTTTTTTTTTCTTTTCTTTTTGTTTCAAGTTTTTGCAATAAGGCAAGTGTGCTTCCTGAGGGAGAGAGAGAGAAAAGGAAAGTGAGAAATCACCACCCGGGGGAGAGGGAGGTGAAGAGGAAAGAAAGGTGGCCCTTCTCCTCCGTTCTCCCCTCAGGATTTTAGACACATGTGCACACACACACGTCTAGTATGTTTTTTCCAAACCACCGGTCCTGGGTTCAGCCGTGTGGGATCCAGTGCCTTAACCACCATCCCACCAGGGATAGGATCTTTAAGAGGCTCTGCCCTCATGAATGGATTAATGCTGCCATCACAGAAATGGGTTTGTTACTGCTGGAAAAGGTTTCTAATTAAGAGACGTGTTCTCTTCTTTCTCTCTCTTCTCTGCCCTCCCACTGCCCTTTCACTATGTAATGACACAGAAAGAAGTCCCCTGCCAGATGGTCATCCCTCAGTCTTAGACCTCGCAGTCTCTAAATCACGAGTCAGTAAATTTCTGTTCATTATAAATTACCCAGTTTGTGATCATCTGTTGTAGCCAAAAAAAAAAGTATTATGAAAGGATCTAACAAGGCACTTTTGACTGTGATCCTACCTGGGAACTCTGTGACATGACCTGCAAATCTTGCTTAATCATGTGGGTGCAAAAGGAAGAGAGCTAATTATTAAATCTGTGGGCACCTGAGGCATGCCCTGAGCTTCATCAAGAATATTTTTAGAGACTGCATTCAGTAGTATAGCAAGGAGGTACAGTATCACAAAATTCGATCTGGGATAGCCATCCCTGTATTTGTCACTAAATTGCTATTAAGGAGACCAGACACAATTATTTGCTTTTAATGAAAGGGGACAATCTGCTGGAGAAGATGGCAGTTGTGATGATACCAGAAAGAGTAAAGGCTGGAAAAAAAATAATAAAACTTATATGCCTGATAAGAAACTGAGTTTTTGTCATAAAACTTGAGTCACATATGTCTGACATCTCAGTGGGTCATAAATGCTGATTTTGGAAGTATTTCTGTAAATAGAGCTAGGCAGAAATCTGGAACTAAGCAAATAATAGTTCCTTTTATAATTTTATAAACCCCTGGGGACATTGTGCTTAGATTTTGTTTTGTTTCACATAAAATTAAGTATCCCAGAGCTATTTAAGAAGCCATCTGTTAAAGTCTTTCAAGCTTGTTGTCAACCTTAGAACAAATATTTTGATTTACTAAGAAGCATAAAAATCAGATAAAAGATTCTATAATCATCCAAAAATTATTATCTCAAGAAAGTTAGCAATTTTCTTAGTCATACATGGGTTAAAAACTACATGTTTTAAAAAGCTAACTTTCTGATAGCTCTTCAGTTCTGAGGATATAATGAACCCCTAAAATTTGACTTCTTTGTAAAAATAGGCCTCTGGATTAGTGGTAGATAATAGGGACCCCAAAATAGAATCCCACATCCTGTTTAAAACCGTCTCAAAGCTTTAAATTCTTTAAATGTTAACAGAAATCTGAATATTATAAATTGACGCAAGGTGATTTTGTAAATAATTTTTGTTTAATTTGTCAGAGAGCACGTTCCCATGCCAGTTTTTAAAGGAGAGAGAGAAATTAAGAAAGCACTCCCCCTGATGGATAGTCACACCACAATCCCATCTCCTCCATTTCTCTCTCCTTCTGGGATTTTTGGTCATGTATGCACATGCAATTGGCTTGTTTCTCAAACCACAGGGTCCAGGATTCGAACACATGGTTGGCTTAATCGCCACACTACTGGCTGACCCCAAATAATTTCTTTCTAAAGTTTATTTATATATCACATTCATGAAAGAGAGAGGCACCCTTGACAGGGTCTTCACACTGCATTCCTCCCCAAGCCTTGCAGCCAGCCAGGATAAAACGAGCACCCACGGCCGTGCTCGGCATGCCCAGGGAGAGCAGGGAAGCAAACCCTGAGCCTTCTCATGTGGCTTCCAGCATTGCACAGTGGGCCCTTACCACCTGCTTCAACGCCGCTGGACCACCCATTTTTAACATAAATAAAAAGTCATCACTTTAGATTACCATCATAAATGGGTGTGCTAACTAAAAAGGGATCTAATTATTTTAATTGAATGTTGAGTGTTTATTATGTTTCAAGCATTTCACATTTATCAACACATTCATTTGCCAAAATCCTACGAAGTGAACACTATCTGTTATTAACCCTGTCTTCTAGATGAGAAAACTGAGACACAGAGAGGCAAACCAATTTGCCACAGATGGCCCAAGTAATAAATAGTGGAATTTGAGGGCCTCGCTGTGGTGATATGTGCTAAGATGCTGTGCTCTATAAGCTGGGACCACAAAGGAGCCTGGTTCTACCTAAACACTGGCTGAGGTGGTGTGCACCTGTAAGCCCAGTGGGAGGCAAAAGGATCACAAGCTCAAAGCGGGCCTGGGTAACATAGTGAGACCCTGTCAAAAAAAATAAAATTAGATGTGGTGGTGCACTCCTGGAGTCCCAGCCGAGAGATAGTGATGTTTAGAATCCAGCTCCAGGAATAACCCTTAGTGCAGTGGTTAAGCCTCGTACATAGGGAGCCGGATCCCACACAGCAGTAGTTAAAGTCCCAGCTCCTACAGCTTCAAAGCATGCCAGTTGCATGCTCATACATGCCAAAATCCTGATGAGATGGGGAAATGGGGGAAAAGGGATCATGGTAGAGATTGTGGCATGACCACACACATTGGGAGGTTCTCTCTCCCCTCCCCTCCCCTCCTCTCTTAAGCATGACTCTCTGGCATGGAATGAATGAATGAGTAAAAATGACATTAAAATCTAGCTCCAAAGCTATGTGCTCAGCCACTATCATTTTAGGGGCAAGATTTTCCTCCCTAGTGTTGTTCGCAGACCTTATGTATCAGTCACTGAGAGAATTTATTTTAAATCTCCCAGGGCCACAGCCAGGTGGCACAGTCAGCAGTGTACTGGATGGCAGTGTTGAAAGATGCATGCCCAGCTACTTGTTCAGATATCCTCTGCCTGAAAACATCTCGGCATGTGTCAGTACCCAGCATGCTGAAGAGTTAGAGCGCAGGAGAAAGAGAATCGTGGAGTGAAGAGACCTGTCAAGGGTTCTCTCCCTCTCTCTCTCTCTCTTCCTCTCTTCGTCTCTCTGGAAATAAATAAACAACCTTAAAAATGTTTTTAAGAAGAGTCCCAACTTGGGATCAGCGGATGGCATAATGACTATGTCACTGGGCTCCCATGTAGTCGACCATGGTTCAAGTCCCAGACCCGGTGGCTTAAACTCACACCGGGCATATATGCACGCATGTCCAAGATCCTGAGAGGAGAAGGGATGAGAAGGGAACGTGGCATGGCCATCCTGTGGGGGTTGATTTCTCGCTTTCTGTCTCTCTGTCTCTCTCTGTCTTTCTGGCGAGTACACATGCCCTTTAGCAAAAACGTCTCCCAAAAAATAAAAAGTCCTAACTCATGAGGAAAACTGTCCCTCCATGCTCTGTCTCACAGAAAGACCCATCTTCTTCAGCTTTTGAGATCTGCAGATCTCATATGCCAGTAGGCCTCAAATTTAGGGATCATCAGAATCTTTTTTAGAGCTTGTTAATCATGTAGGCTCTGGCTATTAAATTGTGAATCCTTCATAATTAGAGTGGTGAAAAAATCCCAAAGTTTTCTTATTTCATAACTGTCCCTTTATGTGAGCAAAATATACTACATAGTAAAAGTTCAGATCTGGAGGATGGAACGGAGTTGCTTAGTTGCTCTGCATATAATGAAGAAGTGAGTCTTTGTGACTGAAGATCTGTTTTTGTGGGCATGAGGAATGAGGTAGAACAGAAGCGCTATCGTTGAGATCTGAGTTCCAAGTAGAGAAGCTATACTGATGCAGATTCCT
>NW_006159732.1:3823305-3828774 GCF_000334495.1 Tupaia belangeri chinensis
TGCTGGACAGAGAGATACGGCACCCTGCAATGTAATTGCAGAAGCTTGAGGAGGAGACGGTCTGTCGGGTCACTGTGGAGAGGTCTGGCCGATGGACTCTAAAAGCGTCATAACAACTATCTAGGTTACAACGATTTCATTATCTCCCTACTAGTAGCTTATTTCAAGTTATATCCATTCCCCCCAGGGCACATGAACTCACCAGAGGGAGACAGAGAGACAGAGAGAGGGCCAGGAAAAAGCAACCCCTATGGCTAGTGGCCATACCACAATCCCTTCTCCATTTCTCCCTCCTTTTGAGATTTGTGGCATTCATATGCACAGGCAAGTGTGTTTTGGGCATACACACTCACACATATGAGGTGTATCTCTTGAGCCATCAGGTTCAGGACTCAAATTGCAAAGTTGGCCACAAGGAACCCCACTGCCTTAATCACCAGGCCATGGAACCAACCTGAGTTATATCCCTTTTTTTTTTTTTTTTAAGTGGTTGGCCTGTATTTCTTTCAACGCTGTCTACCTTCACTCAATATATTGCCACTTCATGTATAATGTAAGACCCTTACAGCACCTTCCACTCCTTTTGTCCATAACTTATGCTATTGTTTTCATATAGTTTACTTTTACATATATTATAAATCCCATAACACATTGTTTCCATTTTTGCTTTAGACAGACCCTTATAGAGTGATTACAAACAAAAATTAAAAAGTCTTATTCTTACTTTTACTTTTTTTGCCATTTCTGGTGCGATTTTTTTCCTCTGGATTCCAAGTTTCTATCTAAATTACACTCTTGACTGAAGAATCTGTGTATCTTTTTTTCTCTTTCTTTCTTTTTTTGGAGAGGTTTTTGCTATAGGGTGCGTGTACTCGCCAAAAAGACAGAGAGAGACAGAGAGAAAGTGAGAAATCACCCCCCAGGGGGGAAGGCCACGCCGCAATCCCTTCTCCTCCTTTCTCCTCTCGGGATCTTAGGCATGCATGCACACACACCTGGCGTGAGTTTAAGTCATCGGATCTGGGACTGGAACCGTGGTTGACTGCATGGGAGTCCAGCAACATAGCCATTACTCTAACTGCTGGTCCCACCACTGCATATATTTACAGCATACCAAATTGTTTTTTCTAGCATGAATACAGTACATATCAGTCAAGTCAAAGATATTACCACATACATTATCAACAACAGATAACTTTTCATTTTTGTGCCTGTTAAATATTTCTATAGCACCAATCAGCTGGCGTTAATTCCATCATCTTTCGTTTGTCTGTTTTATTTTTGATAGATGTTTTCAGTGAGTATATAATGCTAGGGTGACAGTTTTTCTCTTTCAGCATACTACAGATGTTACTCCACTATTTTCAAGTTTGCCTAGTTTCTGGTGAAATGACTGCTGTAAGCTTTATCATTGTCCCTCTATGTGTGATGGGGCTTCTCACTGTTTCCTCATTATCTTTTATTTGATCAGCTCAACTGTTTTCTTTAGATAGGAGTTTTGTTTGTTTTTCATTTGCTTTGGGGTTTTTCTATTATTCTTCTCTTTATTTTGTATTTTGTATTTGGGGTTATCTGAGCTGCTTCATCTGTTCGATGTCTTCCGTTATTTTTGGAAAGTTCTCAGCCATTCTTTGCAAATATTTCCTCTCTTCCTCACCTCTTCCTTCTCTTCTCTCTCCTCCTCCTCCTTCTGGGAGTCCGACTATAGGGTGTACATTGGACCATTTAATACCACTCCTGAGCTAGCTCTCGGATCCTCTTCATTCGGTTTTCTTTTTTTTTTCCTTTGTGTTTCAGTTTGGGTCATTTCTATTGAACGACTTCAAATTCATGGATTCTTTCTTCAGTTTTGGCTACGAGTAAGACTGTCAAAGGAATTCTTTATTGGTGATATCAAATGAGTATTTTCTATGTTTAACATTGTCATTAGACTTCATTAATTATCTGACCTTGATTCATACAGCTGTCATGGCAGATATTGTTTTTGCCTCTACAAAATTTATTCCTTATTCCTTGTTTATAGAGCTCTAATATCTGGTTGATTTTTGTTTGTTTGTCCATTTGTGCAAGTAGAAAGCAGAACTCCCATTATCTCAGAGAAGATCAGTGAGCTAGCTATGAAGAAAAGTCTTCTGGGGAGCTATTAGGTAAGTTTCCTCTTTGATAAGAGAAATAAAGGAAGGAGAAATTCTTACTACCATAGCAACTCTTTCATTTACTGTCTTGATCATGGATGTGCAGGGTGTATTCTTTCAAACTGTCAGGAACTCATGAGTCAATGAGCATAGGACAAAACTACTACATGCTAGGAATGATAAAGCAGAAAGCTAGAAAGAGCCCGGTACTTAAGGAAATCATTGAATCATTGCACAAAGGAATCTCTCCAGATTCTTACTGTGTGAAGTGATTCCATGTTAATTTTGCTTAAACCATTTTATGTAGACAGTATGTAATATGCAGTTGAAGAATTGCTCATAAATACAATTAGAATGCAAGTTTGGGACCAACAGGTGGCATGGAGGTTAGGGAGGCTAGATACCACAAGGCCATTTTAAGTAATATTTTAAATGACTTTAAAATTTTGCCCTTGGGTACTACTCAACCATAAAAAATGACAAGACCCTGGCATTTGATAGAAAGTGGTCAGATATGGAGGATCTATTGCTGAGTGAAGTAAGCCAGGCTATGAAAGAAAGATATTGTATATATCCACTCAATATATACCGACTATCCGCACTCTGTGATAGAGAACAAAAAATTGGAGGACATAAAAGCAGTGAAGGTACTTAATGAGAATAGGGCAGTGTGGAATGGGGAAAGTGAAGAGAAGAGGATAGAGAAAGATAGCAAGAGAACAATAGAAAGGTAGGATGTTAGTGAGAAACAGATATGGCTTATTAACTGTTGATGATGACATGTATAGTATTCTCAACTGGATTGGTCTGAGAAGTATTTCATGATGGGCAAAGTATTTTTACAAGCAAAATGAGAAATAGCGATTGACTGTTTTAAAAAATAATTATAATAATAACAATGATGATTGGGGAAAACATAGAAAAGATATCGAATGTTGAAGCGGGGAGATTAATGTCTTTGTACTGACTGACATGCATGGCATTCCCTTTTGAAAAAGCAATGTAATACACTGTAAAGTTATATGTAATCCAATGTAATATAAAAAAGATTATGATGATAATAAAAAATTTAAAAAAAATAAAAAGATATTATGAGGACAAATATAAAAAAAAAAAAATTTGCCCTTGGGGCCAGCAGGTAGCGTGGTGGTTAAGGTGCCGGACTCCCATATGACCAACCTCCATTCGAGTCCCAGACCTGAGAACTAGAAAATCACGCAGGTACATGTATGTGTATGTCCCACATTCTGAGAGGAGAATAGAGGAGAAGGAACTGAGATGGGACCATCACTCTGGAAGTGGTGTTGGGCAGGTGTGATTTCTTACTTTCCCCCTCTCTGTGTCTCTCTCCTGCCAGAGCATGTGACCTGTGGCAAAAACCTAAAAAAAGAAAAAAATTGCCTAAAATGCTGTATATTGAGGAAACTCATACTTAACTGAGAGGTAATAATAAACTCTAAGTTCTGTAGTTATTCTGAAAGAAAAACAATTCAGAAACCTCACAAATATTGTGACGTTTATAACATTGATTTTGATGTGCCTAATTACTCCTGAAAATATATGGCTTTCACAGATTTGAGTGAGGGGATTTACAAATTAACAACAAGAAGGAGGTGAGAGAGAGTGGAAATGACAAAATTCCCTTGTAAGAGACCAGACAGAAATGATTAGCAATGGCTGGAGGAAAGGTTCAAAGTGGAAGAGGGTGGTGTGTGCATGTGCACGTGTGTGCGTGTGTTCGTCTTGCCTGTCTATGCATGAGTATAAGAAATAAATTATCTCTCGTTGCTTTTGCTAAATTGTGCAGAGTGGATACTTGAAAGAAATTCTGGTTCTCCAAGCCAATAGAGAGAAGGTGGTCTTGCATTTACTACATTTGCTGGTTTCCCATATTGGCCACTAGATGGCAACACCAACCAAGAGCAAGGAGAAAAGAAGGGCTGTATAGTTAAGTACAGAAGGGCTGTTTGAACGAAGACTACATGCTTTAGAATTGTTACCTCAGGAAGGGCATGTATAAATGTTTGAATAGATAAATGCATATCTAGCAATGCAAGGCAAGTGGGTAACAGAAATGAAAATTTTCCCCAATAGATAACAATAACTTGCGCTCTGATTAAATCTTACATTTGAGGAATTTCCTGACATAAAAGTGAATTGAGACCCCAAAGTGAGAAATGGTAAGTCCAGGCTGAAACTTTACTGTCAGCACTTTAGAACCTAACTATTGCCTTTCAAATAATTTCCATGCAGGAAGGTTTTGATTTCAACTTAACCATGCCGAGAAACTATCTTATCTTTCTGGTGATGAGGATGTCTTCAGCTCTAAGCAACTCATAGCTGAGGATGTCAAGAATAAAGGGTGGTCTTTTGTGCTTCCCATCTCATCACTGGCTTCCGTTTTCTACGTGACTGAGGATTCCTTCCCTCTAGCACCCCATGCATCAGAAGAGTTTGTGTGACCCCATGAAGCCACATAACCTTATTAAGGTTTTTCAAGGGCTTTTTGTTGGTTTTGCTATTAATTACAGCAGGAAACAGGGAAGGGGTTAAAAAAAAGTACCAAAGACAAAGTTGCAAAGTTTTAAATAATTCCACAATGAACCATCTCAACAATGAGAACTGTCCTTGGTATTCATCCGTCCATAAATGAAAGCTTTGATCATTCCTACTACAGCCACAGTTTAGCTTTGTTCTTCAGAGCCCTGCCAACTCTAAAACTCTCCTAATCCTGGGGGCTGGGCTCTTGGCTGTCCTCCAAGAGATTTCTTCATCACACTTGTTTGCCGTTCCTCCCCACCTTTTTCTTTTCTTAAAATACTTTAAGAAAAAGCTGTAGTTTCACCTGGAATGTTTGGAAATGCAAATAGAATTTTAAAAGATTTAATTACTAAAAAAATTGAGGGTTTTCTTTTTTTAATTTTTAAGAATTATTTTATTTATTTTTACTTATTTATTTAATTAACCAGAGAGAGAGAGAGAGAAAGAGTTGCGGGGTGGGGGGTGGGGGTGATTGAGAAAGCAAGCTGCCAGGTCTGGGACTCAAACCACAGTTGACCAGGGGGAAGTCCAGCGCCCTTAACCACCATGCCACCTGCTGGCCCTGAAAATTGAGGGTTTTTATCCAACTGTTTCTTTTTTTTCATAAAAGAAGGGCGTTGTAGCCAACAGGTGGCATGGTGGTTAAGGAACTGAGCTCCCACATGGACAACTGTAGTTCAAACCCTTGACCTGGTAAATTAGAAATTGCACCAGGCACATGTGCATGTGTACCCAAAATTCCAAGAGAAGAATGAAGGAGAAGGGGGCGCGCGGCGGCGGCAGTGGCGGCGGC
>NW_006159732.1:3830960-3844830 GCF_000334495.1 Tupaia belangeri chinensis
TCCTGCTAACCACAAGATGGCTGCTGTGCCGCATCAACTGATGGTCAAATCTGCTTGCCAGAACTGCCTTCCGGAGACTGTATTCCATGGAGACTCACCTACAGTTGCGGAACTGCACGAGACCCACACTTGATCCAACCTTGAATGGAATCTATTTTCCCTATTGTTAAAAACTTTGGACTCCTGGCCCCTCTCCCTCTACTCGCAGGTATCGCATTTTCAATGACCCCTCTGGAGGATAGCTGTCTATAGCAGAGATAGAGTAATTGGGAGAGGGGGAAAGGGCTGAGGGTCAAACATAGGATAAAAAACATATTTATATGTATGAAAGTAGAAATGGAACAGTATTGGTGACGACATGCTTGATTGAGACACTATGCAGTTTATCCTAGATGGGAAACTACACTTGGTGTGTTGTGATGATACTCAGGGAATGAGTGTTAGGCAATATAATTTAATATAAAAAAAATAATAAGCAGGAGGAAAAAAAAATGCACATTTGATGACTGAAGAGAGTTGTATGGACACAACTGGGGTCTACTTTATAGTATGTTCATTCTACTCCCTGGGGTTTATGCCTAGGATCAGATTTGGATACATGTGTAAGGATATGTCAGCTGTGCTAGCTAGTGGATATATTTAGACAAATTGAGTTCATTGGTAGAACAATTGAATGGGGGGGGCGGAAGCCATTGAGGGCAATCATGAATGTCAGGGACAATGGAGGAGGAAGATGGGACATGGCAGAGGGTGGGGATGGGGAACCTAGGATGGCAAAACAAAAGGCAAGGTATGCAGGACACAAAAATTGGGAAATCATTTGCTGAAAACATATATGTTGATGTGCTTGATGGAGCCAATGCACAGTGTATTATGGATGGAAAATTCATATGTGTGTTGTGATGAGAAAAAAAAAATTTATAATAAAAAACAAAGTATAAGAATGAAGGAGAAGGGATCGCAGTGTGTGGTCATCGCCCCTGGGGAGTGATTTCTCGGGTTTCTGTCTCTCTCATTCTGTCTCTCCAGTGAATACACATGCCTTATGGCAAAAAATCTTTTCTTTTCTTTTTTTTCTTTTTTTAAGGAGGGTGTTGTGTGCTTTTTCTTAATAGAACAGGTGAAGAAAAACTGATTGGGAAGTGAAGACTTGGGCCAAAGCTGAGCTCCTACTAAGTAGGCAGCAGTCACAGTGAGGGGATGATGGATGTCTAATGTATGCCTCACATTCAGTAAGTCCTACAGCATGATACCCAGGGTCTGTACAATCAGTAAATCTCTTCCAATTTCAATTAATGCAAGTCCAGTTTGAATGGGGCCTGGGGGAGTGTGAATGAAATATTACAGCAGATACTGCCAGTGCCTTTACTATGTCCAGCTGCCAACATCGGTCTTCAGCCAAAGACTTTCTGTAGCCACTGGTGTGTGCTCTACTGTCCCAGGATCAGAGGAGTGAACAGCTCCGGAGAGCAGCCCTTACAATGTGATTAATGGGGGCCTGCAGGTGGCATACTAAGGCGCTGGCCTCCCACCTAGCCAACCACGGTTTGAGTCCTGGACCCTACAGCTTAAATATCATGCTGGATATGTGTGTGTGCATTTCCTACATCCTGAGAGGAGAATGGAGGAGAAAGGCTTGCAGTTTGGCCATCCTCTCTGGGCAGTGAATTCTCACTTTCCCTCTCTTTGTCTCTCTCCAGCAAGCACATGCACCCTATGGCAAAAACACTTAAGAAAAAAAAGTGACTAATAGCAACTGGTGAAGTAATATCGCAGCTCTCTCACAGCTCCACCGGGGAGATAGCTCTGAGGTTTGTGTTATACTGGATCCCAGCGTTCTCAGCTGAATTAAACTCTGATGGTCCTTGACGGAAACTGGCTTAATTACAGGCCATTTTGGTTGCCTTTTCTTCCTTAACCTCTCTTCCACACTCACTAACAGTATTTCTCAGATACCAAATAAACTACTTATTTTAAAATCCATGTCCTGCACTCTCTTCTTTTAGGGAAATTAAAACTAGAACATATAAATAGTGACCAGCAGATGACGTAGCAGTTACATCACTGGACTCCCACATGACTGACCACAGTTTGAGTCTCAGATCCAGTGGCTTGAAGATCACACCAGGCACATGTGCGTGCGTGCCCAAGGTCCTGGGGGGAGGATAGAGGAGAAGGGATTGTGACATGGCTATCCCCCCTGGGGGGTGATTTCTCACTTTCCCTCTCAGAATCTCTCTTTGTCTCTCTCCAGCCAGTGTGCCTGCCCTATAGAAGGCAAATCTTTCTAAAAACAAAACAAAACAAAAAAATTCTGCTGTCAATTCTTCTAGGTATACACTCAGAAGTGGAATTGCTAGAACATATGGTAATACTGTTTAATGTTTAATTTTTTTTTTTAAGAAACCAACATTACCATTTTACCTTTCCATTAACAACGTGCAGGAGTTTTAATTTCTCCATCTATTTGCCAAGACTGTTTATTGGGAGGTGGGGGGAGGGCAGGGATTTTTGTTAGTTTATCTGGACGATTTTTTCATTTATTCCCTTGCTTGTTTTGTATCATAATAATTTTAATGGATATAAAGTGTTATCTCATTGTGGCTTTTGTATGTATTCCCTTAATTACTAGTGATGAGCTTCATTTCACTTGTTTATTGTCCCTTTGTATATATTATTTGAAGAAATGACTATTCAAGTCTTTTGCACTTTTTTTAGACTTTTTGCCATAGGACAGGCACACTCAGTAGAGAGAGACAAAAAGAGACATAGAGAGAGGGAAAGTGAGAAATCATTCCCCAGGGAGATGCCACGCTGCAATCTCCTCTCCTCCATTCTCCTCTCAGGATTTGGGGTATGCAAGCACATGCACCTGGTGCGTTTTTCAGGCTCCCAGTCCCAGACTCAAACCACATAGCTGGCCGTGTGGGATCCAGGACCCTAACCACCACGCCACCTGCTAACCCTGCCCTGCCATTTTTAATCAGATTATTTGTCATTGTTTTAAATTGTAGGAGTTCTTTACATATTCTGGATGTCAACCCATTATCAGGTATTTGATTCGGAAATAGTCTCTGCCATTTTGTGGGTCACCTTTTCAGCCTCTTGATAATGCCCTTTGACCCACAGAAGTTTTTAATTTTGATGAAGTTCAATTAATGAATCTACTTGCTTTTGTTGCCAGTGCTTCTGATGACATACCCTAGAAAACCATTGATGGGCTGGCAGGTGGTGTGGTTAAGGCAGATGGATCCTAGATGACTTAATGCAAGGTTCAAGTCTCGATCTCATGGCTAGAAAAGCATCTCTGGGCATGTCTCTCAAGAGGAGAAATGGAGAAGAAATTATTGCAGCATGGCCATCCCCCCTGAGGAGTGTTTTTTCTCCCTTTCCCTCTTTCTCTCTTTCTCTCTCTTTCTCTCTCTCTGGCAAGCTCCTGCACCCTTTAAAATTTTTAAAAAGAAAAAGAAGTAATTGTCAAATATAATGTCATCAGTGTTTCCTCTATATTTTTTCTTTTTTTTTTTTTTTTTGGAGAGATTTTCACTGTAGGGCGCGTGCGCTCGCCAGACAGACAGAGAGAGACATAGAGACAGAAAGCGAGAAATCACCCCCCAGGGGGGATGGTCACGCCGCAATCCCTTCTCCTCCATTCTCCTCTCGGGATCTTGGGCACGCACGCACACGCGCCTGGCGTGAGTTTTAAGCCACCGGGTCCAGGACGCGAACCGCGGTCGACTACGTGGGAGTCCAGCGACATAGCCATTATGCTAACTGCTGGTTCCCTATATTTTTTCTTAATACTTTCATAGTTTTAGGTCTTACATTTAGGTTTTTTATCCATTTTAAATTAGTTTTTGTGTATGAAGTAAGATAAGGGTCCAGTTTTACTCTCTTTCATGTAGTAAATAAATACTTTTTAAAAATAAAGTTTATTATTATCTTTAATAATCCTCTTAAATTCTAACATACATTGTACCTTTCTGGTTAATTACCTATGCCATTATAAAAAAAGCTGATACAGGGACCAGCAGTTGGTGTAATGGCTATGTCGCTGGACTCCCACGTAGTTGACTGCAGTTCAAGTCCCAGACCTGGTGGTTTAAACTCACGCCGGACGTGTGTGCGTGCGTGCCCAAGATCCCAATAGGAGAATGGAGGAGAAGGGATTGTGGCATGGTCATCCCCCCTGGGGGATCATTTCTCACTTTCTGTCTCTCTGCCTCTCTCTTGTCTTTCTGGCGAGCACACGCACCCTATAGCAAAAACTTCTCCCAAAGAAAAAAGCTGATACAATGGCATGTAGGGAATAATAATTTTGATATCTGTGGAGACTAAATGAGGTCTGACTACCACACAAGTGACTTCAATATCACCATCTAAACTTTTGACAGACAAATTGACTCTAATATTTAAAAGGTAAAGATACCCCTTCATAAAGGAAATGAGGAAGCCACAAATTAGATTGCATCCATTCCCAGATTAAAACTGGCTTAGTTATACTTTGAGGTCAACTGAAATATAACATCCATAGACTTTGAGCTCAATTGAAACATAACATCCATAGACCTACCTTGTTTCAACCCAAACATACTTAATTTCACCTGAAGTGCAACTATTTCTGGCCACAGAAAAAAATCACTTTTAAATACCTGAATGTTTGTATCATGCCAGAACTCAGAATATGGTTCAGAAATGTAAACAACGTAAGGGGAAAAAGCATTGTCCAACATCTTGATCTGAGGTATAACAGTACAACTCAAACCATTTTAAGCTCGGATCATTTCTAGGTTTTGAGAGAAATCTACAGAAACACATTTAATGTTTTAGCACTTTGAGAAAAGACGTTTTAGACAATGTTTGATTTTTAAAATCTTAAATAAGAAGGAAATAAACAAAAAAAAAGCTTAGGAAATTGCCTTTCAGCTTTAAATACTGGAATATGTACTTTAAGCTTGATGGTATCTTATGAAAAATTAGTATTATAATGAATCACTGGGAAGGTGATGATATTTTTTTAAATAAATAGAAGGCCAGGAGTAAACATTTCAGAACTGCATATTTCCAGTTTAGCCAAAGTTTTCTCTCTACATTGGCTTTCCTCCCCACTCTAATGTTTTTAAAAATAAAGTTTTCTGCAAAGAAAGTAAACAAAAGGACAGTTATATAGAGAAATTAACTTTTTAAAGTTTTTCTCTAAGTGTAATTATAGCTTATATTTCCTACAATTATTAGGCTCTTGGCAATAGCTGTTATGACTTCTTGTCCAGAAAATGCTTTTGGTCTGAATAAACCTGGCAAAACTTCCTTCTCTGTGGATAATCATTAACCAGTGTATCAAATCTCAATCATTTACCATTAGATCAGGTTGACTGTCCCTGCCCAGAACTATAAGAGAGAAACAGGAGGAGGAAATGAAAAAAAGAAATTTAATTTCTTCTGATTTTCTGTAACTGGATACATTTGGCTTTCTTTCCTCATTTTTTCCAAGAAAGCCCAAATGATTGTGCAACTAGGAGTTGCATTATTTTAAAATGCTAATAAACTCCCTTAGAGATCCTATTTCCCAAAATAAGAATACACTGATGAAAGAACAGGAAACAAAAAGGTAACAATAATCCAACAAATATTATTAGCTATGTTATTTATTATATACTTAGCCATATTGCAGAATTTTATATATTTTTAGCTGAATTAGGCTTGAGCCCAACTTCTGTATCTCCAGCACTCGATATCGGCAAATACTTTGTCCATATATTAAGGAAACAAGCAGCATCTGCCTCCAGCTCTCACCCTCATCCATTTGAGGTCTGTAGGCTATTCTTTGTCCTGTGGAAGAGCAAGCAAGGTGAGATTCCAGGTTCCTCCTTCCCACCCCCACCTCCAGCTCCAGCTCTGTGGGAAATAAGTAGCATGGCATTCAGTGCTCTATCAGATGCTCAGTTCATCCATAGTAAAAGAATTGAAATATTTAGTTCCCTAGAAAACAGATGCAGGTGGCTAAAGACCCAACCTTCTGAATCTGGAGTCATTCTCCTGGAATGTAATATCATATAAATTTGTTTACACCCACCTGATGTATCTCAATATCTGGAAATTATCTTGAACAAAGCAGGTATTTCACTGCCTTGGCCCTTGAGCCATGGAGACAACCTTTCCTGGTGAGGAGGTTCAGACATACTTGCTAGGAACTCTGAACCACTAGGAAGCTTTACAGCAAGACCTGTGCTTCTGTCGTCCAATCAAATGAAAGATGTAGCTACACTCTAACCTAGAGCCTTCTCGAACCTGCCCAGCTGTATTACAAGTGTAGATGTGTTTTTCAGTAAGAAACTGAGAAACTGGCGGTTGGCACTGTTGGTCCATTCTTTGTGTACAGAAACCTCCTCTGAACTTCCCATCGCCGTTTTGCCCTGTGATATCACCCCTCTACCATTTTGTTTCCAGACTATTTCCCTGTTGCATGAATTAGCATGTGTTTAAGGGAGAAAATTGATTAAAATGTTCATATGGGTGAGTAAAATAAGTATCAAAAATTATATTAAAAGAAAATTATTTGGGGCCAGTAAGTGGCATGGTCGTTAAGACACTGGACTTCAACATGGCAGACTGCAGTTGAAGTCCTGGATCTGGTGGCTTTCTTTCTCACTTTCCTCTCTCCCTCTCTCTCTTTCTCTCGCTCTCTTATGAGCACATGTGCCCTGTAGCAAGTTAAAAGATGATAATAATGATGAATACAATTAAATAAATAATTTGTTAAAGAATTTTTTTGCTTTATTTTATTTATTTATTTATTTATTTATTTATTTAAATTTGACCAGAGAGAGAGAGAGAGAGAGCGAGAGAGAGAGAAAGCAAGCCACCAGGTCTGGGACTCAAACCATGATTGGCCATGTGGAAATTCAGTGCCCTTAACCACCATGTCACTTGCTAGCCCCAAATAAATAATTATTTTTTTTAATTTTTTTAATTTCTTATTATTCTAAATTGTTCCCTCCATTAAGTTTTTTGCCTGTCAATTTAAGTGTGCATGTGTGTATGTATGCTCAGGACCACTTTTATTAGTTCACTCTCCTTAGTTTAGCATTACCATCTCAGTTCTAAAAGTATTTGAAGAAAAAAAGTGGAGGGAGGAGTTCCAATGAAATTATACCAATAATCAGTAGACTCAGGACTGGAGTACATTTTCTCTGTTCAGTTTATTTCTTCACATGTACTAATCAAGGTAAACCTAATACTGAAAGTAAAATAAAACCTAATGCTTCTGTTGAAGGGACATTTACTATTCCATTGGTGATATTTCATTTCTAGAATTCAACATCACCTTCTGCCAGTAGTATATCATCTTGTATTTGATAACCAGGTCTAATTAGTTTTGCAGTTTTCTTTCCTTGCCTATGCAATGGTAGCCTTGTAAAAATTGTTTGTTTGGGGGGCCAGCAGGTGGCAGAGTGCTGGTGCTGGACTTCCATGTGGCCCGCTGAGGTGGAGAATGGAGGAAGGGCCATCTCCCACCCCACCCCACCCCAGCCCCCAGGAGTAATTTCTCACTTTCCCTCTCACTGTCTCTCTCTGGTGAGAGCATATGCCTTATGGCAAAAACCTGAAAGAAAGAAAGAAAAAAGAGATTTTCTAATATTTATAATCTTTTGATCATAAGAATGAGAAGCCAAGAACATTCCATCAAGTGAGGAAAATATTCTGGCTAAGACTAAACTACATCAACAGCACTCATGGTTGCCTGGGTTACTAGATACTCTCACCAGGCTAATAAGAAAAAGAAAAAAAAAAAGAAAGAAAGAAAGAAAGAAAGAAAGAAAGAAAGAAAGAAAGAAAGAAAGAAAGAAAGAAAGAAAAGAGAAAAAAGAAAAGAAAGAAAAAGAAAAGAAAATCTTTCGTTTGTTTATTGTTTGCTACTGACATTAAGCTACACTAGAGCTTCCCAAAAAGCAGAAATGAGTATAATGTAAGTCCTTCTCAAGTTCTGAACAAGGTTCTCGTTTTGGGGAGATCTCATTGCATATAACTTAATTTCACCAGGAACACTTTTTCCAGCATAGGCCCAGAAGACAACACTAGAGAGAGGTTCCCTACATTATCTATTAACTCTTAAGAATTAAGTACGAAGTACCCCAAACCTCATTTGACCTCGTTATGGAAAAGGAAGCAACGCTTAGGTCTAAGCTCAAGTTCCCTTATCTGTCACATTAGGAAGTTAGGCTGAATGACCTGAAGATCACTGAAGCTCCTCTAAGCTACGAAATTTATTTTTTTTACTTCCTGTAAACTTGTAAAGCCTCACAGCCACAGAGATGGACATAGCAGTGGGCATTTATTGTACATATTTGCTCATCATGAGATTTATTTTTACCTTTCAGAAAAGTTTCTTATTTCCCACATTCCAGGGAAGTTAAAGGTGGCATTATATATTACATAACCCATAGACCAGGTCAGTTTTTATAAAATAAAATAGAAACCCAAACCCAGATGTAGAAGTTAACTGTTCTTTTTCCGGTTTCTGAAAGAGTCAAGTTTAAGGCCAAAATTTACAGTGCGTTTCCAAGCCCAATTTTAAATGTCATGTTCTTATTTGGAATTACAGTGCTCAAATTGTTGTTCTCTCTCTGTATTTAGTAACTAGAGAACTAAATCTGGTTGGTCATTTACATTTCTTGTTCAATCAAAACGCAAGAATTGTGCCCCAGAATGAGTCAGTCTACAATGTTTACCGAGTAAAAAATAGCCACTGCTTTTAAAAGTAGGAGTACAAGGAAACAGAAAGGAAGTGAAAGGTATGCAACCCTCCTGGGCAGTTTCCCATCTCCTGAAAAGAATAGAGATAAACACTTTTTACTTGAACTGAAACACAGAAATGCATAGTGAAGCATAGCAGTTAGTGATATGCAAATTAACAATATCTGGCTATACGTATTTATTGGAGTAACTTAGGCTAGTTGGAGTGAGAATTAAAAATATCTTTAAAGGGCCAGCAGGTACCACGGTGGCATGGCGATGGACTCCCACATGGCCCACTGTGATTCGAGTCCCTGACCTGGTAGCTTGCTTCCTCCCTCTCTCTCTCTCTCTCTCTGGTGAGTGTACATACCCTATAGCAAATTTATTTTTTAATTAAGATTTAATTTAAATTAAATTAATTTAATCAATAATTCATTTTTTAAAAAACAAAATTTCTTTGAACAATAGAGGTTTAAACAGCATTTGAACTTTGTTTTCAAACACATAAAGCAAGTTTTAAAAGTAATTCTTTCTATTGTAAGTGAGGAATGGATAACCACACAGGATTCTAGAGAATGGACAATTAGCATTTTACTTCCGGTGCAGGTCTTCTATACTGACTGTAGAAACTGGAGAATGACTTCTTTAGGCTATTCTGTATGTTCTTCGCTGTTCTATCCACAAGTGTGAAATGAATTCTAGAATCTCAGAACATACCCCAAAGTGAAATCCCCTGTCTCTGTAGAAACTATTGCCTAAATGTCTGTTCTTCATGTCGTCTTTTGCCATTTCTCACCTCCCACAGAGAGTCATTCTGTACTTTTACATTTTTTTAGCTCCTATATAAGTTAGGGGAAGTGCTCAAATGCATAAATCAGAAACCTAACTTGACTAGCTTATTCACATAACTTATCCACTCAAAGCAGTAAGAACCCCAAGGGTAGACAATTTAGGACTTGCTATAAGGAAGTAGGGCTCTTTATCTTCCTACTTCTCCACTGCTTAGCACTGGTTGTTATAATCCCAAGCATTATATACACACTAGACAGGAAGCATTATGTACATTCTAGACAGGGAGAAGCAGGAAACAGATTTCTACTTCCCTACATCTCGGTAGCCAAACTTATTAATGTGGCCATCCTTAAGTCTCAGGGAGTCTAGGAAGATAAGACTTTAGGTGGAGGAAAGGAAAAGAAGAAGAGGATTGGAACAAGTGTTGAGCACGCCCCCACCCAGACTCCAACTACCAGGCACTATCTCCTCCTGTCTTACTCTTCTACATGAGTTGTCACTAATATTTAACCATGTTCGTGACTGCAGTTGGATGAATTGGATATGTGTGTTTGGAACTAAACTGCTTCTGATTTTTTAAAGAATTATTTTATTTAAGTTTATTTATTTATTTATTTTAGTTTGACCAGAGAGGGACAGAGAGAGAGAGAGAGAAAATAAGCCACCAGGTCGGGGACTCAAACCACAGTCAGCCATGTGGGAGTCCACCATCCTTAACCACCAAGCCATCTGCCAGCCCCCAAGCTGCTCCTTATTTTGAGGAAAGAAGAGTCCTTAAAAGAGTTCTGCCCTCAAGGACTGAACGTTTAGAAAGCACTGAAGCCTTTCTCCGTGAATATTTACCTCTTCCTGGCTTTTCTCCTGCTCTTGATTAAGCTAAAAATGTTTCTACTGTTTTTCTAGCCTGAAGTTATAGTGGAAGTGGACACTTTCTACTTCTTTAATCTCAGTAAATATCAGATTCTACAATAGGAAGGAGAGGTTAGAAATAGAATAACCCTTTCCATACTCGGTATTCTTATTTGGTAACTATTCATGTATGGGTGGGTGTGTTTATAATTTTTTTGTTGTCATTGTAAAACTTAAGCCATTTTGTTTCTGTACTCATATTATATTGGTTTAAAAAAATACGTAATTAAAGGGACCAGTAGTTAGCATTATGATTATGTCACTGGACTCTCTCTCCACAGTTCGAGTCCCGGACCTGGTGGCTTAAACTCACACTGGCCACGTGTGCGTGCGTGCCCAAGATCCAGAGAGGAGAATGGAGGAGAAGGGATTGCGGCGTGGCCATCCCCCGTGGGGGGTGATTTCTCGCTTTCTGTCTCTCTGTCTCTCTCTTTCTGGTGAGTGCATGTGCCCTGTAGCAAAAACCTCTCAAAAAAAAAAAAAACTTAATTAAAATTCATAGGAGTTTGGGTTCAGATAAGACAAGAGTAGTATTCTCTTCCCTATCTTTCCTACCATAAGATCTTCAAAGAATGCTTGAAGCAGGTATTGTCTAAAAATGTCAATAATGCCAGGCAGATTGTGAGACACATAAGTGGGCACAGCTTTAGAAGTTAATAGCAAAGCAACATAAATAGAGTTCTACCTTTTAGGTTGAACCATTAAAAAAAGGAGCCTAGGAAACTGGAAAGTACCAGAAGATCTAGGAGAAAAAAAGAGTTTAGAAAAGTAACCCCAGCTTTCGAAGCAAGGAGCCAGTGAGCTTTAGTTATGTGCCAAAGGGGGATGAGACAGCTACTGAGGTCCTAAAGAGGAAGCCTCTAACCATGGCTACACAGGCATTAAACAAACCTGCAAGTTAAAATGATGGAGTGGCTTGTTTGGACCAACCTAACATACTATTGGTTACACATTTTTAAATCGTTGGATGGCTTGCTTTTGGTGCAGATTTTGGAAGCCATTGAAATTGAAGGTATGAAGAGTCTGAAAACTGAACCAGAAAAATCTCAACTTAAATAGGAAAAGACAATTAACAGATGCCAAAACTGAGATAATTAATATGGATGTCAAAAATCACCTGATGAAGTTTTTAAAGTCGCTATTATAAAATGTTTCAACAATCAATGCAATCAATGCAACAAGCAACACTCAAATCAAAAAGAAAATCAGAAAGTCTCTAGAAAGAAAGAGAAGGTGTAAGAAAGAACCAAGTGGGATTTTAAAAAATATTTATGTATGTATGTATTTATTTATTTCATGAAGTGAAGAGTGTGAGAGCGAGAAGCAGAATCCCCAACAAGATCTTGATGCCACAATCCACCCCCAGCTTCAAGCAGCCCTAGATTATGAGCATGCACATGCCCTGCTTACTCAAGGAAATCTCCAAGACACACACCTGAACCTACATTTTGGGTTAGCTTTGCAGCATACCCTGTTTAACTGCTGTTCCATCATCCCACCCCGCCCCCCAAGATTTCTCGCTTTCTGTCTCTCTGTCTCTCTCTTTCTGGTGAGTGCATGTGCCCTGTAGCAAAAACCTCTCAAAAAAAAAAAAAAAACTTAATTAAAATTCATAGGAGTTTGGGTTCAGATAAGACAAGAGTAGTATTCTCTTCCCTATCTTTCCTACCATAAGATCTTCAAAGAATGCTTGAAGCAGGTATTGTCTAAAAATGTCAATAATGCCAGGCAGATTGTGAGACACATAAGTGGGCACAGCTTTAGAAGTTAATAGCAAAGCAACGTAAATAGAGTTCTACCTTTTAGGTTGAACCATTAAAAAAAGGAGCCTAGGAAACTGGAAAGTACCAGAAGATCTAGGAGAAAAAAAGAGTTTAGAAAAGTAACCCCAGCTTTCGAAGCAAGGAGCCAGTGAGCTTTAGTTATGTGCCAAAGGGGGATGAGACAGCTACTGAGGTCCTAAAGAGGAAGCCTCTAACCATGGCTACACAGGCATTAAACAAACCTGCAAGTTAAAATGATGGAGTGGCTTGTTTGGACCAACCTAACATACTATTGGTTACACATTTTTAAATCGTTGGATGGCTTGCTTTTGGTGCAGATTTTGGAAGCCATTGAAATTGAAGGTATGAAGAGTCTGAAAACTGAACCAGAAAAATCTCAACTTAAATAGGAAAAGACAATTAACAGATGCCAAAACTGAGATAATTAATATGGATGTCAAAAATCACCTGATGAAGTTTTTAAAGTCGCTATTATAAAATGTTTCAACAATCAATGCAATCAATGCAACAAGCAACACTCAAATCAAAAAGAAAATCAGAAAGTCTCTAGAAAGAAAGAGAAGGTGTAAGAAAGAACCAAGTGGGATTTTAAAAAATATTTATGTATGTATGTATTTATTTATTTCATGAAGTGAAGAGTGTGAGAGCGAGAAGCAGAATCCCCAACAAGATCTTGATGCCACAATCCACCCCCAGCTTCAAGCAGCCCTAGATTATGAGCATGCACATGCCCTGCTTACTCAAGGAAATCTCCAAGACACACACCTGAACCTACATTTTGGGTTAGCTTTGCAGCATACCCTGTTTAACTGCTGTTCCATCATCCCACCCCGCCCCCCAAAGTGAGATGCATGAAAATGAAAATAAAATAAATTCTCTAGCTAGACTTAGTAATAGAATGAAGATAGTAAATCAAATGATCAATAGATTTGAAGATAGATGAATAGAAATTATTCAAGTTTAGTAACAGAAAGAGAAAATATTACAAAAAGATAGACTCAAGGGAACCAGCAGTTAGCGTAATGGCTATGTCGCTGGACTCCCACGCAGTTGACCGCGGTTCGTGTTCTGGACCCGGTGGCTTAAACTCACACCGGGCGCGTGTGCGTGCGTGCCCAAGATCCCGAGAGGAGAATGGAAGAGAAGGGATTGCAGTGTGACCATCCCCCCTGGGGGGTGATTTCTCGCTTTTGGTCTCTATGTCTCTCTGTGTCTGGTGAGCGCACGCGCCCTATAGTGAAAATCTCTCAAAAAAAAAAAAAAGAAAGAAAGAAAGAAAAAAAAAGATAGGCTCAAAAAACAGTGGAATAATAACAAAGATTTAAGCTGTGTTTCATTTAAGTTCCAGAAGAAGAAAAATCTTGCTAAAAGTATATGTGAATAAATGATGGTTGACAAACACCAAATATATATATATTTGGCAAATATGAAAAGATAATAAACAGTGAATAGTGAAAAGAAAATTAAAACTATGATGGTATACATCACACACCTCTTAAAATGGCTTTTAAAAACTGAGGCCAGCCGGGCGTGTGCGTGTGTGCCCAGGATCCCGAAAGGAGAATGGAGGAGAAGGGATTGCAGCGTGGCCATCTCCCCTGGGGGGTGATTTCTCGCTTTCTGTCTCTCTGTCTCTCTCTGTCTGTCTG
>NW_006159732.1:3844860-3909918 GCF_000334495.1 Tupaia belangeri chinensis
CCAAAAAAAGAAAAAAAAAAAAAAACTGGGGGAGCAGATGGTGTAGTGATTATGCTGCTGGACTCCCTCATGGCTGACTGTGGTTTGAGTCCAGACCCAGTGGCTTCATACTCATGCCAGGTGCGTACGTGTGCGTGCCCAAGATCCAATGAGGAGAATGGAGAAGAGATCGTACCATCGCCATGCCCCCTGGGAGTGATTTCTCACTTTCCCTCCCACTGTCTCTATCTCTCTCTGGTGACCACACATACTCTATAGCAAAAACTGGTCAAAAAATAAATAAATAAATAAAAAGTACTGAGGCCAGTAGGTGGTATGGTGTTTAGGCCCTGGATTCCCACATTGCCAAATGCAGTTGAATCCCAGAGCTGGCGGCTTGAAAATCATGTCAACTGCATGTGTGTGAGTGCCTGAAATCCCAGGAGGAGAATGGAGAAGGGATTGTAGTGTGGCCAGCCTCCTGGGGGAGGGGGGTGATTTCTCACTCTCCCTGTCACTGTCTCTCTGTCTCTCTCCAGCAAGTACGCACATCCTATGGGAAAAACCTAAATAGAATAAAAAACTTTCAATACAGTACATGTGCTGATAAGAATGTAGTGTAACTGGAACTCTCACTCATTACCAAGACAGCAGTGGGATACCCACAACTTGGTAGTGTCTTAGAAAGTTAAACATGTACTTCTCATACCAGCCAGTAACTGACGTGTGGTGTATACACCCTAGAAAACTTAGGTGCAGACAAAAGACTGTACATGACTGTTCATAGAAGTTACCAGTTATATTCATAACAGACATAAACTGGAAACACCCAAACATCCTTCAAAAGATGAATGGGCAAACAAGTGTAGCACATCCACAAAATAAAATACTACACAGCAATATAAAGGGAAGAACTATTGAAACACACAACAATTGGGATGAATCTCAATAGCATGCTGAATGCAAAAAACCAGCCTCAGAGGCCACATATAAATTCGTTTATACCACTTTTTTTTTTTTAATTTGCTAAGAGGCATACACACCCACCAGGGAGAGAAAGGGAGAGAAAGCACTCTCCCCTCAGGGGATAGTCACACCGCAAGCCCTTCTTCTCCATTCTCCTCTCTAGATTTTGGCACGTACGCACACACTCCTGGCCTGTGTTTCAAGCCACCAGGTCTGGCACTCGAACATTGCAGTCAACCATAGGGAATCCAGCCACCTCAACCACCATGCCCCCAGCTGACTCATGCATGATTCTTGGGAGAACAAAACTGTAGAATTAAAAAACGGATCAGTAATTGCCTGGGTAGGGATGAGGAAGGGTATGACTATTAAAGGATAGCATGGAGGGCTTTTTGGAAGTAAAGGTTATTTTCACTATCTTGATCATTATTGTGGAAATATTCGTCTATATAAGTGTACACCAAAAAGGTCCATGTTAATGGGTAATAATTTTAAAAGAGAAAAATATAAAATTATGGTAACAAGTGCACAAACAGTTTAGCTTATAAAAATGGAAGGAAACTAGAAAGTGGTGAACTAGCCATGAGAAATCCACATGACAGTGTACCCTGGGCATCTGTCAGAATTTTGTTGTTGTTGTTTTTAGATTTTTGCCGAAGGCCATGTGTGCTCACCAGAGAGAACATGAGCAATCACCCCTTGGGGGAATGGCCAGGTTGCAATCCCTTCTCCTCCATTCTCCTCTCGAGATTCTGGGCATGCTCTCACACGTGCTGGCATGCTCTTCTGGCCACTGGGTCTGGGACTGGAATTGCAGAGTTGACCATATGGGATCCAGTGCCTTAACTACCATGCCACTGCTGACCCCCATATCAGAGTGCTTTTAAGAAAATGGAAAAGATGAGCTAATCTGAAGTTTTGCTTAAGTGAAGATGTTTTAGAGAGCCTCTACTGTACTATCATTTCATTCCACTCTTTTTTAAAAAATACAATTAAATTATTTGAATTATGTAGATTAAAAATCTCCATAGAGATGCCAGCAAGTGGCGTGGAGGTTAAGGCACTGAACTCCCACATATGACCACAGGCCAAGTCCCAGACTTAGTGGCTTCATGCTCAAAGCCCCAGAAGGAGAATGGAGGAGAAGGGATTACGGTGTGGCCATAAGCTCTTGGCAGAGGAGGGCGTCAGGGGGAGGTAATTTCTTACTCCCTCTCTCATTGTCTCTCTGTGTATCTCTTCAGCAAGCACATGTGTCCTATGGCAAAAACCTTAAAAAATAAATTAATTAGGAACCAGCAGTTAGCTTAATGGCTATGTCGCTAGACTCCCACGTAGTCGACCGCGGTTCGTGTCCCGGACCCGGTGGCTTAAAACTCACGCCGGGAGCATGTGCGTGCGTGCCCAAGATCCCAAGAGGAGAATGGAGAAGGGATTGCAGTGTGGCCATCCCCCCTGGGGGGTGATTTCTCTCTTTCTGTCTCTCTGTCTCTCTCTGGCTGGCTGGCGAGCGCACGTGCCCTATCGCGAAAACCTCTCCAAAAATAATAATGATAATAATTAAATAAATGTCCTTTATTCTTTTTATGACTATGGAAAGTCAACAACGTTTTTTTAGTATACATGAACTCTCAGATATAAACTTCCCACATAGGCTGTTTCAATTTCTTTTCTAGCTCAAAATTCTCAGTTCCTCCTCACTGGTGTCATTTAAAGTTGATGACCTCCAACTGGACCGATGTGAAGTGTATTCACATTGGGTAAATTCAACTTACAAGCTAAGTGTTGTATAGTGATTAAATGTATAAAATAAAATTTTTAAATATTTAAAAAATAAATAAGGCTGATGAACTCTATGACCCTTATATGGCTGAAAGACTTGTGTAGTGCTCTGCTGGTACAACAAAGGTTACTAAATACCAGGCTCTTCACTAACTGGAAGCAGCTTAGCAAACCTGACCTCACTCTTACAAGGGCTCTTTGATTTCACAAAAGGGATGATGCAAGACAGAATAGAATAATACTCTGTGTATTCACATACACTGAAAATAATTTGGAATTTAGGTATCTATCACTTTTTCCTCCAAGTCTCAAAAGAGTGGACCCTTCTTAAAGGCTAACAGTCTTCCTGTCCTCTGAATTCCTCTGTTCTCCACATTCTTGCAATCAAAATCTTCTCCCCAAATCACCTGTTGTCCAACAAACGCATTTTTCTATGCTCTAAAGCCGTCTGACCGTATATGATAATTTCTGTGAACTATTCAATCAATTTACAATGAGTGGAGAAGTATGGAGACTTTTTTTTTTTAAGTTTTCTATAAAGCACATGCTCTGGCCAGAGATAGAGACAGAGACAGAGAAAGAGAAAAAGAAAGAGAAAGTGAGAAACTGTTCCCTCAGAGGGATGGCCACACTGCCATCCTCTGAAGAGAAAAAGAAAGAGAAAGTGAGAAACTGTCCCCTCAGAGGGATGGCCACACTGTCATCCTCTGTTCTCCTCTTGGTATTTTGGGCACACATGTACACATGCCTAGCAGGTTTTTCAAGCCATTGGGTCTGGACTTGAACTGTGCAGTAGGCCATATGGGATCCAGCCACTTTAACTACCATGCCACCAGTATGGGGACATTTTTATACGTCATCTATAGGTATTTGTTAAATCATTTTCATTGCTTCTTTCAGAATAATCAATTTTGGTTTTTTTTAACAGGATTTTTTTTAATTATTATTTTTTCAAGAGAAATTTTTGCTATACAGCTCATGTGCTTGCTGGAGATAGAGAGACAGAAGCAAGAAATTACCCATTGGGGGGATGGCCATGTCATAATCCCATCTTGTCCATTATCCTCTTAGCACTTTAGGTAGGCACACACATGCTCCCAGCATGAGTTTCTTTCTTTCTTTTTTTTTTTTTGGAGAGGTTTTTGCTATAGGGTGCATGCACTCGCCAGACAGACAGAGACAGAGAGACAGAAAGCAAGAAATCAACCCCCCCCCAGGGGGGATGGCCACGCCGCAATCCCTTCTCCTCCATTCTCCTCTTGGGATCTTGGGCATGCACGCACACACGGCCGGCATAAGTTTTAAGCCACCGAGTCCTGAGCTAACCATGTTTGATTACGTGGGAGTCCAGTGACATAGCCATTACACTAACTGCTGGTCCCCAGCATGAGTTTCAAGCTGCCAAGTCTAGGACTTGAACCACAGTTGACTAAAGAGTCCAGTGATGTAATCATTACATCATTTGTTAGCCCCTTAATTATTATTTTTTAAAGATTAGGGCACCTATATTCACTGAAATATAATATAATATATATATTATATTATATAACATATCTAATATAATATTATATATATAATATATATTTTTCCCACATAATTTTCTTTTCCCAACTCTGCTTTGCTCTCCTTTTTTTTTTTGAGAGAGATTTTTTGCTATAAGAAGCATGTACTCACTGAAGAGACAGAGACATAAAGTGAGAAATCACCCCTCACAGGGAATGACCATACCACAATCCCTCTCTATTCTCCTCTTGGAATTTTGGACAAGCATGCACGCACTCCTGGTGTGAGCTTCAAGCAACAAGGTCCAGGATTTGAACCTCGCTTGATCATGTGGGAGTCCAGTGATGTAACCATTACACCATCTGCTAGTCCCTCTCTCCTTTAAAATAATGACAACACTATGAGGATTGTGATTTGTGGTTAATAAGACAATGAACAGTTGATCTCTCGAAACATTTGTTATGCCCTTACTGTGTGCAGGATATTATTCAATACTGGACTAGAACTTACCAGGATTCTCCAGGTCCTGCCCTGTGCATCCCTAGAATCATGTCTCTACATTTTATTTTTCATTATTGCCTCCAAAAGAAACTTTGAAATTTTTTTCTAAACTGCCTTATACTACATATACTTTTGTGGACTATAGACACTATGTGTCTGTACTTTATACATAAAAAGATTAAGAAGTTTTTGCCTCTCAAGAACCAATTTTCTCTCCATTGAGAGGTCATATTATCCCTGTTAAAGATGCATAATCTGGGGACCAGCAGGTGACATAGTGGTTTAGATGCAGGACTCCCACATGGCTGACCATGGTTTGAGTCCTGAACATGGAGGCTTGAAAGTCAAGCCAGACGCATGGGCACATGCATCCAAAATCCCAGGAGCAGAATGGAGAAGAGATTGCTGCATGGCCATCCCCTCTGAGGTGTGATTTCCCACTTTCCCTCTCACTGCCTGTCTCTGTCTCCAGCAAACACACGTGCCCTATGACAAAAAGAAAAACAAAAACAAAAGATGCACAGTCTAAGCCAGCTACAATTAACACAGCAGTAATGCTGTGTACCTGTCTCCAGCAAACACACGTGCCCTATGACAAGAAGAAAAACAAAAGCAAAAGATGCACAGTCTAAGCCAGCTACACTTAATGCAGCAGTAATGCTGTGTACTGGGGTGCTGAAGCCAGATTGGAAGGTCTAGGGTTCACATACTGAGGTCTCTCTGCACACCTGTACACACTCCTGTGATCTTGGCAGGCTAAAAACAGGGATGGATTGCAGAGTGAAGACCCCGTTGGGAGTGTCTGTCTCTGTTTCTCTCTGTGTGCTTTCTTTTTCTCTTTTCTCTTCCTTTCCTCTTGATGAAAGGGGAAAAAAAAAAACTTTAAAAAAAGTGTGTGCTCTAGGAGAAACAAATAATAAGCAAATAAGTAGGAAAAAAGGAAACAAAAAGAGCAAAAAATTGGGATATGGTTACTTTAGATAGAGATATCGAGTTAATTTCAGTAAAACAAAGAAAGGAAACATTTATAGCCTCTCCATATCACCGTTTCTTCCTAACTTGGACTGAGAATATAGAACTCTTTCATCACCTCTGTGCAACTATATGCCTACAGGTAAGCATCAGGTAAGACTACCTATAGTTCCTGATCCTGTTCTCTAGAACCTAGAAGTTTAAGTCACTCATCTGAAACTTAGGGAGCAAAACAAAAACAAAAGCAAAAACCCCAGTCACCGAACCGCTGCTGAAGACTCAGTGGTCAGCCATAGATTTCCAGTGCCTGAACCACCACACCACCCGATGGCCCCAGAAGTTATTTTGTTTGTTTGCTTTTGTTTGTTTGCTTGTATTTTTAAAGAAGGATTAAATGTAATAGATGATGTGCACATAATTTCTCTTCTAGGCCAGCCAGTGGTTAAGGCACCTGGTTCCCACGTGGCCAACCACACCGTCTGAGTTCTGGACCCAGTGGCTTGAAAAACATGCTGGGCCATGAGCATGTGTTCCCCAAATCCCAAATGGAGGGAGAAATGGAAGAACAGGGATTGTTGTGTGACCATTCCCTGTGGGATATGCTTTCTCATTTTCCTCTAAACTTACACCAGGCATGTGTGCGTGAGTGCCCAAGATCCCGAGAATGGAGGAGAAGGGACTGCGGTGTGGCCATCCCCCCTGAGGGGTGATTTTTTGCTTTCTGTCTCTCTGTCTCTCTCTGTCTTTCTGGTAAGCACACACGCCCTATAGCAAAAACCTCTCAAAAAAAGTTTTTTTAATTCTCTTTCTGTTCTTCCCAAAAACAAACAAACAAAACAAAAACAAAAAACAACAACTCTTAAGCCATATTTCTTCCTTGAAGAGGCACTATACCCCCAAAAGCAGCATTACCAAAAGTTGGATATTCAACAAATATCTCACAGATGATTTCTGCACAATTCTGAATGGGTCAGTATTTCTTAGCAAGAGCATGAGGCTATCAGAAATAAATTTAACTTGGAATGGTTGTGGTGGAACAAAGCATTTATATTTGCATAATGTTCAATCCACATAGATACATTCCAACAAAATAATGAAGGTGGCGTAATTGAATGCTAAAAAGCAATGCAATCCTCTGGTAAGAAATATGGGTTTTGGAGTCCAGACCACTGTCTGCTAATGGGCAGGTTACTTAACCACTCTGAGACTCAGTTTATCTAAACGTAAAATGGAAATGATGACGTTATCATATTGCTTTAGACAAAGGAGTAATGAAAGTGTTTTATATATGTAGAAATGAGTGTGTGGAATATGTACATATATATTTACGGTAATACTTGGAGCATAACCATTTCTGTATAAATAGTTGCTACTGTAATTGTTTCTATAAGCCGACCATGTTTTGTTTTGGTAATCCTTCTTAGTTTGGTTATTTTTACACAAATAAGATTAAAATTTGATTAAAAAGTAGAATCCCTGCTTTTTAATCATGAGTGACATTTTGCCTAACATACATTTTAGATACACTTGACCTTCAATTATATTTTTTTAAATCACTCTATTACTTTATTTCCCCCACCCCTTGACTGGTGAGTTACATTTTTAAACTGTAACTTTTAATATCTTTCATCCAGCACTATTAATAGATCTCCCAACTTTAGTCCTTCCAGAGTGTTACACAATTTGAAACCTATAATACTTAAAAGCAAACTCTTTGTGGGCCTGTGGTCTGGTTAAGCAACTGGATTCCCCCCACATGCTAACCTTGAAGTTCAAATCCTTGTTCCTGATGCTTGAAAAACACTCCAGGCTTGTGTGTGCCTCAAATCTCAACAGGATGGAGAAAGAGGAGAAGAGATTGTGGCATGACCACACTCCTTTAGAGGGGGTGCTTTCTCCCTCTCCTTCTCTTTGTCTCTCAGTCTCTCTGATGAGTACGTATGCCCTCTGGCAAATTAAAACAAAACAAAACAGAACACTTAATTTTTTGTCTTCCCAATTTCTTCCCATAAACCTAAATCAGGTGTGATGGTTAAGTTGCTGCATTCCCACATGACCGAATGCAATTCGATTTTGGACCTGGTAACTTGAGGATCACTCTGGGAGCATGTATATACGTGCCCTAAATCCTGAGAGGCGAATAGAGGAAAAGGGATTGTGGTGTGGCCATCCCCCTTGTAGGGTGATTTCTCACTTTCTCTTTCTCTGTCTCTCTTTGGCGAGCCCACACACTCTATGGCAAAAAAAAAAAAGAGTGCTCCGAGATTTCTATGTAGTTATTGGCATCACCATCCTCAGAATGTTATTCTTCAGGGTAATCTTATCTCAGGGTCATTCCAAGCACAAATCCATTTCTCACCATATCTATGCAACATTTCTGTTAAAACCTCCTGACTTTCCATCCTTTTTCCAAAATCTATTTCCTGAAGACAGGTGCTATGTCCAATTGCCAAATACATGCTAAAGCACAGTGTAAGGGATATTTATCATGTTTGGGATCACTTAACATATTTAAACATCATTCCTCTTTGGAGGGAAGTTCCCATATTGTGCGTCCTGTCTTTATTAGCCTGTTTATTTCAGTGATTCAGTCAGGACCAGATCCTGGTTTTGTAGGGCTTGAACCTCATGAGGTATGAGAGCCTTCTTCAACAAAAGACAATAAAGTCAAATGAATCGAAAACTAGGCTAAGACATTAAGGGCTTTTTAGAATAAGAAAAAAATTAAATCACAAATTCAAAGAAATTATACTGGGGCTGACAAGTGGCATGGTGGTTAGGAGCACTGGACTCCCACATGGCCAACTGCGGTTCAAGTACCAGACCTAGCAGCTTGCTTTCTCACTTTCCCTCTCTCTCTCTCTCACTCTGTCCCTCTCTCATCAAATTAAAATAAATAAAATTGAATAAAATAATTATTTAAAAATATTTATGCCACAAATACTACACATCCAGAAAAATAATGTAATTTAAAAATTAATATGCATAATACAATATTTTAAATATTTTTCTTTATTATTTTAGCTGCATACTTTTTTATTGCTTCTCCACATGACAATAATTTTGAATTTTTTTTTTTTTTTTTTTTTGCCAGAGGTCACTTGTACTCACCAGGGAGAGACAGAGAGAGGAGAAAGTACCCACCAATGGGTGTCTTCCATTCCTCCATCCTGCTGGGATTTAGGGAATACACTCACGTATGAACTAGCACCAGGATCCAATCTGCCTGGACATCCATGTGGGATCCAGCCCCTTAATCCACTAGTCCAGGGGGTTGCCCCTGAAGTACTTTTTTTTATTAAAAAGGAAAGAAAATTACTTTAGTTTTTACCATAGTATCTTTGGTTAAAAATATTTTTTCTTATGATTGATAGTTTTCAAAAGCTTCTTTTAGCTTCATAAGTCATAGTTGATAATATTGTGTGAAATTGGTGAGTGTAATGGGGAATGAAGAGTAGCAGTTATAGTCTCTTGCTTTTGCAAGTTTTACAAAACAAGGCATTACTAGGACTCTCCAGGACCTTGGAAGAGGTCTGTGCAAGTACAAGGCCCTAAAGCTTAAGATTCATTAGCTTTACAGTGCTTTCCTCTTTGTACACTTTTAGGCTACATCAGTCAGACATAAAGATTTCTCTTTGGGGAGGCTAACAGGTGGTGTAGTGGTTAAGGTGCTGGACTCCCACATGGTTGACCACAGTTCAAGCCCCAAACCCAGAGACTTGAAACCCACTCCAGGAGTGTGTGCATGCGAGGAGAATGGAGGAGATGGGACTGTGGCATGGCTACCTGCTGGAGTGATTTCTCACTTTCCCTCTCTCTGCATCTGTGGCTAGTACATGTGCCCTATAGCAAAAATTTCTCAAAAAAAAAAAATTTCACTTTGGAAGTGGACAATTCTAGGAAGCAAGTGCCCCTGAAAACTAGCAGTTCACAAGAATGGCAAGAGAGAAACCAGTTCTCCCAGGACATCCTTGGTGAAATTTCTGTTGTTTAGTATCCAGAGCTATTGGCAGGGAGAGTAGAACCTGTGCCAAGCCTCTGGGCCTTACTCTCTATCTTCTTAGAAATTCCATGAGCTGCCAAACAATCTTATCAAATTTACAATATTTTAATTTGGGCATGCAGGTGGCATGGTGGTCAAGGTGCTGGACTCCCACGTGGCCAATGTGGTTCAATCCCTGAACTCAGCAGCTTGAAAATCACACTGGGCATGTGTGCATGAATGCCCAGAATCTCACGAGGTGAAGGGATTGCAGCATGGCCATCCCTTTTGGGGGGAAGGGGATGGTTTCTCACTTTCCCTTTCTCTGTCTTTGTCTCTTTCTGGTGAGCACAACACACCCTATGGCAAAAAACTAAAAAATAATAAAAATAATATTTTTGTTTAATTTTAAACAAAATTATATATTTCATATTAGCAGCCATGAGTCCTAACTGGTACATGTGTGAGTGTATGCTATAGGACCAGACAAGGGCTGGGCAGTTTGTGGCTAATCGAGCTCATGGAAGAGTAAATCAAGTGCCTAGGAGAAAACTAGTGCCCAACACAGGCAAAGTGAGGATCAGTGTCAAATGCAAACATGGAGCCTAGAGCTGAAGGAAGAACCAGGAAGCCAAGGGTACTGGTTGGTGAAAGGAGAGGAAGGCAGAGGAGACTGAAACAGATGAAGATGGTAGCTCAGTCCTCTGCCTGGCCAGCAGTGGCACCACAGTAAGTAACACTGTTCTGCAATGGCAGACCCACATGGGGCGGTCCAGGCTTTGTGTCCCAGGGTCTCCTGCATGTGCCAGGCACACGTTTGCCTGTGATGTAGGCTGGCTGAGGCTGGGGGGGGGGCGTGAATCAGAGTGTGAAGACCCTGGGGTGGGGGGCTCTGTCCCGGTGTCTGTCTAGAACTCTCATTCAGAGAAGAAATCAATAAACTTAACAAGACTCCTTTGAGTAGATCGGCAGTTGAGTGACATGTAGAAGCTGAATGGCCTAAAAAAGGAATAGAAAACTAGACAGTGCTCTAACTCGGGCCTTCATTTTTCTTCCCTGCAGTATGTTCTTTACATCAAAAATCATTTGGGGCCATTATCATTGTCCTACTTTGGAAAATCATTGTTGGTCCTCACTGCCTGCCACATCGCAGAACTCATTGGCCTGTCATTTCTGATCTCCCTTATCTAGGTCAATCCATCTCTAAATTATTCCTCATTAATCACTTCAGACTTTATGGCAGAGCTAACAAGCTATTCTGTATTTCTTTGGACATGCATTTTTTTTCCCCACACGTGTGCTATTCTTTCTGCCTGAGAAGCTCTCCCTGTCGCATCTCGCCACACCCAAATTGCTCTATTTTCCGAAGCCCATTTCAAATGCCACCTTTCTTTCTCAGGTGCAGTATTTTCTTCCTGCACCACATTAACTGTTCTCATGTTACTTTTTGCTTTCTATCTTGCATTACAGTTTTTCAGGCATATGCTTCCATTTCTTCTAAGAACCCAGAAGCTCACTTGGGCAGAATTCTGGGCAGAGTGCCTTGTATATTACAGGTGCCCAGAATGATCCTGAACACAGGGTCCGATGAAGCCACCTCTGACACACCAGTTCCTATAAAACCTATACCAGTGATGACGGCCTTAGGTGTGGTAGGAAAAGTGCAGACTTTTATATTAGACAAGCAGGAGTTGGAGTCACAACTCTGTCACTGACTGACAAAGAATCTTTCGACACACTGCTGAATCACCCACAGTAATTATTAATGTGGAGATAATGATGCTTACAACAGGATTATTCTGAGAATTAAGTAAGGTTCTAGAAGCTATGTAGTATAATTCCTGTCACAAAGGAGATATCCATAGTGATTTTTTTCTCCTTTAGTGTTCTCTTCTCCAGCCTTAACATCTCTTTTTTCACATATAATTTCTCATGTGACAGGGTTTATTATCAACATCACTTTAGCGACATCACTTTTTTTTTTTAATTATTTATTTATCTACTTAATTGTTGTGATTTTCAAGCCACTGGATCCAGGTCTCAAACCACAGTCGGCCTTGTGGGAATCCAGAACCCTAAACACCACACTACCTGCTGGTCCTCAACAGCAGTCTTAAAAATTTCAAGAAATCAGGCCAGCAGGTGGCATGGTGGTTAAACGTGCTGGACTTCCACATGGCCGACCATGGTTTGAGTCCCAGACCTGGTGGCTTGCTTTCTCTGGGAGCATTACTTGCTATACTTTCAACATGATACGTCTATATTTTTAGTACAAGATAGCTATACTACACTTACAAAATGTTTAACTTTGTGATAAACTAAAATCTTCAGTTTTTAAAGCAACTTACCTCTAAATCACATGTCCATAATTGAACCTAAATGCAAATATTTCCACTTATCTCTGTTAATTTTCAACTACTTTATTTAAGCTCAGAATTTTACCTTAAAAAAATCTCTTTCAGCCTCGATTTTAATAATCACTAATAAAGTATGGGGGAGGATGGTGGGAGGGATATCAAGTAATAACTTGAGGCATTCTCCTTACTCCGACTTAATTGCAAAGTAAACATTTCCCACGGTGATCTGTAATGCAGGCCAGCATTTGTGTCAATGTGGAGGAAAAAGGATGACTTTTGCACTTTGCCTTTGCCAATTATAGCCACATGAGTAATTAAACTTCAACAAGCTCAGTAGTTGAATATTAGAAGTACACTTTTTTTCTTCCAGATTTTTGCCTCAGGGTGTGTGCACTCACTTGCCAGAGAGAGACAGAGAGAAAGTGAGAAATCATCCCCCAGGAGGAATGCCCATGCCACGATCCTTTGTTCTCCATTTCCCCATCAGGATTTTGGGCATGCACATATACACCCAGTATGATTTTCAAGCCGCTGGGTCTAGGGCTTAAACTGTGGTCAGCCATATGAGAATTCAGTGCCATAATCACCACACCACCTTCTGACCCCCAAATTCTTCTGTCTTTTACTTTTTTATTGCATTATCCCACTAACAGCTCTGCCAAAAACCTTTGAGAAGCACTTTTGCAAAAAGCTAAGAAATGTAAGTTTCTTAGATTCTATACATATAGAATTATATTGTTCTTTGAGAATATGTAAAATAAGCAAAGTAATCTAAATTTAAAAACGTTTACTAAGTTTCTTCTGAATAACTTCATATAGGAGGCATGACTGAAGTTTTTCTCATTAGAAATTTATAACAGGGACCAGCAGGTGGCTTGGTGATTAAGCCACTGGAGTCCCACATGGCTGACCATGGTTTGAGTCCTGGACCCGGCAACTTGCTTTCTTGCTTTTACTTTCTCTCTCTTTCTGGTTAAATCAAATAATAATAATAATAATGAATAAAATTAATAATTCTTTTTAAAAGTTTATATTAAGTTCAGTGGTTAAAGGAGCCAACCGTTATTCAAATTCTGGCCACAATGGCTTGAAAAACTCACTGGGTACATGTGCATGCATGTCCAAAATCCTGACTGGAAGGAGGGATGGAAGAAAAAGGGTTGTGGCATGACCACAGCACATTTGGAAGTGCTTTTACTCTTCTCTCTCTGTCACAGTTTCTCTCTCTCTCTCTTTCTTGTGGATACATGTACCTCTAGCAATAAAATAAAAGAGAACAAAAAGATACTTAACAGAAATAGTATGTGGGAGCTTCCTATTTTCCCTTATAAAATGGTCTAAATGTTTGTGTTCCCCCCAAATTTATATGTTGACTTCTTAATATTCATATGATGTAAGTACTTAGAGGTGGGAGATAATTAGGTCATTAGGATAGAGTTCTCATGAATAAGTGCCCCTTTAAGAAGAGACCAGAGACCTAGTTACCTCTCTGCATGCCATGTAAAGACTCAGCAAGAAGATGACCCTGTGTGTTCCAGGAAAAAGGTAGTCATCAGAATACCACCCTGATTTTGAACTTCCAGGCTCCATGGCTATGAGAAATAATTGTTTAAACCACCCTGTCTCTGATAGCTTGTTATAGCAGTCTGAACCAAGACATAGCAGTAGAAAGCATACATATGTCAAATGTAACTTCAAACAGAATGATATAAAGTAATAAAAAGAAACTTTTGAGGCATAAAATTTTAGTTAAAGTAAAATAAATGTAATAGAGTGAAGAAGAAAAATTCTGATAATAAATAGATTTTTAAATCTCTTATAAGCCCTGAAGTTCACGGCTTCCTCCTTCCTGCTTCCGGTCTGGCACCACTATGTATAATTTAAACCTTTCAGAAGTGTATGGTGGATCTAAGAAGATGATAATCAAGGGTCATATGAAGTTGTGGCGGCTCACCAATAATTACAGACCAGTTAGAGATCATCTCTCAACCTAAGTTTTCCTAACCACTACAAGGATGTTTGACATAAGGGCTCAAGCTGAATGTATTGTGGAATGGGCTGCAAAGGACCCGTATGGCTTTCTTCCAACAGTTATTCTGGCCCTTATCCCACTCCACTGTCCTAGCAGGTGCTGTACTGTCTGGGAAATTGGCCAAGGTGATTGAGGCCAGGGACAAGGAGCAAAAGAAGAAATAAAAACATCAAAAAAATATTGCAAGAGCTAAACAACTAAAAAAGGATTGAAGGAATGAACAGGTTCTTCAACCAGCGGCAAATCATTTCGGAAATTATGCAGCTTTGGAAGGATTCGTTAAATGTGTCTTCTTTGGGGGCTGGCAGGTAAGTGGTGTGGTGGTTAAAGGTGCAAGATTCTCACATGGCCAACTGCTGTTCGAGTCCCGGAACTGGTAGCTTGCTTTCTCACTTTCTCTCTCTCTCTCTCTCTCTCTCTCTGTCTCTGGTCAAACTAAATAATAATAATAATAATAATAATAATAATAATAATAACAGCAGCAACAACAACAAAGTACTAAAATAATTCTTTAAAAAAAAAAGATTTGGGGGGCCAGCAGGTGGCATGGTGGTTAGGGCGCTGGCCACTCCCATGTGGCTGAACATGGTTCGAGTCCTGGACCTGGTGGCTTGCTTTCTCACTTTCCTTCTCTCTCTCTGCCTCTCTCTGGTCAAATTAAAATAAAAGCATGAATAAATAAAATAAAATAATTCTTTAAAAAAAAGGCTTCTTCTTTGGATTTCATGACAGTATTATTTAGTAATGAAATCTGATTGATCATAAGAAAAAATCATGTTCTGATCTCAATACTGTAGTAACTTTTAGGTTTAGGTGTAGTTCATTGGTGTCTGTTGGCAATTCCTGTGAATTAGCATTTATTGTGGCATGAAATCTTTGTACTGACTGGGTCATTTGCCATTCTGCAGCTTGCATACTGAAATTAAAACATCCTGAGAAAAAGACAAGATGATGAACTCCATTCAAATAATGATTTAAAATGGGCTCCTATTCCGGACAAAAGAAACTAAGAATGCAGGGGCCAGCAGGTGGCATGGTAGTTAAAGGCACTGGATTCCCATATTGCTGGCCATGGTTCGAGTCTCAGACCTGGTGGCTTGCTTTCTCACTTTCCCTTTCTCTCTCTCTGGTCAAATTTAAAAAATAAATAAAACTACAAATGGAATTAAATAAATTTGAAAAAGAAATTAAGAATGTAAAAGTCCTAATTGTCATCGCCAAGGTGAAAAGTATACTTTGGCTGAAAAGAGATACAGTACGTTAATCACAACTTTTATCATCACTGCTTATTTCTTGAAATAGAATCACTTCTGCCTTTCCCAAAGTAAAATAATCTTAAACAAAAATAATTAATATTTTCTGCATTTTTCTGATTTTAGCCTTTGAGACAACTGGTAATTATCAAGACATTCTACATTTTTTAAACCTAATTTTATAAAGAATTACCTTGACTATGTAGAGTACCACCTACTAGAGATAACAGTTTGTGTACTTAGGAACACTGCCCCTTTCTTAGAGATGACTCGTTGAGAAGAGTAACAGTATGCTTTAAAGCTTGCAGTAAAAATGTCAGATGCTGTAAGTACCTTGGAACCTCTCCTGTGTTTAGGAGAACTATGAAATAGTCAAATGTTTTAATCAGGTAATGTCCTGATATAAATGCACCCCTTTCGTTTCATATTCCATTCTTCCTTTTATCTCAGGTAATAGTGATATCTTATATTTTTTATCAAGTAGGTTCAACGTGAAAATTTAAATTTCCAATCTCTTTTAAATAACTCTTAATTATTCTTCATAATGGTAAGAAAGGCTTAAATTTGGAAAAATTTTGTTGACTATAGTGGTAATTATGACAAAATGAATATGAACTATACTTAGAGGTAAAAAGCTAAAGGATGTATCTTTGAGTTGTGAAACTGGAACTTTTTACTGTTAAACATGGCTTTTATACACGCATGGTCCAGTAATTTTATTCACTGCCAGTATTTAATAGCTTATTAATGTCTTCCGCACCTCTCATAATATACTTTAAGTTACAAAATATTGTTCAACAATTCTAATTTAAAAATGAAACTAAGTACTGAAATTAATTTGACACTTTTTTGTAAAGAAAAAAAATCTCTTATAAGAGAAAAACTGAGGGAACAAATGAGACTAAAAACTAAATAAAAAAATATTATAAGGACCAGCCCTGTGGCCTAGTGGTTAAGGGAACTAGAAACCACATGGCTGACTATGTGGTTTAAATCCCAGGTCTGATGGCTTGAGAAGAATGCCACGCATATGTTCCTGTGTGCCCAGGTTCCTGACAGACTAGAGAAAAACAAGAAATTGCAGTATATCCAACCCCACTAGGAGGTGCTTTCTCCTTCTCCCACTCTCTGTTCTCTCTGGTGAGCACATATGTCCTCTAGCAAAGATGAATGAAAATATTTTTAAGAGAACAAAAATAGAATCCAGCAGTTGGTGTAATGGCCGTCGCTGGACTCCCATGTAGTTGACTGCGGTTCAAGTCCCCGACCCGGTAGCTTAAACTCATGCCGGGTACATGTGCACGCGTGCCCAAAATACCGAGAGGAGAACAGAGGAGAAGGGATTGCGGCACAGCCATCCCCACTGGGGGGTGATTTTAACCTATAAAACATCAATTTCTTCAGGCTTATTCTAATAAAATTAAAGAGTGGGCCAAAAGATGAAGGGCATTTCCATATATTCTCTTTATCAATAAATCTCTTTTGACATTTACAGAACCTTATCATGTTTAATATGATGAAATGTAGGTTAGGTTTGACTGAGCCATCTTTCTTTCTCTCCACATGCAGACAAGAGACTTTTTTTTTCCTGGCCACAGGATGTGTGCCCTTCTCAGAGACAGAGAGAAAGAGAGATCTTCCCATGGGGCATGGTCATGCTGCAATCCCTTCTCCTCCATCTCTTCCTCCTTGGGGGATTTTGGACACATGGCTGCCATGTTTCTCAAGCATCCGGAACTCAAACCACAGGATCAGCCACATGGGATTTGACTGCCTTTACCACCAAGCCATGGAGCCAGCCCAAGTGACCCTCTTTCCTTCATCCAGCTCATGCTCTCATTCTCCATTATCGCTATTAAGAAGTAGTGGAACCATGCCTCTAACAGAATGTCATCCTGCCCTACTAACTTTTCTGGCAATATAACTTTCAATCCCCATTAAAGCTCTACCTATTGTTTTGTACTGAATCAACTTTTACTACATTATGAGAAAAAAGAAATACTTGGAATTTTGACTCTTCTTGTTTCAGAGGTAGAAGCAATCATAGCAACCACTTAGTCTAAGTCCCAGATAGGGGACATTGCTGATTGCTGGTTCTGTCTGCCAGGCCAATTTTCACCTAGTCTTCTACCCTCCCCAAAACTGCCAATGTGCTTTGGGAATGAGTTTGATTTAGCAGCAGGGATAATCTCATTCATTCAGGAATCCAGACCTAAGCTGATCAACATGGTTAGGCTCTGCCATTAAAATGACTGTTATAGGCTGAACTGTGATTTCTCAGATCTGAATGTTGACATCCTAACCTTAGTATCTCAGAATATGACCATATTTAGAAAGTGTTTTTTTTTTTTTAACTTGACTTTATTTATTTATTTTGATTTGACCAAAGAAGGACAGAGTGAGAAAGAAGGGAAAAGTGAGAAAGCATGCTGCCAGGTCTGAGACTTGAACTGCAGCTAGTCACGTGGGAGTCCAGTACCCTTAACCACCAAGCCACCTACCAGCCCCAGAAAATGGATCTTTAAAGAAATAATTAAGTCAGTGAGGTCATTGGGTGAGCCCTAATCCAATATGACTCACGTCCTCAAGAGAACAGGAGATTAGAACACAGATACATGCAGAGGTTATGCAAAAACAGAAAACAGCCCTCCCTAAGCCAACAAGAAAGGCCTCAGAAGAAACCAACCCTGCTGACACTTGGTCTTGGACTTCTCACCTCCAGAACTGTGAGAAAAAGAACTTCTGTTGTTTAAACCACCCAGTTGTGGTACTTTGCCAGGATAACCCTAGTAAACTAACACAATGGGATTGGACAATAGAATGAGATCTAATTTGAGCCAACCAGTGGGAAATTGTTTTGAAAATTCCTAAAATAGAATATTCTTTGTTTAAAAGAGAGCACCAAAAGAGATTCTTTTTCTTGATGTTTTGAGGTGTGGCTGCAAATCTTTTAAATTCTGGAGTTATTTTTTCATCAATAAAGACATCACCTTGAGGTTAGGCCAACAATATTCATTGATGGGCATAGCCAGGAGAATTGCAAAAATGAGCTGGAATTATTGGATTATACCAACTGCAAATTCTACTGCTCAGTCTCTGTAGTTTTAGATAGGTGAGACAATAAATTTCCTGAGTTCTTTAGGTGAGCATGTTTCCAGTTACTTACATTCTGTGTTATATTTGATGTTACTTACACCTTCATTTTACAGAGGGAAAATGAGTCCTCTTCAAATTTAAATGTCTTGTCTAATGTATCGGAATATAGATTACCTGATACAAAATAATTCTCTTTCTTCAAAGACTGAGGGTACAGACATAATTATTAGGAACATTAAGAAGAATGATGGGCCAGCTGGTGGCACGTGGTTAAGATAGCTGGATAACACATGGCTGACTGCATGGTTTGAATCCTGAGCCCAACAGCTTGGAAAATACACTGGGCATTTGTGTGTGTGTGCCCACAATCCTGAGAGGAGAGTGGAGGAGAAGGGATTGTGACATGGCCATCCCCTCTGAAGGGTGATTTCTCTCTCTCTCTTTTTCTTATAAATACACACACCCTATAGAATATTTTTTAAGATAAAGCGTAACAGTTTTATGAATAGGATAAAAAAGATTTTCACTCTTATGTGATCAATCCAAGAAGACTGAAGTGAAGAGAATGGAAGTATTGGAAAAGGAGAAAACGCTGTACAAACTAGCTTTTTGTGTCCTTAAGTCAATTTTGGTGTCCTTTCTTCTAACCCTATCTTTAGTTTCTCTGGCAGGGACTCTACTCAACACTTTTCTTTTGTATTTCTGTTATTGCTTTTCCTTCTCAAGATACCTGTGCTGTTTCATTCTTCTACCTGGCATGTCCCTAATGCACCTTTGCACAGCTTGGAATGCCTCAACATCTTTTTTTTTTTTTTTCTTTTGGAGAGGTTTTTGCTATAGGGCATGTGTGTTTGCCAGAAAGACAGAGAAAGACAGAGATAGAAAGCAAGAAATCACTCTCCAGGGGGATGGCCACACTGCAATCCCTTCTCCTCCATTCACCTCTTGGGATCTTGAGCACGCATGCATATGCACCCGGCGTGAGTTTAAGCCACTGGGTCTGGGACTCAAACCACGGTCGACTAGGTGGGAGTCCAACAACATAGCCATCACGCTAACTGCTGGTCCCTCAGCATCTATTTTTATACTCTTTTCCATTACCAGTAACAATTATATTTTCACAGCACCTTCCACATTTCCTAAGTGCTGAAGGTACATATTCATGAAAATACAGACTGCGTTGTACCCCATTCATTATAGTGAATATGTATTTTCTATGTAGGGCTACAACGTGGTCTATATTTTCATGAATATGTACCTTCAGCACCTAGGAAATGTGGAAGGTGCCGTGAAAATATAATTGTTTGTTACTGGTAACGGAAAAGAGTATAAAAATAGATGCCGAGGCACTCCAAACTGTGCAAAGGTGCATAGAGGAAGTGGGAATTTTATGATGAATGGTCACTTTAAACTTTTTGACAGCTTCCAACCTCTCTACCTCATTTACATTAACATTTTTGATCCAAGAAATGGAAAAGGTCACATTGAAATATTCTCATTTTATACATTCTAGTACATGCTTTTGTGAATGAATTCTTTCTTTAAGATCTTGGCAAGCTAAATTATGAGTAGAGATTATCAATCAAATGGAAATTTTGCTTTTTGAAAACATACTACAACTGTAATGAGAGCAGGGAATTCTCCTCAGAGCCCAGAACTGTGCTGGCATAAAATATATAGCCATTGAATAAATACTTGTTTGATCACTGATTTAGACATAGCTTTGTGATATATTTATGTATTACAAGTTGTTAAATAATTGTAGTTTTAAGAAGTATCTCTTAGATCACTTTCATATTGAATATTTCCATTCAAATTAATACACAGTTTTACAACAGAAAATGACAATCTGGGCTATCAAATTGATGTAATGTATGTTGTCATTTGAATTTGCCCTTTGATGAACGAGTTAGACAGATGTCTCGTCTGCCCTCATTCTGGATATTATGCCAAGACCCTGGCTTTTGGGGATACCATGACACAAAGAACCTATAAAAGGCTTATTCTTTTCTTCCTGAAGGCAGGAGTGTTACACTAATTGTTAACAATTAACGCTACAATTCATCTAACTTGCTACACAGTCCTCTGTCACTGGAGTACGTCACCTTCTAGTCACTCTCATATATGTTGTGACTCACGTCAATAAAACCAATCAGGGTTTTTCCAGTTTGCATGTAAAGAGTATCCTATCTTTGGCTTTTGAAGGTTTCTGAGTTTGTGGGTATCTAAGTGAAATAGAAGAGTTGAAAGTCCTGCACAGTTTTGTGCAAGAAAAAAACTTTTAAGTTCATTTTTTAAATAAATTAAGCATAGTGAAGATCCTGTTGCTATTTTTGTTTTGATACTTTATAGTCTTCTCATAGGCTAGTTCTTCTTTGTTGCTATTGTTTGAATGACTTTAAAGCCTGAATTGTTGGAACCAGCAGATGGTGTAATGGTTACATCGCTGGCCTCCCATGTAGTTGACCACAGTTTGAGTCCCGGACCTAATGGCTTAAAACCCACACCAGGGACATATGCGTGCTTGTCCAAGATCCCAAGAGGAGAATGGAGAAGGATTGTAAGGTGGTCATCACTCATGGGGGGTTATTTCTCACTTTCTGTCTCTCTGTCTCTTTCTTTTCTCTCAGGTGAGAAACCCTCTCAAAAAAAAAAAAACATACCTTGGGACTAGTAGTTAGCGTAATGGCTATGTCACTGGACTCCCACATAGTCGACCACAGTTCACGTCCCGGACCTGGTGGCTTAAAACTCACACCGGGCGCGTGTGCGTGCATGCCCAAGATCCCAAGAGGAGAATGGAGGAGAAGGGATTGCAGTGTGGCCATCCTCCAGGGAACGGAAAAGAGTATAAAAATAGATGCCGAGGCACTCCAAACTGTGCAAAGGTGCATAGAGGAAGTGGGAATTTTATGATGAATGGTCACTTTAAACTTTTTGACAGCTTCCAACCTCTCTACCTCATTTACATTAACATTTTTGATCCAAGAAATGGAAAAGGTCACATTGAAATATTCTCATTTTATACATTCTAGTACATGCTTTTGTGAATGAATTCTTTCTTTAAGATCTTGGCAAGCTAAATTATGAGTAGAGATTATCAATCAAATGGAAATTTTGCTTTTTGAAAACATACTACAACTGTAATGAGAGCAGGGAATTCTCCTCAGAGCCCAGAACTGTGCTGGCATAAAATATATAGCCATTGAATAAATACTTGTTTGATCACTGATTTAGACATAGCTTTGTGATATATTTATGTATTACAAGTTGTTAAATAATTGTAGTTTTAAGAAGTATCTCTTAGATCACTTTCATATTGAATATTTCCATTCAAATTAATACACAGTTTTACAACAGAAAATGACAATCTGGGCTATCAAATTGATGTAATGTATGTTGTCATTTGAATTTGCCCTTTGATGAACGAGTTAGACAGATGTCTCGTCTGCCCTCATTCTGGATATTATGCCAAGACCCTGGCTTTTGGGGATACCATGACACAAAGAACCTATAAAAGGCTTATTCTTTTCTTCCTGAAGGCAGGAGTGTTACACTAATTGTTAACAATTAACGCTACAATTCATCTAACTTGCTACACAGTCCTCTGTCACTGGAGTACGTCACCTTCTAGTCACTCTCATATATGTTGTGACTCACGTCAATAAAACCAATCAGGGTTTTTCCAGTTTGCATGTAAAGAGTATCCTATCTTTGGCTTTTGAAGGTTTCTGAGTTTGTGGGTATCTAAGTGAAATAGAAGAGTTGAAAGTCCTGCACAGTTTTGTGCAAGAAAAAAACTTTTAAGTTCATTTTTTAAATAAATTAAGCATAGTGAAGATCCTGTTGCTATTTTTGTTTTGATACTTTATAGTCTTCTCATAGGCTAGTTCTTCTTTGTTGCTATTGTTTGAATGACTTTAAAGCCTGAATTGTTGGAACCAGCAGATGGTGTAATGGTTACATCGCTGGCCTCCCATGTAGTTGACCACAGTTTGAGTCCCGGACCTAATGGCTTAAAACCCACACCAGGGACATATGCGTGCTTGTCCAAGATCCCAAGAGGAGAATGGAGAAGGATTGTAAGGTGGTCATCACTCATGGGGGGTTATTTCTCACTTTCTGTCTCTCTGTCTCTTTCTTTTCTCTCAGGTGAGAAACCCTCTCAAAAAAAAAAAAACATACCTTGGGACTAGTAGTTAGCGTAATGGCTATGTCACTGGACTCCCACATAGTCGACCACAGTTCACGTCCCGGACCTGGTGGCTTAAAACTCACGCCGGGCGCGTGTGCGTGCATGCCCAAGATCCCAAGAGGAGAATGGAGAAGGATTGTAAGGTGGTCATCACTCATGGGGGGTTATTTCTCACTTTCTGTCTCTGTCTGTCTTTCTGGCGAGAGCATGCACCCTATAGCAAAAACCTCTCCAAAAAAATAATAATAAAGAAAAAAATATTCCTTAATTGTTTGGGGGCTTAATTTGCTTATTACCCTAATGACACAATTGACATTAAATCTAAATGCATGGCCACCCTCTTATTATGGTCAGGAATTGAAATGAGAAAATCCATCTTTTTTTGTGTGTCAATCTACTTCATAATTCATACTTTGTTGGAAACTGTAGTCTATAAACTGAGTATGAATATTCATGAACATTCTAGAAACTGCAGTCCCAGTCCAGAACTCTTTTTTTTTCTTTTCCTTTTTTTTTTTTTTGGAATTGCCAAGGGCATGTGTGCTCACCAGAGACAGAGAGAGGAAAGAGAAAAAGCATCCCCCAATGGTGTGTAGTCAATTCCTTCTCCTCCACTTCTCCATCTTTTCAAGATTTTGAGCACACATGTACACAAGCCTAGTGTGTTTTTTAAGCTTCTGGATCTAGGATTTGAGCCACATAAACAACTATGTGGGATCTGACTCCTTTAACCACTAGGCTATGAGGCCTACCCTGCAACCCAAAATTTCTGAATTCTGATTTTAAAATCCTAAGTATTCGGAGCACCAATTTTGTTAAGAATTATTTTTCATTAATTTTATTCATTGTTATTATTTTATTTCTTTGAAGTTGACCAGAGAGAGAGAAGGAAAGTGAGAGAGAGTTGACTACTTGATCAAAAACTTTAAAGGAAATACATTGAAGTTTCACTCAACAACATTCACTGACCCAGCTCAGATTCTTTAAAATGTGTGTGTCAGGTGCCACTTTTGCACAAAGATTTGAAGACAAGATTGATTTAAAAAGGGTTTGTCCTGTTTGTAAAGTATAGCTAGCAAGGATTAAAAGTGAGCCACTTGATAGCTGGTTGACTATAATTTTTTTTTCCTTTGCCTCAGTGGTCACATAACAAGGTGAATTTAATCTCAAAGTCAAGTTACACTACCTGCAACTCTGGGGAGGAAAGTTCTCTCTGATCTTTGTATTCTAGGAACTATAGTCATTGAGATATTACCATATTAAATTACATGCTAAGCAAAGTCTCTTAAGTTTTAGGCTTTCAAGGAAACTTTGGCAAATTACTTTGCATTTCTGTTGTTTTCCCAGGGTAATGTTTTTCTGGTCAGACCACCAATGTGACTTCCAATCACTGAACCTTAAGAAGTTAAATGTGGTTAGAATCATATTGATGGCATTTTGGCACCCAAAAAGAAGCCATTGATAGGCCACCCAGGTGGCGTAGTGGTTAAGGCAACTGGATCCCACATGGCTGGCTTCGTGGTTTGATTTCTGGATCCAGTGGTTTGAAAAAATATACCAGTCACCTCTGCGTACTCGCCCAAAATTCAGTGAGAATAGAGAAGGGATTGCGATGTGGGCAAATGCCCTTGGGGTGGTGATTTTTCACTCTCTTCTTGTCTCCTGCAAACTCATTTGCCCTATAGTGAATAAAAGAAACAAAAGAAGCTATTAGAAATTGGTGTAATGGCTATGTTGCTGGACTTCCATGTAGTCAATCGTGATTCGAGTCCTGGACCTGGTGGCTTAAACCACGTCAGGCGCATGTGCGTGTGTGCCCAAGATCCCAAGAAGAGAATGGAGGAGAAGGGATTGTGGCATGGCCATCCCCCTTTCTCGCTTTCTGTCACTTCTGTCTCTGTCTTTTTGGTGTGCACACGTGCCCTATAGCAAAAACCTCTAAAAAAAAAGAAAGGAAGGAAGGAAGGAAGGGAGGGAGGAAGGAAGGAAGGAAGAAATCTTCCATCTATCTATATACACTCCTCCAATAATTTTATTTTAAATAAAATCTCAGGTCGGCCAGGTTATATAGTGGTTAAGGCAGGGGAATACCACATGGTCAACTGCACAGTTTAAGTCCCAGACCCAGTGGCTTTAAAAATACACTGGACCCATGTGCATGATTTCTTTTTTTTTCCTTGTGTACACATTTAGTTTTATTGTAACAAAGCAACTTATACACTTTTAATGTTTAAAACTGAGCATCTTTCCTTTCCAGTGAAACAAAAAGAAAATTTAAAAATAAACAGGAACAAAATTACAATAGAGAATGTCAATTCCAAATAAGATCCTACAGGTTCTGCTGATTCTCACATCGAGTGCCAGGGCTCAAGTCATCATTAGGAGAGAATTTTATTTTTAAAAGTGTCATCTTAAACTGCAAGGATGTCCATTAAACATCACAATTAAACATGACAAAGGAGAAGCTGTGTTGTCAAAATGCTCACTTAACCAACCTCAAAATGCCCACTTAACCCACCCAAACATCTCAAACCCGCCCTTTGCTGACCTTCTATAACCCTATTTTTTTAAGTTTTTTTTTCTTTTTTTAAACAAGAGAAAGGAGACAGATACATGTCGGTAAATGCTAACTGTCCATATTCACATAGAGACACAGTGTAATCTCTGAGCCCAATATTCAGACAAAGGAGGAAAAAAGCTAGAATTCTGTGCACTACTACACAGGGGCCTAGCACCCTCCAGCTTCCAGCAGAGTGAAGGAAGCAGAAGGATCTTCTTTTGTCCCAGGGAGCACGGTGGTGTTGATTCCAAACAGTTTTTATTGAGACAGTAAGGTATCAAAATGAATTTGGAATAGAAAAGGGTAGATTCTTTTCCCATTGTTTCTGCTCAAGGTTTTTCCCCCTAAAATAAGTTGAGAACCATGGTATAGAGAAAAGAGAAATCAAGGGAACCAGCAGTTAATGTAATGGCTATGTCACTGGATTCCCACGTAGTCAACCGCGGTTCATGTACCGGACCAGTGGCTTAGAACTCACGCCGGGCACATGTGCATGCGTGCCCAAGATCCCGAGAGGAGAATGGAGGAGAAGGGATTGCGGCATGACCATACCCCCTGGGGGGTGATTTCTCACTTTCTGTCTCTATGTCTCTCTCTGTCTGTCTGGTGAGCACACGCGCCCTATAGCAAAAACCTCTCAAAAAAAAAAAAAAAAGAAAGAAAGAAAGAAAGAAAAAAGACCTCAAGAACAGGGTGACTGAGCACAAGGGGAGGGGGGGAGAAAAAAAATAACAAAAGACTGCAACTTGCTCCCAGGGACTGGAGAAAAAAAGTTTTAAAAGGAGAATTGGAATTCATCAGTGTTCTGTCAGTCATCTTCTCCTTCATCCTCCTCTTCTTCCTCCCCTTCATCATCTTCATCTTCTTCACCTTCATCCTCATCTCCTTCTTCATCAGTATCTTCCAATGCCTCTTCTTCTTCTTCTTCTTCTTCTTCTTCTTCTTCTTCTTCTCCTTCTTCTTCTCCTTCTCCTTCTCCTTCTCCTTCTCCTTCTCCTTCTCCTTCTCCTTCTCCTTCTCCTTCTCCTTCTCCTTCTCCTTCTCCTTCTTCTTCTTCATCATCCATATCGGGAACCAAGGAGTACTCCTTCCTCTCTCTCTGTCTCTCTCCAGTGAGCTCATGCACCCTATAGCAGACTAATAAATAAAGTCTTTTCATTGGCCGTCTCCCACTGACTTGGGCTTCATTTAACGTGCCAGAAGCAGCCTGCCAGTTCTTGTGACACACATACACATGACAATTCTGCTGGGAGCTCAGGCAGGTGGATATAGACCTGATCTGTTTATGGGCTTAGTTCTGGGATTCCAAATAAAAGAGGTCCTCAAAAAGTTCCTGGGAAATGTGTATTATGGAAAATCTTGCGTGGATTCAAATAAAATTATTTTGGCACCAAAATAAAGTCAGATTTTTATGCTATTTCTCCATGAAATGTTTGAAGTCCCCTTGCATACTGCTCACTAGTTGGTGGGAAATCATGCCATTTGCATCTTTCAGGCAAATGCATGTTGGTTGAAGGAAATGTTGAAACAGAAAAAAGAGAACAAACCTTCAAATCAATAAACTGTGTGACAGCAGCCTGAGAGTAAAGCTTTAGTTTTAGAGGTGATCTGAGTCAGTCTTCTCCCCCTCTCTGTTCCTCTGAATCATCAGGAGCACTCCTACAACATGCAGGTGTTGGCGCCTCATCCCGGAAGTTTCGAAATGATTGACTCAACAACTTCATTTCTAAAAGAACAGAATATATTTTACTTTTTACTTTATAACTTCATATAGTGTTTGAAATTTTCAATGCATATACATTTTCTTTTTTCTTTTTTTACTATTTGCTATAGGGCATGTGCATTCTCCAGAGAGACAGGAGGAAGTGAGAAATCGCCTCTCCAGAAAGGATGGCCATGCCACAGTCCCTTCTTCTCCAGTCTTCTTTCAGGGTTCTGGGTTCCGGGGACCCATGAACATATGACAGGTGTGATTTGCAAGCTGGAGCTCTGGGACATGAATTTCATGGCCGACCATGTGGAATTCAGTGCTTTAAACTCCACACCATTTACTGGCCTTATGTATTTTCTTTCTTTAAGGTTTTTGCCATAGGGCATGTGTGCTCACCAGGGAGGAGAGAGATAGAGACAGAAAGAGGGAAAGTGAGAAATAACCATCCTCCCCAAAGGAGTATGGCCATGCCACAATCCCTTTTCCTTCATCCTCTTCTCAGGATTTTGGGCACACACATGTGCACATAGCCTGATTTCTTTTTTTTAAATTTAATTTTATTTATCATAATCTTATTTATATTATATTGAATCACACATATTTTTACAGTGTATTACATTTCTATTTCCAGCATGAATACCATGCATATCGGTCAAGACAAAGACATTACTAGTGAAGCAAGCCAGGTTATGAAGGAGAGACACTGTATGTCCCCATTTAATATATACCAAGTGTCTGCACTCTATAACTGAAACTGATTGACCTGAGGTTGTACAAACACAAGAGATGTGGTTTGGTGCCAGAAGTGGAGTGTGTGGAGAAGAGGGACCTAAGGAAGGACATTTGGAAGAGGGATACGGGGAGAGAGCATTGACGGGATGGGGAGGTGTGGTGTTATTGGTGGAAGATACTCTGATCAACTGGACTGGGGAGAAGTGCTCACACACATACTGAACTGTTCACTTTGTAAGCTAAATAATATGATTGAATTTATATGAAAAATTAAAATAAAAAAGTGAAAAAAAGACAATAAATGTATAACTAAGCCACTATGCAGTATATTCTGTATAGGAAATCACATTTTGTATGCTGTAACAATGTTGAGTGAATGAATGTAAATTAATTAATTTAAAAAAAAGAAATTGTAAAAAAAATTATTTGTATATTTAAAAAAAAACAAAGACATTATTATCCACATTATCATCATCAAATAGCTTTTCATCATTTTTTTCAGATTGTTATTATTATATATTCTCATTTTCTTAAAACATTAAATCACTATATATCATTTGACTTGTATAAAGAATTTACCCAACATGAAATACTTCTCAGACCAGTCCAACTGAAAATACTGTACATGTTACCATCAACAGGGAATAAACCATTTCTGTGTCCCACTAATACCATACCTCTCTAATTGTTCTCTTGCTATCCTTGTCTATACTCTTCCTTTCTCCCCCTGCCCTGTTCCGCACTGTCTTCAGTGTCCATAACTATTTCCACTGCTTTTATTCCCTCCAATAATTCTATCTCTACTATATAGTGTGGATAGTTGGTACATATTAAGTGGATACATACAATATCTTTCTTTCATATCCTGGCTTTGTTTCACTCAGCAATAGATCCTCCATATTTGACCATTTTCCATCGAATGCCAGGGTCTTGTTCATTATGACTGAGTAGTAGTCCATAGAGTATTTGTGCCACACTTTTTCAATCCATTCATCTGTTTGTGGACATTTAGGTTGGCTCTACATCTTAGCGATCATGAATAATGCTGCAATAAACATTGATGTGCAAGTGCTTTTTTGACTGAGCATTCTCCTGTCCTTGGGATAGACACCCAGAAGTGGGATTGCTGGATCAAATGGTAGTTCTATTTGTAGATCTTTGAGGAACCTTCAAATTGTTTTTCACAGTGGCTGAACCAGTTTACATTCCCACCAACAGTGTGGGAGAATTCCCCTTTCACAACATCCCTGCCAACACTTATCACTTTTTGTATTTTTAATCTTCGCCATTCTGACAGGGATTAGTGGTTTTTAATCTGCATCTCCCTTATGATGAAGGATGTTGAGCACTTCCTCATATGCTTTTTGGCTGTTCATATGTCTTCCTTAAAGAGATTTTTGTTCAGCTCATTTTTCCTTCTATTAATTGGGTTAATCACGTTTTTTGGGGGATAAGCCGCTTGAGTTCCCTGTGTATTTTGGCTACCAGCCCCTTGTCTGAGCCATATTTTACAAAACTATTCTCCCATTCTGAGGGTTGTCAATTCATATTTGTTACTGTGTCCTTTGCTGTGCAGAAACTTCTTAACCTGATATAGTCCCGCTTGTCTATTTTAGGGATTAGTCCTTGTGCTTCAGGAGTCTTATTTAAGAAGTCTTTGCCTACTTTAATGTCTCGCAGAGTTTCCCAAGTATTCTCCACCAATAGTTTTGTAGTTTGAGGTCTTAGGTTCAGAACTTTGATCCATTTTGAATTGATTTTTGTTAATGGTGAAAGATGGGAATTCCGTTTCATCTTTCTGCAAGTGGATATGCAGTTTTCCCAGCACCATTTGCTGAAAGATTTTCTTTTTCCCAATGGATTGACTGGTATCCTTTGTCAAAAACCAGTTGGCTGTAAGCTTTGGAGTTTATTTCTGGGGTCTCTTTTCTATTCCATTGGTCCCCCTGTCTGTTTTTGTACCAATACCATGCTCTTTTGAATATCACAGCTTTATAGTATATTCTGGGGTCAGGGAGTGATATGTCATCCACTCCACTCTTCTTGTGCAGAATCACTTTGGCAATACAATGTCTCTTATGATTCCAGACAAATTCTATGATTGTCTTTTCTGGATCTGTGAAGAATGTCTCTGGTTTTTTATTGGAATTGTATTAAATACATAGATTAATTTGGGTAGAATTGCCATTTTGATTATGTTAATTCTTCCAATCCAGGAACATGGGATATCTTTCAACTTTTTTAGGTCACTTTCAATATCTTTTTAAAGATATTAATAGTTTTCTTTGTAAATAACTTTAATTTACTTAGTGAGGTTTATTCATAGGTATCATATATTTTTTGGCTATGGTAAAAGGGATTCCTTTCTTCAACCCCAGCTTGATTGCAAGCCACTGGGTCTGGGACTCTAACCATGTGGACCATGTGGGAATCCAGCTGCTTTAACCACCATATCACCTGCTGGTCTCCTTATACATTTTCTTCTAAAATTTAATTTGAGGGCCAGCAAGTGGCATGGTGGTTAAGGTGCTGGACTCTGACATGGCCAACTTCAGTTCAAGTACCAGACGTGTTGATTGCTTTCCCTCTCTCTCTCTTTTTCTGTATCTCTCTCTGGGGAGCATGCATGCCCTGTAGCAAATTTGAAAATAATAATAATAATAAATAAAATTGAATAAATAATTTTTAAAATTAATTTGAAAAGCGTACATCCTCCATTAGTCTTTCCTAGCCATATTTTACTTACTAGTGATCATAGTTCTTAGTTCTTAAAATACTGATCCAACATCAAAACAGAAACCAAAGTATAGTATTAAATATATGGAACTGATATTGTAAATTCTCTCTCTTTCAAGAGCACACACACCCTGTAGCAAAAAATCATAAAAAAAGAAAAGAAATGAAACCTGGCTCTATCAATGTTTTATAAATGTTCTATGATCTCTCTGAAACTCAGATTCATCAATTGCGAAATGAAGTCTTTAATAATGTACTTAGTTCTTGAGGCTGAGTGGAAATTCAACGATACGATCCATGTAGGTTTTATATAGTGGGTGTTCAAAATAGTTTTTAGTGATTGCCTGTCCCAACCCACATTGTCAGCCCCATGATGAGAAGTCGTTTGCTGCATATTGATATCATGTATTCATATAGTCTGTCAAGTAAATATGTGGTTCTTTCATTTACAAATAAATACACGAATACTTTCTGAGAAGAGTATTCTAATCTGGACTCAAAGGCAAACAGGAGTTCTATTATGTAGGCTTTTGTTTCTAGTTAGCAAATGTTTTCTGATTCTCCTCAGCTAGCTTTTCCTCATCACCTGTCATTTCTACAGTCATCTTTATTCATTGGTGTTTGTTTATATGTAACTACAGCTTTCACAGCTTTACAAAACTCAAATAATGTTTCACGGATGGCTTGTTTTTAGGTAGGAGACAGATGGATTTGGGGTAATCATGAATCTTTGTTGTGGCTAACAGTGGCATTTTATATCTGCCAGGTACATATACAGTCCAAGAACTGAAACAAAACAAGGGAACAGATTATGACATCATATAATATGTGACTTGTGTTTGGCACCTAATAATTTTCCCATATATTTTGCCTCATTGAAGAAAAAGTTAACATTGCTCTTATTGTTTTAGAGAGAGAGATTTTTGCTATAGAGTATGTGCTCACACCAGAAAGACAGAAAGTGAGAAATCACCCCCCTCCCCTGGCAATTCTTTCATCTCCATTCCCCTCTAGGGATTTTGGGCACACATGCACACATGTCTGTCATGACTTTCAAGCCACTGGATCCAGGACTAGAACCACAGTCAACTCGGTGGGAGTCCGGCGATGTAGCCATTATGCCATCCATCTCCCTTCTCCAGTCTCCTCTCAGGATTCTGGGTTCTGGGGACCCATGGAGTCTCAAGTTAACATTGTTCTTGAGCAGTCTCTTACCAGTTATAGAGATGATTTGGAGTTCCTTCTGGAAACTTCTTAGAAATCCAGAAAGTCAGCTGGCCCTCCCCAGATGCTAAATTAGTATCTGCATTTTAATATCATTCCCAAGTGGCTTGGGAACACTACACGGTTCGAGAAGCTCTGACCTAGGGAATGGTAAAGTCTATAACTCATCTGCTGGAAAGAGAGTTGACTGACTTGAAATGTATTTTAATTGTGACTGTATACAACCACAACATTCAGAATAAGTTTATACTGTGTCTTCTTCACAGTACACAATGGAAGTTACCATTCCATGACTTTGAAGCACGGCGTTCAATAGAACAGAAGTACTTTTCCCTTTATCTCATTCATTTGAAGACATTTAAAAAGTTTTAGCACTCTGAGAACCTCTCCGTCTTTTTTGCTCTTAGTTTTTAAATTTTTATTTATTTATTTTTATTGCCAGAAAGCATGTGCACTCCCCAGAAAGAAAAAGGGAGACAGAGATGGACATGACAAAGCACCCCCAAGTAGGGAATGGTCTCACGGCAATCCCTCCTCCTCTGTTTCTGTATACCATTAGGATTTTTCCCAAGCCACCAGGTCTGGGATTCAAATCATGATTGGCCACGTGGGAGCCAGCTCCCTTAACCATGTGGCTGGCTCAAACTTCATCCTGTTCAAAACTGTAAAATGTTTCCTAGTCAGAACTGTAAGAGATCAGATTTTTAAAGGGAATGATGGTGCTATTGTTCTTTTTGTTAAAAAGTTGACAGGATTGTGGGGCTCAGATGAGCTTATCTGTTATTCTGTCACTTAGTTTATGACTCAGCCAAGACTGCTAGCCACTGTGAAGCTTTTGGTCAAAATGCAGCTTTATGTTATTGTTAGTCATATACTGTTATACTCATAAAGTATTGGTGGTTAAAAGCCTAGAAACAAAAGAAACACTAATGGCAAAGTGTAAGATATCAGCGAGGACCATAAATATGGTAATAATGGTCTAAGTTTATCTCAGATAACCTCTCAAGATGCAGTCATCCAATCCTATTCCTAGAAAGCACATCCAAATGTATTAATTGCTTCAAAAAAACAAAGTTAAATACAGGACCATCACAAGGATTATAGTCACCATGGCCTTTTCTTTAATTGGGCATGACTATTCACATAATGTGTCATTTGTCAGGTGGTGCTTACAAATTTTATGATCATGTATAAAAAAATTAATAATAAAAAGTGAGCAGCTGAGCAGACCCTGTGATATAGCAGTTAGGCATTGTGCAGAGGAAGCCAGATCCAACATGGCGCCATTGGCTTCATGCTAGGAAACCGCATGTATATATGCCCAGATCCTGATAGGATGGAGCACTGGAGGAAAGGAGACTGTGGTGTGACCAGGGCCCATTGCAGTGGAAGCTTTCCCTTGTGTTCTCTATCATAAATTAAAAATAAGTAAAAGTTTTTTAAAAGAGTAGTTAATTCATCATAAGTGCAAAATGTAAAACTTCCAAACATCAATTTATAATATAAGGGCATTTATTAATTTTTGGTGACATAATAGTTAAATCTTATCTACATTTTCTTAAATATTTGAAAAACAAGCATGATATGCTTTCTAAAATTTGTTGGAAAAGAAAGCTTTTTTACATAATTAGAGTAAACTGATAACATATCTATCTCTTGTTAAATGAAAAAAGAGCAGAAAAGCATTTCTATATATGATGATCATTATTACTAAATATATACCATGAGGTTTTTATATCATAGTAAAAACTATGCTGGCCTAAAATAAAATATTTTAACTTGGGGCCTGCAGGTAGTGTGATGGGTTAAGGCACTGGATTCCCACATGGCTGACTACAGTTTGAATGCCAGACCTAGTGGCTTGAAAAATCATACCAGGTACATATGCATGCATGTGTAAAATCCCAAGCGAGGAGAGTGGAGAAGGAATTGTGGTGTGGCCATCCCTCTTGGGGGGATGATTTCTCACTTTCCCTTTCTCTGTCTCTTTCTGGCTAGCACATGAGCTCTAGGCAAGAAATCTGAAAAAAAAAAATAGAGAAAAATCTTCTCTAGTATTTCATTTTTATTTCTAAAAATGTCTACAGAGCTGCCATTAATGAGGCTCTGATGTGTGTGTTCATTTTTCTGTCGCTTGTTTTATTACTCATCTGAGATCTGCTAGCCACTGTGAATTTTGTGTTTTATAATTTAAAAGATTAAATTATTTAAAAATTCCTAAGTCAGTTTAGGTAAGCATATATTACTGGGGAAAAATCTGGGGTCCAAAAATAGGCTGAAGTAATTGGAATTTGCCAGGGTATTTCCAATCTGTTGTCAGAAGATTTACTGATTAATTTACACCCAAATAAGACCAGGATTTCATATAATTCTGTATAAGCTCATTTTAATGGGGGGATGGAGATCTTAAGTACATTTAGACCCAAGCCATTGGGACTGTGTTGAAGATGCATTTCGGCCGACTAGGAAAACTCAATGGTGCCTTTGAAACTTCTCTCTTGGGGGCCAGCAGGTGGCGTGGTGGTTAAGGGTGCCGGACTCCCACATGACTGACTGTGGTTCGAGTCCTGAACCTGGAGGCTTGCTTTCTCACTTTATCTCTCTCTCTCTCTCTCACTGTCTCTCTGTATGTCTCTCTCTTTCTCTCACTGTCTGTGGTCAAATTAAAATAAATAAAGTTAAATTTAAAAACAATTCTTTAAAAAAATAAAAGAAACTTCCCTCCTTATTTACCTTATTTGTAAGTCCAGTTGTACCTGTAAATATTCCCTATATTTGGAATATAAGTCAAAGGTAGCATAAAAGGAGTTTGAGTCCTGGACCTGACAGCTTGCTTTCTCTCTCTCTCTCTCTCTGTCCCTCTCTGGTCAAATTAAAATAAATAAGTAAATAAATAAATAAATAACAATTAAATTGAAAACAAAACAAAACAAAGGGAGTATGTGGTACAGAATTCTCCTTGCCCTTGATTTTATTAGAAATTTTTGTATTAATGAAGACCTGTTTATAAATTTTTGAGATGGCAACACCAAGAGAAGAGGAGTAGGTCGGATAGTAGTAAATTGTTTCTATGTATTTTTAAAGAGGTTTTTGCTATAAGGCACATGTGCTTGCCAGAAAGACAGAGAGAGACAGAGAGAAAGAAAATGAGAAATCAATCTCAGATAACCTCTCAAGATGCAGTCATCCAATCCTATTCCTAGAAAGCACATCCAAATGTATTAATTGCTTCAAAAAAACAAAGTTAAATACAGGACCATCACAAGGATTATAGTCACCATGGCCTTTTCTTTAATTGGGCATGACTATTCACATAATGTGTCATTTGTCAGGTGGTGCTTACAAATTTTATGATCATGTATAAAAAAATTAATAATAAAAAGTGAGCAGCTGAGCAGACCCTGTGATATAGCAGTTAGGCATTGTGCAGAGGAAGCCAGATCCAACATGGCGCCATTGGCTTCATGCTAGGAAACCGCATGTATATATGCCCAGATCCTGATAGGATGGAGCACTGGAGGAAAGGAGACTGTGGTGTGACCAGGGCCCATTGCAGTGGAAGCTTTCCCTTGTGTTCTCTATCATAAATTAAAAATAAGTAAAAGTTTTTTAAAAGAGTAGTTAATTCATCATAAGTGCAAAATGTAAAACTTCCAAACATCAATTTATAATATAAGGGCATTTATTAATTTTTGGTGACATAATAGTTAAATCTTATCTACATTTTCTTAAATATTTGAAAAACAAGCATGATATGCTTTCTAAAATTTGTTGGAAAAGAAAGCTTTTTTACATAATTAGAGTAAACTGATAACATATCTATCTCTTGTTAAATGAAAAAAGAGCAGAAAAGCATTTCTATATATGATGATCATTATTACTAAATATATACCATGAGGTTTTTATATCATAGTAAAAACTATGCTGGCCTAAAATAAAATATTTTAACTTGGGGCCTGCAGGTAGTGTGATGGGTTAAGGCACTGGATTCCCACATGGCTGACTACAGTTTGAATGCCAGACCTAGTGGCTTGAAAAATCATACCAGGTACATATGCATGCATGTGTAAAATCCCAAGCGAGGAGAGTGGAGAAGGAATTGTGGTGTGGCCATCCCTCTTGGGGGGATGATTTCTCACTTTCCCTTTCTCTGTCTCTTTCTGGCTAGCACATGAGCTCTAGGCAAGAAATCTGAAAAAAAAAAAAATAGAGAAAAATCTTCTCTAGTATTTCATTTTTATTTCTAAAAATGTCTACAGAGCTGCCATTAATGAGGCTCTGATGTGTGTGTTCATTTTTCTGTCGCTTGTTTTATTCCTCATCTGAGATCTGCTAGCCACTGTGAATTTTGTGTTTTATAATTTAAAAGATTAAATTATTTAAAAATTCCTAAGTCAGTTTAGGTAAGCATATATTACTGGGGAAAAATCTGGGGTCCAAAAATAGGCTGAAGTAATTGGAATTTGCCAGGGTATTTCCAATCTGTTGTCAGAAGATTTACTGATTAATTTACACCCAAATAAGACCAGGATTTCATATAATTCTGTATAAGCTCATTTTAATGGGGGGATGGAGATCTTAAGTACATTTAGACCCAAGCCATTGGGACTGTGTTGAAGATGCATTTCGGCCGACTAGGAAAACTCAATGGTGCCTTTGAAACTTCTCTCTTGGGGGCCAGCAGGTGGCGTGGTGGTTAAGGGTGCCGGACTCCCACATGACTGACTGTGGTTCGAGTCCTGAACCTGGAGGCTTGCTTTCTCACTTTATCTCTCTCTCTCTCTCTCACTGTCTCTCTGTATGTCTCTCTCTTTCTCTCACTGTCTGTGGTCAAATTAAAATAAATAAAGTTAAATTTAAAAACAATTCTTTAAAAAAATAAAAGAAACTTCCCTCCTTATTTACCTTATTTGTAAGTCCAGTTGTACCTGTAAATATTCCCTATATTTGGAATATAAGTCAAAGGTAGCATAAAAGGAGTTTGAGTCCTGGACCTGACAGCTTGCTTTCTCTCTCTCTCTCTCTCTGTCCCTCTCTGGTCAAATTAAAATAAATAAGTAAATAAATAAATAAATAACAATTAAATTGAAAACAAAACAAAACAAAGGGAGTATGTGGTACAGAATTCTCCTTGCCCTTGATTTTATTAGAAATTTTTGTATTAATGAAGACCTGTTTATAAATTTTTGAGATGGCAACACCAAGAGAAGAGGAGTAGGTCGGATAGTAGTAAATTGTTTCTATGTATTTTTAAAGAGGTTTTTGCTATAAGGCACATGTGCTTGCCAGAAAGACAGAGAGAGACAGAGAGAAAGAAAATGAGAAATCACCCCCCAGGGGGTATGGCCACGCCACAGTCCCTTCTCCATTCTCCTCTTGGGATCTTGGGGACACATACACTCAGTGTTAGTTCAAGCCACCAGGTCCAGGACTCAAGCCACGGTAAGCTACATGGGAGTCCAGTGACATAGTCATTACGCCAACTGTTGGTCCCAGACAGTTATAAATTGTAATCCAAAAGAAAAAGATCATTAAAAGTTGAATTTGACATTTGACAGGAACAAAATGAATCACATTTGAAACCCATATCCCACCACATCCCACCACACTACAGAAGAGGATGACTGAGATGCGGTTTCCTAAAGAGCTCACATTGTTGCCCCATGTATGGAAGTAGAGAGTCTGGAATGGTTGGTGGTAATTTTTTTCCTTTTTGCTTCTGCACTGGTTAGAGCATCTGATGTATTTTAAAGGCTTGGTGAAAACTTTAGAATGAGGATCAGTCACAATAGTAGAGGTTCTTAAAACATATCTGCTGGGGGGACCATCAGATGGTATCATGGTTACATTGCTGGGCTCCCATGTAGTGGGCTGCATTTTGAGTCTCAAACCCAATGGCTTAAACTCACGCTGGGTGCATGTGTTCATGCGCCTCAAATCCCAAGAAGAGAATGGAGGAGAAAGGACTGCAGTGTGGCCACCCTCGGGGGTGGGGGTGGGGGTGGGGTGGATTTCTCGTTTTCTGTCTCTCTGTATCTCCAGGACTGAACCTACAGCTGATCATGGGGGAGTCCACTGCCTTAACTACCCTGCCACCTACTGTCCCCTATCTTCACATTAACGGGTCATAAAAAGGATTAGACTTACTCTGTTAGGCCCTAAAAAGATAGACCACAACCCAATAATATAAAGAAACTCTAGTGCTCAGATGTATCTAAAGATATATTTCTTTGCCTCAGGAGGGAGCTAATTCCCGATTAAAGGTAGGAAGTAGCCAATGTCCAATAAAAGATAGTATTGAAGCATAGACTGAACTTCATTTGTCAAGGCCAACATTGACTCTAAGACTGGTAGTTGCCTGCAATGAAATTCTGTACTTCTACATTTCGATTGCAGAAATACTGGCATGGAGCGTACAGTTAAAGTAATCCGACTAAGCAGAAGTTGTAGGTCTCCACAGCATCTCTAAATCTTGGGCGAGTTTTCTCAATCACCTCACAGTATTTCAACGTTTCTTATCTGTTTTGGCGTTTTCTCATATAAAAGCACCTGAATTAATTTATTGCTTCAATCTGGAAAATAGACATTTTGGTTATTTCTTGCACGGGGATACTTTTTGATAACTAACTCTTCTGCTTTTACTCTGTATGTGCAACCCTTTCGCACTTTTTCTTCAAAAATTCTTGTATTATTTCCTTTTCAGTGAGCTAGTCTTTGATGACAAAGCTATTGATGTTTTTAGCATAGTATTGATGAAGATTCACACCAGCTTTAATACATTATGTCTGAGTAAAGTAAAAAACAATATGCTGGGGCCAGCGGGTGGTGCGGTGGTTAGGGTGCTAGACTTCCGCATGGCTGACCACGGTTCAAACCCCAGACCTGGTGAATAGCCTTCTCACTTTCCCTCTCTTTCTCTCTCTGTCTCTCTATGGTGAGCACATGTGCCTTGTAGCAACTTAAATAATAATAATAATAGTGATAAAATTAAATAATCAATTCTATAAAAAGAAAGTACAACAACATGTTAGTGTCAGAGAAATGGTAACTGTGGCATGACTCCGTGTGTGAACTTTAAGGTAGAGATACCTTAACAATTGCAAATCTTGAATCACACAAGGGTTCTTTGCACACGCAGAGTGTTTACTGTCTTTCAACCAGTGTGCCAAGGCTTAAAAAATAACTCACTTGATCTTCAAAAGAACACTACAGAATATGTACTATAATTATGGTCATGTAATAAATAAGGAAACCAAAACACAGAGACATCAAGTAAATTGCTCAAGGTCACACAGGCAGTGTGATAAGTCACTCCGCATGGTCACGGTATTCTACTTTCTGACCGTTCTAACCAAAACCAGTGTTCAAGTCCCTTCCCAAGACTTTCCATTATGTCTCATGGGTCCCTAACTCATAATGCCTTATGTCTCACAACTGATTTTATTTTCCTTATATTTCATCAAATTCACATCCTCTAGTGCATTTACACACTCATGACTGTAAAAATATAAATCTGATTTAAACTAATTCATAGCAAGGGGCATTAAATCATGGATAATTTCCAGCTTAACACAGTCATTATTGCATAGGGTTTTGTGAAGGAGAACAATTTAGTATTTTAAAGGAACTAATCTCAATTGTAATCATTTTCAAAATTTAGGGAAGCCAGATTTTGAGGCTTCCTGGATTCCAATGATGTACCTTCAAACACAAACAGCTCTGCTTTTCTGACAGGTATGTGTAAAATGTCATTTGGGAAAATTAACTCCACTCCCCTGTTTGAAGTAATAATGGATTGAACCACTGCTCTTATCCAATGAACTTTCTGCCTGTTCTTCCCCTGCTCTAGATCGAACACATTCCATCCATCTCCCTCACGCAGATGAGGACAGGCTTAGGGGCTCAGAAAAGAACAGAACATCTCTGTGTAAAATAACAACAGAAAGGGACCAGCAGTTAGCATAATAGCTATGTTGCTGGACTCCCATGTACTCGACTATGGTTCAAGTCCCGGACCCAGTGGTTTAAACTCATGCTGGGCACGTGTGCGTGCGTACCCAAGATCCCACGAGGAGAATGAAGGAGAAGGGATTGTGGTGTGGCCATCCCCCCCTGGTGGGTGATTTCTCGCTTTCTGTCTCTCTGTCTCTCTGTCTTTCTGGCGAGCGCATGTGCTGTAAAATGTCATTTGGGAAAATTAACTCCACTCCCCTGTTTGAAGTAATAATGGATTGAACCACTGCTCTTATCCAATGAACTTTCTGCCTGTTCTTCCCCTGCTCTAGATCGAACACATTCCATCCATCTCCCTCACGCAGATGAGGACAGGCTTAGGGGCTCAGAAAAGAACAGAACATCTCTGTGTAAAATAACAACAGAAAGGGACCAGCAGTTAGCATAATAGCTATGTTGCTGGACTCCCATGTACTCGACTATGGTTCAAGTCCCGGACCCAGTGGTTTAAACTCATGCTGGGCACGTGTGCGTGCGTACCCAAGATCCCACGAGGAGAATGAAGGAGAAGGGATTGTGGTGTGGCCATCCCCCCCTGGTGGGTGATTTCTCGCTTTCTGTCTCTCTGTCTCTCTGTCTTTCTGGCGAGCGCATGTGCCCTATAGCGAAAACCTCTAAAAAAAAGAAAATAGAAAAAAAAAGAACTTCAGAAAGACATCCAGAAATCAGTTTTGAGAGCCTTTCAACATTGTGAAACTGCACTGCACAGTGAAAATCCCAGCGATGGGATTATTTTGACATTTGGTGCCAAGAGCCACATTTCCTGGTATCCTAGCTTCAAAGGGGGCTTTATTAACAAAGCGACACTTTTACTTTTCACATTATAGGCGCAGGAAAGTCACTAACCACCTTCATGCACTGTTCCAGAGTGGCTTCCTCCTCTTGGACAAGTCTGGAGTCCACCTTGGCCAAAAACAGGTAGACTTATTTTGGTTTTTGCAGTTTTTCTCAGTAAATGGGTGAAGATAGCCTCTGACAGTGTCTGCAACTTTGTCCTTTGCTGAAGTCAGGTTTCTGGTCATGGGTCAGATCACTGCTTGAAGCAATGTCTTCCTCCACACCCAGCAAATTCTTCAGGGAAGCACCCAGGCCTATGCAGATTTCTTCAGGTACTCATTGGCATGACTGAGAGCAGCTGAGCCTACTCTTCCTGGTTCTAGTCAGCGATTAACTTTTTTTTTTTTTCTAGTTTTTGCTTACTTTCCTTCTCTCTCTGTCTCTCTCTGGTGAGCACATGTGTCCAATAGCAAATTAAAATAATAATAGTCATGATAAATAAAATTAAATAAGTAATTCTTAAAAAGAAAAACAAAAAATAGAACAGCATGCTAGTGTCAGGGAAATGGTAACTGTTGTATGACTCAGTCTGTGTAAACTTTAAGGCAGATACCTACAGCGATTGTGAGTCCTGAGTCACACAGGAGTTATTTGCACACACAGAGCGCTTACTATGTATCAGCCAGAGAGAAACAGAGGCAGAGAAAGGGAAGGTGAGGAATCATCGTCTCGGAAGAATGACCATGCCACAACCCCTTCTCCACGATTCCTTCTAGGGATTTTGGGCACACATGCACATGTATCCTGACATGCTTTGGAAGTCACAGGGTCTGGGACTCAAACCATGTGGTTGGCAATGTGGGATCTAGCTGCCTTAACCATCATGCCATCTGACTGGCCATGATTAACTTTTGAACCCAATGCTCCCACAGCTAGTTTGTGTGTGCGTGTGTGTGTGTGTGTGTGGGGGGGACATAGTGGACCTACTTTAAGTGTTTTACACAAATTTACACTCTCCATTTCCTATCAATTGATGACTCAATTCCAAAGTGTTGTGACTACCACCGAATCAGCAACAAAGAATAATAACTACCCTCTTGGAAATCTCCCAACTGTCACGGAGGGAAAAATAAGATATTCATCAAGATGCAGCACAGTAGTCACTTAAGGACTGAATAAACTATTTCTGTTTACTCCTTTAGCCTCTGAGAGTTCACAGGCCAATTTAGCAACAAATGCTCAGAAGAATCAACACCCCAAGTGCAGTTAGAGCTATATTCCAAACACGTATCTTAGAAAGCTTCAGGCCTGGCCAGCTAGTAAGTGGTGGTTAAGGTGGTCAGATCTTACGTGGCCAACTGTGCAGTTTCAGTCCCAGACCTGCTGGTTTGAAAATCATGTCAGGTGCATTTGCTCAAAATCCTGAGAGGATCCAGAGAAGAGACTGCAGCATGGCCATCTCCCCTGAGGGGTGCTTTCTCGCCCACAACCCCTTCTCCACGATTCCTTCTAGGGATTTTGGGCACACATGCACATGTATCCTGACATGCTTTGGAAGTCACAGGGTCTGGGACTCAAACCATGTGGTTGGCAATGTGGGATCTAGCTGCCTTAACCATCATGCCATCTGACTGGCCATGATTAACTTTTGAACCCAATGCTCCCACAGCTAGTTTGTGTGTGCGTGTGTGTGTGTGTGTGTGGGGGGGACATAGTGGACCTACTTTAAGTGTTTTACACAAATTTACACTCTCCATTTCCTATCAATTGATGACTCAATTCCAAAGTGTTGTGACTACCACCGAATCAGCAACAAAGAATAATAACTACCCTCTTGGAAATCTCCCAACTGTCACGGAGGGAAAAATAAGATATTCATCAAGATGCAGCACAGTAGTCACTTAAGGACTGAATAAACTATTTCTGTTTACTCCTTTAGCCTCTGAGAGTTCACAGGCCAATTTAGCAACAAATGCTCAGAAGAATCAACACCCCAAGTGCAGTTAGAGCTATATTCCAAACACGTATCTTAGAAAGCTTCAGGCCTGGCCAGCTAGTAAGTGGTGGTTAAGGTGGTCAGATCTTACGTGGCCAACTGTGCAGTTTCAGTCCCAGACCTGCTGGTTTGAAAATCATGTCAGGTGCATTTGCTCAAAATCCTGAGAGGATCCAGAGAAGAGACTGCAGCATGGCCATCTCCCCTGAGGGGTGCTTTCTCGCTTTCCCTCTCACTCCTGCAAGTGCACGTGCCTTATGGCAAATTGAAGAGGAAAAAAAAAAAAAGCTTCAGGTTACCATTTCTTTTCCTTTTTTCTCTTTTTCTTTCTTTCTTTCTTTCTTTCTTTCTTTCTTTCTTTCTTTCTTTCTTTCTTCTTTCTTCTTTTTAAGTTTGCCAGAGGGCATATGCACTCAGTGGAGAGAGATGGACAGAGCAGGAAAATGAGAAAGCACCCCTCGTGGGGAATGTCAAGTCATAATTCCTTCACTGACTCTCCCTCCTGTTGGGATTTTGGCACACTCACACTAGACACCAAGCATGATTTTCAAGCCACAGAATATGGAACTCAAATCTTGCAGTGGGCCATATGGGATCCAACCGTCTTAACCACCAGGCCAGAGGCTGGTCTTAATCTACCATTCCTATTCATTTCCTACTGGAAGGCTCTGTTTTATACTGTTAAGAGGCACCTTAGCACCTTGGCCATGGTTTAGCCACTGTAAGGCAGAGTTAGTGAAGACCTTTATGATAATGTATATGTTTGGCAATTGAAAGCATGTGCCCACTAGCATTGCCCTTGCTATAACTTAAATTTCACTTCCCCATTTTAACTGACCACTGACTGCTCTTTGAAAGGGCATCTTTGACTATCAACCCAGACTCTGCATAAATCAATTCAGAATTGTCCCCAGTCAAAACAAAACTTCCTCTGGATTCCCCCTTTTGGTCCCCATTTATTTTTTTCTTCTTCTTTTTTTTTTTTTTTTTGAGAAAGGGCATGTATACTAGCCAGGGAGAGAGACCCAAAGAGGAGAAAGCACCCACTATAGGGAATGGTCACACCAAAATCTCTTCTCCTCTATTTCTCTCTCCTTTGGAATTTTGGGTGGGTATGCACGCACACACACACACACACACACACACACACTCAGCATGTTTCTCAAGCTACTAGGTCTGGGACTTGAATTGTGAGGTCAGCCATGTGGGGTCCAGCAGCCTAAGCACCAGGCCATAGAGCTGCCCCTCTCTCATTTCTTTAAATAAACCCTTTTCCCAGGTTTTCGGACTCAGCATTACATTCACTCCTTAAATTGTTTTCATAGTTGGATAGGTTTGATTTTGCAAGACTTGGCTTATGGAGTTGTTCTCTTTGGCAGCATACCTATAACTTTGCAAGTGCTAACAGTGGCGGTGTGGTTCCTAGCTGTGGAAGTTCTGTTCAATTGGATAAACTTACCCAAAAGATGGATAATTCAAAGTAAAAAATGTTTTACATTGTTTTTATTACTAACTACTTTCATTAAAATATGCATAAAAATATCAAGTTAGAACAGAATGCAAAGTAAAAAATAAAATCTAAGGTTGGCCACATAACCTAGTGGTTAGGAAGCCAAATCCCACATGGCCAACCAGATTTGAATCCTGGCCCCAGTGGTTTGAAAAACACCAGGTGTGTGTGAGCACATGTCCCAAATCCCAACAGGATAGAAAAGTATCTCTACTTGTATGTGATTTGGGAAACCTAGACCATATGGGAAATCCAGTTGTAATCAGGTCTTGGTCTCACCCCATTGTGGAAGTGCTTTCCAGCCTGTCTCTCTCTTTCTCTGTGGCAAGTACATATGCCTTCTGGCAATTAAAAAAGAAAATAAGTACCAGTAATATTTTCTAATCTTTGAATAATGACCGTAATGTAATAAATTACTGGTATAAGAACTAAATTCCAGTAATTATTGATTATTACTTCACTTAAGTCTGATCTTCCTCAACTGAACCAAATAGAAAACATACTTATTTCAATAAATACTGATCAATGTGGCTGCTAAACGCCGGTCTATGGACCAACTATATCAGAATCACTGCAGATCTTTTCTTTTTTAACAATTATTGTATTTCACTTTATTTATTCATTTTACTTATTTTAATTTGACAGGGAGTGGGAGGGTAGAAGAGAGAGAAAGTTAGAAAGCAAGCCACCAGGTCCAGGACTCGAATCGTGGTCGAACATGTGGGAGTCCAGCACCCTTAACCACCACACCACCGACTGGCCCCAGATCTTTCCATTTTTATTTTAGTTTTCTTTGGTTTTGTTTTGCCCTAAAGTGTTTTAAACATTGTTTAGTTATGAATAAATGCTACATGTTCAAGGTAATTAGTAATTTGCAATTTAAAGTTACAAAAGACGTACAATAAAAATCAAGTGTCCTTTTCATGTCATCCTCCAGTTTCCTTGTCCAGCAACATCCACTGTACCAGTCTCCTGTTTTCCTTCCAGAAATACTGCATGCTTTTTTCTAGCAGATATTTTAATATCTACTTCAACTTCCTTCTTGTATGCCTTCCTGTATTGCAGAGGCTAACGAGCTAAAAATAACATCTCCCAGACTTGATTACAACTGGAGTTCCGATATGATCTAGGTTTCCCAAATCAGATACAATTGTATGACACTTGATTCTGAAACTGAGCTAAGAAAGGACAGAGAAAGGGCAAAAGGCATTTGTTTTGCTGATGTAGATCATGGACGAAGTAGCATAGTACTGGGTGTTTTTTTGTTTTTGTTTTTTTTTTTTTTGCACACACACACACACACACACACACACACACACTCAGCATGTTTCTCAAGCTACTAGGTCTGGGACTTGAATTGTGAGGTCAGCCATGTGGGGTCCAGCAGCCTAAGCACCAGGCCATAGAGCTGCCCCTCTCTCATTTCTTTAAATAAACCCTTTTCCCAGGTTTTCGGACTCAGCATTACATTCACTCCTTAAATTGTTTTCATAGTTGGATAGGTTTGATTTTGCAAGACTTGGCTTATGGAGTTGTTCTCTTTGGCAGCATACCTATAACTTTGCAAGTGCTAACAGTGGCGGTGTGGTTCCTAGCTGTGGAAGTTCTGTTCAATTGGATAAACTTACCCAAAAGATGGATAATTCAAAGTAAAAAATGTTTTACATTGTTTTTATTACTAACTACTTTCATTAAAATATGCATAAAAATATCAAGTTAGAACAGAATGCAAAGTAAAAAATAAAATCTAAGGTTGGCCACATAACCTAGTGGTTAGGAAGCCAAATCCCACATGGCCAACCAGATTTGAATCCTGGCCCCAGTGGTTTGAAAAACACCAGGTGTGTGTGAGCACATGTCCCAAATCCCAACAGGATAGAAAAGTATCTCTACTTGTATGTGATTTGGGAAACCTAGACCATATGGGAAATCCAGTTGTAATCAGGTCTTGGTCTCACCCCATTGTGGAAGTGCTTTCCAGCCTGTCTCTCTCTTTCTCTGTGGCAAGTACATATGCCTTCTGGCAATTAAAAAAGAAAATAAGTACCAGTAATATTTTCTAATCTTTGAATAATGACCGTAATGTAATAAATTACTGGTATAAGAACTAAATTCCAGTAATTATTGATTATTACTTCACTTAAGTCTGATCTTCCTCAACTGAACCAAATAGAAAACATACTTATTTCAATAAATACTGATCAATGTGGCTGCTAAACGCCGGTCTATGGACCAACTATATCAGAATCACTGCAGATCTTTTCTTTTTTAACAATTATTGTATTTCACTTTATTTATTCATTTTACTTATTTTAATTTGACAGGGAGTGGGAGGGTAGAAGAGAGAGAAAGTTAGAAAGCAAGCCACCAGGTCCAGGACTCGAATCGTGGTCGAACATGTGGGAGTCCAGCACCCTTAACCACCACACCACCGACTGGCCCCAGATCTTTCCATTTTTATTTTAGTTTTCTTTGGTTTTGTTTTGCCCTAAAGTGTTTTAAACATTGTTTAGTTATGAATAAATGCTACATGTTCAAGGTAATTAGTAATTTGCAATTTAAAGTTACAAAAGACGTACAATAAAAATCAAGTGTCCTTTTCATGTCATCCTCCAGTTTCCTTGTCCAGCAACATCCACTGTACCAGTCTCCTGTTTTCCTTCCAGAAATACTGCATGCTTTTTTCTAGCAGATATTTTAATATCTACTTCAACTTCCTTCTTGTATGCCTTCCTGTATTGCAGAGGCTAACGAGGTAAAAATAACATCTCCCAGACTTGATTACAACTGGAGTTCCGATATGATCTAGGTTTCCCAAATCAGATACAATTGTATGACACTTGATTCTGAAACTGAGCTAAGAAAGGACAGAGAAAGGGCAAAAGGCATTTGTTTTGCTGATGTAGATCATGGACGAAGTAGCATAGTACTGGGTGTTTTTTTGTTTTTGTTTTTTTTCTTTTTTTTTTTGAGAGTTTTTTTTTTCGCTATAGGGCGCGTGTGCTCGCCAGACAGACAGAGAGAGACATAGAGACAGAAAGCGAGAAATCACCCCCCAGAGCGGATGGTCACGCCACAATCCCTTCTCCTCCATTCTCCTCTCGGGATCTTGGGCACGCACGCACATGCACCCGGCGTGAGTTTTAAGCCACCGCGTCCGGGACGCGAACCGCCATCGACTAGTGGGAGTCCAGCGACATAGCCATTACGCTAACTGCTGGTTCCCAGTACTGGGTTTTGAGACTACACACAGCTTCCAGATTCCACGGACATTTTATTAGAGCAGGAGTGTCAACTCTCTGGCAGCTTAGTTCTGCACTACCTTCTTTATATTTTGTTTAAATGTACTTATTTATTCCATGAGAAAGTCATGCAGAGAAAGACAGGCATCCCCGACAGAGTATCCATGTCATATCTGTCCCGAGTCGGTCTGGACCACAGGCATGTGTACTCGTTCAGTGTGCTCAGAGAGGTCCCAGAACTTGAACCCCAGCCCTTTCCCACCACTGCACAAGCACACGGCTCCCCACATCACCTTCGTTAGGAGGGTCTCCTGGAAGCTTCGATCTAGTTAGTTATTCAGTCAACAGTTCTGATGCCATTGGAATAATTTCTTTTATATTGAACCTAACTGGAGGAGAGTATGTTCTCTGCAACTGAATCATGATTTGTAAAATGTGCATAAATATATGTGCTATTGTAGGCAGAAAAATAGCTCGGTCAAATGTCCTTGTCCTAATCTCTGGAACCTGTGAATGTACTACATTATACAATGGAAGAGAATTAAAATGGAATTATGTTGGGTTGGCAGGTGGCATGGTGGTTAAGGGTGCTGGACTCCCATTTGGCCAACTGCGGTTGGAGTCACAGTGGCTTGCTTTCTCACTTTCTCTTTCTCTATCTGTCCCTCTCTGGTCAAATTAAAATAAAGAAATGAATATTTTAAAATAATTATTTTTTTAAAAAATGGAATTATGTTACAAGTCAATTAATTTTTAAACAGGTATAGAAACCTACATTATTCAAGTGAGCCCAATATAGTTACAAAAGTCCCTGTGAGTGGAACGAGGGATCCCGTTGTGGTGGCCCAGGGAGTAGCATGGCAAGCCTCACTGCTGGAGGCTGCATGCCACTGCAGTTCAGGTGGAACCCTTGGTCTGGTTGGCCTGGAATGTGCTGGTCATGCACACAGGTTCCAGGATCCAAAGAGCTGGAGGACTGGAAGAGGAGGATGGAGGCATGACTTGACCCTGTGGAGGAAACTCCATCCCCAGCTCTCTTTTTCTCTCTTTACTCTGTGCACCACTGGATCATAAATAAGAAAAAAGAGTGGAAAGAAGCAAGCAGGATAGGAGAGGCAGTCAGAGAGAGAAAGAACCACAGAAGAATGATCAGAGAGCAAAATTATCAACTTTTAGGATAAAGGAGCCAGGAGCCAAGGAGTGCGGGTGGCCCCTAGAGGCTGATCTATATTAAGAGTAAAAATAAATATTGAGAAAGAGTTTGGGAAAAGAACAGTTTTTTGGGGAGGGCCAATAGATAGTTTTAAATAACAATACAAAGACGAAAAATAGATTGTTTTCTCTAATTTGAATTTTTGTAGAGGTGCTGGAAATAACCATTCATTGCTCTTAAAAAAAATAAGATTCGGGGCCAGTGGGTGGAGTAATGGTTAAGGCACTGGACTCCCACATGGTCAACCACAGTTCAAGTCCCAGTACTGGCAGCTGGAAACTCACATCAGGTGAGTGTGCGTGCATGCCCAAAATCCTGAGAGGAGAATGAGGAGAAGAGATTGTGGCAAGCCTAACCCTCTTCAGGGGTAATTTCTTGGTTTCTGTCTTTCTGTCTGTCTCTCTAGTGAGTCCAAGTGCCCCATAGCATACGCATACATACACACAAAGAATTTCAAAAAAAGAATTAAATACTATATTTTATTTTTAGCTTTTTAAGCATTAAACAATCTTTCAATGAATATCTTATTTAGGAATTCTTTCTATTGTGTGGTGATAAATTAAAGGCAGGATATCAGTTCTAACATTTCCACATTTCATGGGAGGGAAAATATTCAAAATTATATATAATATCTATGTTAAGTTAGTTTCATCTGAAAAAATTTATTTTGTCCAGACATTGTAAAGACATAATAAATGAATAAAATAAAAGCTAGTGAGAAAAAAAAAAAAAGGAGAAACAGCAACACAATTGCTCACTAATCTAACAGAACACTTTTAAAAGAATGTTCTGAGGGGCCAGCAGATGGCGTAGAGGTTAAAGTTCTGGATCCCACATGGCCGGCTGTGTGGTTAAAGTTGCGCACCCAGTGGCTTAAAAATCACACAAAGTGCATGTGTATGACCCAAAGTCCCAAAAGGAAATAGGAGGATAGGGAATTGTTGCCTTGCCTGGTTATCTCCCCAAGGAGGTGTTTTCTCATTTCCCCTCTCTGTGTCTCTCTGCTGAGTGAACAAGCCCTACAACAAAAACTAAAAAAAAAAAAAAAAAAAAAAAAAGGTTCCTAGAGGACAATTTCTATTTGAATCTGTGGAGATATTGCTTTAGTTAAGAACAGAAAAATACGTTATGATTTTTCCGACAACCTAATATGATAGTAATAACCATCTCTAATCATAAGTTTCAACGAACACTCAGTTAGAATTTGGCCAAAATATATGTTTGGTATAGTTTTAATGCTTAGCTGAGCTTGGAAACCACTTATTTACTGAATAATTACCTGTGCCAGGTCCTAGGCCAGCTGGCAATAGAATGATACACATCTGCACAGAATTACATGAAACAATTTTTAAACTCTGCTACCTGGCCCAGGATTTCTTTGATATTGACTCACTCTTTTTTTTTTTTTTTTGGAGAGGTTTAGGGCGTGTGCTCTCACCAGACAGAGAGCGACACAGAGACAGAAAGTGAGAAATCACCCCCCAGGGCGGATGGTCACGCCGCAATTCCTTCTCCTCCATTCTCCCCTTGGGATCTTGGGCACACACGCACACGCGCCTGGGATGAGTTTTAAGCCACCGGGTCTGGGACGCGAACCGCGGTCGACTACGTGGGAGTCCAGTGACATAGCCATTACGCTAATTGCTGGTTCCCGACTATTTTTTTGCAGAGGCAAGGGCCTTCTGTAATTCTAACCACTTAAAAAAAAGTTTATAATCTGAACATGAGCAATGGGAGGAGATGGTTTAGCACAATTTTATTTAAAACATTATAAAATAGTAAAATACAAACATAAAAATAGATCAGCACCTAAAAATTCACCAATTGTATTAATTATAAAGACAGCACTTTAAATCCATAGGAGAAAAATGGACTATTGTTTTCTTTTTTAAATTTTTTACATTTTTTTCTGATTTGTGTGTGAGAGAAAGAGAAAGCGAGAAAGCACTCCCTGTGGCCTGTATTAATGCTGCAATTCCTTCTTCTCGAGCTTTCCCTCTTCTCAGGATTTTGGGCACACATATGTCCAAACATGTGGTGTGCTTCTCAAGCCACTGTTTTAGAGATTCAAACTGTGCAGTTGACCCTGTGAGATCCAGTGGGCTTAACCACGAGACCATGGGCCCTGGATTACTGTTTATGAACATTATAAAAAACTCATCATTGAAAGAAAAACAAACCAACCTGAATTGCAATGTTACTCCATGCCCACCAAAATCAAATATAGATAATCCACAACTTGAAATGTAAATAATGAAATCCCAACATGACTATTATAGTGTGTGAAAATTCAGCAAGCTATACACTTATGTGTATATGAGATTTTATATCTGTCTATCTATTTACATCTGTCTATCTATTTACATATTTAGGTTTTTGCCATAGGGCGCATGCACTCACTTGTCAGAGACAGAGAGAACTAACGAGGGGAAAGTGAGAAATCACTCTTCAAGAGTGCTAGCCAGTCCATAATTGTACATTCTCCTCCTGGAATTTTGGGCATGCATGCACCTGCACCTGGCATTAGTTTCAAGCTGCCAGGTCCAAGACTTGAACTGCATTTGATCAGGTGGGAGTCCAATGCTTTAACCATCATGCCACCTGCTGGCCCTGCATGATTATATATTACTTATCAGTAAAAAATTGGTTAAGCTAGGTAAAGTGATAAGCTATTTATTTTTTTAGTTTTGGAAGAGAAAAGACCTTTCAACATAGCATAAAATGCAGATTGTTTAACTATATGCAAATTTAAACTTTCTGAATGGCATAAAAACACCACAAAATGTTCAAAAACAAATGTCCAATTGAGAAAACATATTTGCAACATTTTGACTGGCTGTATCAGGTAGGATCCAACTAGGAAAAAGAAATCATTCTAAATATTTGAAATAGAATCTAATATAAGAAATGTTTTCAGAGATGATGGAAGAGCCAAGAAACCAAGAAAGGTAGGATGTGTAGCCTAGAAATTTCAGCAACAGGTAACATCTTCACCTCTAAGCTGAAAGGGCAGAGCTAGTCCCAGAGCTCAGGAGCCAGCTGAAGCTAAAGCCAATCAGACCTCTTTGACGGGAGCAGAAGCCAAGGGGACTATGCAGTGTGTGCTGGAGACACTGCGGGAAACAGGGATGAGGGTAGAGAGGAATGTCTTTGCTTCTCCGTTCCTCTTGCCCTGTGTTAATTCCTACTGCAGCTACAACAAATTTTTACCTTCTAGGTGGCTTGAAACAACACACATCAATTATTTCATGGTTCTGGAAATCAAAAATCTGAAATGAGCCTCATTAAGCTAAAAACAAGATGCAGGGCTGCATTTCTTTCTGGAGACTCTAGGGGAGAATTAGAGTTCTTGACTTTTCCAGCCTCTTGAGGCCACTAGTTGTGTCCTGGTCTCTTTCCTCCATCTTCAAGGCCAGCAATGGGCGGGGAGTCCTTCTCACAATATCACTTCTCTAGTTCTGGTCTGGCTCTCTCTCACTCTTTAGGTGTTCTATGATTACACTGGGTCCATCTGCAAAATCCAGTGCCATCTTATTTTGAGGTTAGCTGATGTGCAAGCATAATTCTCTCTGCAACCCAATTCCCCTTTGCAGTATAACATAACACGCTCATAGATTCTAGGGGTTAGTAAGTAGGCATCTGCTTTCCAACTCTCTAATCTTCCTCCAGTGGAAGCCAACTGACTGGGAAAACAGTGTGAGGGGTCAGTGCCCCACACGTCCCTCCCCTTTCCCATGCATACACTCAGGAGAAAGAGAGGAGTGGCTCAGAGGACAAATGGGCACCCACTGGGGAAATGATTTCTCTAGATTAAAGAATGCTTAGGAATCGTTGAGAAAATTATTTTAAAAAAGACAAATGAGCCAGAAATATAGGCTGGCAAACTGGCAATTTTTAGGCATAGAAATAAAAATAATCAATACACATACATACAGATTCTCAACATCATTAATACAACTTGTAACAATGAGCTGTAATTTTTCTCCTACCCTATGGACTAAATTCAAAACATCGCTAGCATCCCATTTTGATGAAAAGAGTAATTTATGCAACCCTTTTGGAAGGCAATGATATAATTTAATAAAAATATAATGTGTTTGGCTCCACTTATGAAAAATCGCACAAATGTATGTATACAAAGATGCTCATTGAGACAATGTTTGTGGTACAAAAAAAAAAACAACTTGGAAATAATTTACATGACCCTTAATACAAGATTGGTTATGGTTCAGTAAACCAATGAAATGTATGTACTATTTGAAGGAATGACCTGAAAGGGAAATAGAATCTCCTAGCATGGAAATATGTTTATTGTTAGGTAAAAGTAAGATGCAGAGCAGTCTGTACAGCATAATTGCAAACTATTTACATGTCTAACCTGAATAACAATTATGATTAATATAATACAACTTAATAACAGTTATTCTGAGAAGTGGGATTATGACTTTTTTTTCCAAAAAAGCATGTGCACTTGCCAGAGCGAAACAGAGGGAAAGTGAGAAAGTACACCCCCATAGGGCATGACCACAGCCCCGTTTCCTCAGCTTCCCCCTCCTTTGGGGATTTTGGGGGTGCAGATGTATGTGCATATGCATGTGCATGTGCTCTGTGTGTTTTGGAAACTGTTAGGTCTGAGTCTCAAACCAGTTGGCTACAGCTGGAATCCAGCTGCCTTAACCACCATGCCACCAGCTGGCCCACATTTTTACTTTACACATTTTAGCGTTGTTTGACTTTTGTACAAAAAAATTTTTTTTATCTAATCAGAATATAAAATTGTGGGCTGTGATTAATATATGCATTTAAGAAGAGGCCAAGATTTTATTTGTAGTGGATACATTTAATTTCAATTTGCTACTTCACTATAAAACAAATCCATCCTGGGGGCCAGCAGGTGGTATAGTGGTTAGGGCATTGGACTCCTATATGGCTAACCACAGTTTGAGTCCTAAGTACACCCCCATAGGGCATGACCACAGCCCCGTTTCCTCAGCTTCCCCCTCCTTTGGGGATTTTGGGGGTGCAGATGTATGTGCATATGCATGTGCATGTGCTCTGTGTGTTTTGGAAACTGTTAGGTCTGAGTCTCAAACCAGTTGGCTACAGCTGGAATCCAGCTGCCTTAACCACCATGCCACCAGCTGGCCCACATTTTTACTTTACACATTTTAGCGTTGTTTGACTTTTGTACAAAAAAATTTTTTTTATCTAATCAGAATATAAAATTGTGGGCTGTGATTAATATATGCATTTAAGAAGAGGCCAAGATTTTATTTGTAGTGGATACATTTAATTTCAATTTGCTACTTCACTATAAAACAAATCCATCCTGGGGGCCAGCAGGTGGTATAGTGGTTAGGGCATTGGACTCCTATATGGCTAACCACAGTTTGAGTCCTGGACCTGGTGGCTTGCTTTCTCACTCTTCCCTCCGCCCCCTTCTCTTTTTCTGTCTCTCTCTGCTGAGCACATTGCCCTACAGCAAATGTAAACTAATAATACTTTAAAAAAAATAAATAATTCTGGAAAAACAATTCACCCTGAGTCATGGTTAAAGCATTCTCCCTACAAAATGAATGAATGAATCAATCAAACCTTTCCCTTAAGTGTCGTGCTGACTGACATTTCCCTTTCTCCACTAAATTTGTTTAAAAGAGAGAGTTCCTCTTTATCAGGGTTCTCCCCCGCAAAATGAAACCGTCTCCTTGCACTTTCAATTCCTGTCTCTACAAAGTGCCGTGAGGTTTATTTCCCTTTCATTTTGTTTTGAGCAACATCAAAAATAGACCATTTTAATGTGGGAGCGAGAGATTGGTATGTGAACTTGTATTAGAACAGGAATATCTCTAAGACTGTTTCTCTTGGCATAATACTATTTCCGTGGGCCTTGGAGAACTGTAGGTCTTTCAACACAGTTCTGACATGTAGAGGTCACAGTGTCTTTCTATTCTGTAAATGTTTTATTTAATTGTTTAATTCAGTTCTAAAATATTCAGTTCATCTCTGAATTCTGGACTCTCATTTCTTTTTCTTTTTTTTTTTGGAGAGGTTTTTGCTATAGGGTGCGTGTGCTTGCCAGAGAGACAGAGAGAGACAGAAAGTGAGAAATCAACCCCCAGGGAGGATGGCCATGCCACAATCCCTTCCCCATTCTCCTCTCGGGATCTTGAATACGCATGCACACATGTTTGGCGTGAGTTTAAGTCACTGGGTCCAGGACTCAAACCGTGGTTGACTACATGGGAGTCCAGAGACATAGCCATTACGCTAACTGCTGGTCCCTGGACTCTCATTTCTTACCTGGTTTTAATTTAAACTGCACACAGGGAGTGACTAGTTTCATGACTAGCTGGTCATGAGTTTTAAAGCTGTCTTGAACACAACTTTAATGTTGCAATAGCCTGGTCTTTATTCTTGGTTCAGTTTTTAGAGATGAGAAATAAAGTTTGAGGAATAAGGTGGTGACTCCATGGTGGAAAGAGAACAGCTATCTGGGTATAAATACAAACATGTGCTCATATACACAGAAGCCGGGCCGAGGAAGCCTAGATCTCACTTGTTAGAAGTGGTTGCTCAGAAGTAGACTGCAAATTCTCTTTACAAGCCAAATGTTGTATAGTGATCAAATCTGTTTTTTAAAAAAAGACTAATAAAAATTAAATTAAATTAAAAAAAAAAGTAGACTGTAGGGTGGATAAGATTGTTCCAGCATTTCTCTCACACTATTGGCACTTATTTTACTATTTTTACCCACTCAGTAATTCTTAGAAGAAATTATGACCTCATATAGAACAGGATTCCTCTATTTTGAATGTACTTCAAGTTTTTGAGATAACATTTCTAGGAAAACAGTCATATATTTTAAAAAGTTATTATTATTTTTTTTTACTTAATTGTTCATCAAGGAGTATCTTTACTACAAAAAGATAGTAGAACACTCTGTTAAGCATACTCAGTAGGTACATTTTGACTCATGATCTCCTGCAAGAGTTTGTCACTACGTAGAGCATTGTTCATTTATACAATAGTCTTCATAAGAAGAATTCAGTATGATCACTGAAGTAATTATTCCTCAATTCGAAATGTTGAAGACACAGATATACTTCTGCATTTTTCTTGTTGCCAAAGGGAATATGGCCTTAGCAGAGAGAGACAAAGAGACAGAGAGAGGGAGAGAGAGGGAGAAAGCATCCCGCCAATGGAGCATGTTCATCCCACAACACCTTTTCCATTTCTCCAACCTGTTGGGATTTCCAGTATGCGCATATGCATGTGCAAACACATGCCCTGCATATTTTTCAAGCTACAGAGCCAAGATTCAAACCACAGTCAGCCATGTGGAATCTGGCTCCTTTATCTACTAAGCTAGGAGATTCACCCTAATTTCGCATTTGTTTCTATTGCTGAATTTAGTATATAATTATTGAGAGCCTTCTATGTGCCAATAATTAGCATGAATATAAAAATACTAATAAGTAAGACATAATCCTAGCTTTCAAGAATATCACCCAGATAACAGGAAATTAGAGTTGTATGAAAATAGCTATATTACAAAAGAAAATACACCAATAACTGAGCAGAGGTGTTAAGTACAGGTTTTATAAGGAAGGAGAGAATACATTCAAGAAAGGAGTCATGTAGAATGAGTCCTGTTAGAAGTAACATAGATAATTTATGTTATGAAATTTGACTTCTCTTGGGGCCGGAGGGTGGCATGGTGGTTAGAGGCGCTGGACTCCCACATGGCCGACCACGGTTCAAGTCTTGGACCTGGTAGCTTGCTTTCTCACTTCCTCTCTCTCTTTCTCTGTCTCTCTGATCAAACTGGAAAATAATAATGATAATAATAATAAATAAAGTTAAAACCAAAAAAATAATTCTTTAAAAAAAAAATTGACTTTTCTTTAGATCATATGCTCCATAAGGGTAGAAATGCTTTTTCTTTCTTTCTGTTTTTTTTAAAAAATTATTTATTTAATTTTATTTATTCATTCATTTATTTTTTACTTTGACCAGAGAAAGACAGATGCACAGAGAGAAAGAAAGTGAGAAAGCAAGCCACCAGGTCCGAGACTTGAACCGTGGTTGGCCATGTGGGATTGCCCAGCACCTTAACCGCCATGCCACTGGCTGGCCCCCATAGAACGCTTTTTCTTTCCACCTTTCTGTACAAGTACCTAGCATGGTACCTGGCACAGAGTGGGTCCTCAATGAATGATGAAGGAAAAATAAATTAGCATTGAGTATTTGGAAACATGTTTGTGCCAGGCTCTTTCTTGGTTGGTCCTTTTCCACTAACCCCTTTCTCTCTTTCTTCTTCCTTCCCTTTAAACAAAGGAAGAAACAAAGCTCAAGAAACAAATTAATTTACGATAGACTGGAACATCAGCTCTGAGTTTAGTCCTGAATGTCAGCACAGGCTATGCCATTTAATAGTTATGTGATCTTAGGCAAGTTGATTAACCAGTCTCAGTTTCTAGCTCTTAAAGTGGGGGTGATAATTTTACTCCTCATGATGTTGTAATGAGGCCTGTGTCAGATGACACACATGAGGTGTTTAGGTCGGTGTTCGAGATTAAAATGTCAGATGGAGTTAGCTATTATTAACATTGTTGTGGTTGTTAATATCAAACTAGAAATAGTATTACCACTTTGCTGATTTATTCTAAGGGATACATTGAGGTGGGGCACTGTTAATGTGCAGAAAGCTTTGTTTTCTTAAAGTGGTCTCAGTAAGACTCAAGATTAATGTTTGAAAATATATTTGGTGGTGAGGGAGGGTTAGAAGATCAAAGAGGTTACCTATGTAAGGTTTACCAAACTGGGCAAACTGGATTGACAATGTAAGGATGTTAAAGAGTTAGGGGAGATATGGTATAAGAGAGAAAAAGGGTAGGGAGGAAAGGAGTGAAAAAATAATGTGGATATAGTCCAGCAAATTAAAAGGGAAAAAAGATAACTCAAGTATAAAATTGTGAGCCCAAATCAGAAATACAACTATTGAAGGGAAAAATAGGCTGTGGCCATATCAAAGAAGCAGCAATTCTGTAAAGAAGAAAGTAGGCAGAATCTTCAGGGGACCATCTAGAATGGCTCGTTTCCCTGGTTATAAAGTGGAGGTACGGGGATACACCTCAGGGGTAAGTAGATTGAAGTGCACCATTCTTACCTGAAGTACCCTTAGATATGTGTGTAGATATGGGAAAAGGAAGACATTGATTGAAGAGGTGTGGGCTGATGAGTAGAAGAGATCTGCTTATGAGCTACATATTGAATTTGATGCAGTTGTGGGAGTGAAAACATGTGGCCTAAAAATATGGCAGAATGGAATGTGAATCCTCAGGAATAAGTGGAGGGGATGCCTTGGCTTATGAGCTTTTTTTGCTTTGGCAGGTATTTATTGTAATTCTGGGCATCAAAATAATGTCAGAACAGGCAGTTTAAAAGCTCCAGTGTCATATGGGAATATAACCCTGACTGCTACCTCTGCAGTTGAGATTAAGTGAGACAGAAATAAAGTTGCCACTTCCTATTTCAGAAACACTTTATGGAGAGGCAAGTGGAAGCATGGGATAACAATTCAATGAGTGCCTGTTAGTGTCACATTAAGATGCAGAAATGATCAGACGGTATACATGGGATGAGAGAGTTCCTTCCCTTGGGATACTACTAAAAAAAGAAAAAAAAAAGCCCCTTCTTTGCAATTTATACAACCTCACAAATAAAGGAAACACAGATTACTAATTTTTTTTTTTTTCTTTTAGGTTTTTGCTGGAGAGACAGAAAGAGGGGGATGGCCACACCACAATCCCTTCTCTTCCATTCCCTTTTCGGTATTTTGGGCACGCATGCACACATGCCAGGGGGGATTTTCAAGCCTCCAGTCTGGGACTAGAACCATGGCTAGCCATGTGGGAGTGTAGCACATTAATCACCATACTACCTGTTGGCCCCAGATTTCTAATGATTTTGTTTTCAAAAAAGCTACCCTGTTTTAGAATAATTTCTAATATATACAAATATCACCTGATTATTGGGCAATAGTCACTTATATTTACTGCTTGAAAGTTTGCAGATTTGGGGACCAGCAGTTGGCATAATGGCTATGTCGCTGGACTCCCATGTAGTTGACGACAGTTTAAGTCCCGGACCCAGTGGCTTAAACTCACACTGGGTGCATGTGCGTGCATGCCCAAGATCCGGAGAGGAGAATGGAGGAGAAGGGATTGTGGCGTGGCCATCCCCCCTAGAGGGGTGATTTCTCCCTTTTTGTCTCTCTGTCTCGCTCTGTCTTTCTGGCAAATGCATGCGCCCTATAGCAAAAACTTCTCCAAAAAAAAAAAGTTTGCAGATTTCAATGATATTTTAGATGCATTATTAAAACGAGGCTGTGCCCAGCTTATTGATTTCTCTTTTTCTTTTATTTTTAAAAGCTTTTGTCAGAGGGCACATGCAGTCTCTGGAAAGAGACAGAGTGTGACAGAGGAAAGTAAACAAAGCCCCCTCCTCACACCCCATGGTGAATGGTCATCCTATAATCCTTTCTCCTTCATTTTCCCCTCCGTTTGAGATTTTGGGCATGCACACATGGTGCACACCATGTTTCTCAAGCTTCCCAATCTGAGCCTCTAACTGCGCAGTATGTCACGTGGGATCCAGCTGCATTAACCACCATACCACTGGCTGGCCTGCCATGCTGCTTCTAAATGCAACTTCTCTGCCATAAGGTGAGTTTATTTAAATAAGAGTAGGTTAGAACAGTTAAGCATATCTTAGCCTTCTTGACCGGAAATCACACTCCTGGAAGGTCGATTTTTTTTTTTTTTTCTGCATAGTATTCTCTCACAGTTCCCAGCATATGTAGTGCCTTGTATATTACATGGGCTTAAACACTTTTTTTCTTCTTATTAAGAAAAGCAAATTTACTGATTGACCATGGGTAGTAGGTGCTTAATCAATGCTTATTTATTTATTTATTTTTGGGGAAGTTTTTGCTATAGGGCGTGTGCACTCACTAGAAAGACAGAGACAGAGTGACGGAAGGTGAGAAATCACTCTCCGGGGGGGATGGTCACGCCGCAATCCCTTCTCCTCCATTCTCCTCTCACAATCTCGTGCACACATGCACACGCACTCAGCGTGAGTTTAAGCTGCCAGGTCCAAGACTAGAACCATGATGGACTACGTGGGAGTCCAAACACATAGCCATTACACCAACTGCTGGTCCCATCAATGGTTATTGAGGTAAATCTTTTGACACACAGACATTTTTTTTTTTTCTGTTACTCTAAATGTACTGAAAGAACAAATCATTTACCTACTGAAAAACCTTCCTTTAACTGCCTGTAATATGTAAGACCTCTAATCGTTGCCATGGCACAGAGGGTCCTGTGTATTTGACACTGGTCCCCTCAGTCTGGTCTCTGTAAAGGCATTCTTGACTTTAAAAACTAAGCTATTTTCTTTATGTATGAGAGGATGAATGCATTGTGCATGTGACAGTGAGACAGAGGGAGAAACATGAGTACCCACTACGAAGTCTCCTGAATCTATGGCCCACTCTTAGTCCCCTAGTCCACTGGGTCTTGGGCATGCAGTGTTCCCTGAGTGTTTCAGGCTGACTGAGGTGGGGATTCCAACCATGGATTCTGTGTGGGTTCTGGCTTTGGAGCAGCACTTTACCGCTGCTCTGTGGAGCTGGGGCATCCTGGGCTTTTGACCATCTACCTGCCTGCTGGCCTGGATGGCTGACTGCTCTTACCAGACAACTCCTGTGCCTCCAACAGGCTCCCCAACACGTCCTCTTGGCAGAGACTGTATTGTTCATCTCTTTATGACCCGGCAGCTGCTCAGTTATAATGGGTGATTAGTAAATATCTTTCGAGTTGAATGAATATGTCCTCAAGACTGGAAATTCTTTACATAATGCTAATGTAAAGTATTATTAATACTGATATATGAAAAATACGAAGATTAATATATTAGTCATTTGAGATCACTTGACATTTCTGATCCTTCCAAGGAGGATATCTTTAACATTTTGAGAGAGTAATGTTACTTTGAGGGCCTATGAGGCTTTGAGGGCCTGTGAGGCTTCCATGACTTGCCTATTACTTGCCAGTAGCATCTGAGTAAAGTGCAAATAAAATCATTAAAAAGTTCCTTGCAGTTGGCAAAACGGTGATTCAATTGGATGGGGTCATTACATTCTGAATTCAACTTTTTCTTAAAGTGCAATAATAAGTGCGTAGAGTGGTTGTGTGTCTGAGTACATCTCTGCAATTGCTAGTGGAGTGACTGGATTTTGTTTGAGGCTGATGGGTCACCAATTTAAGCAGGGGGATTTTTCAGTTTTAATGACCTCACAATCTAGGCACTGTGATTGAGATTATTTCCTGCAATTGTTTTCTAGAGAATTATTTATAAAATTCAGATTATACATTGAAGCAATTTGTGCTTATGTGTGCAGTAAATTAGCTGAACTAAAACTAGATAACAATAAGAAAATTGTCCAGGAAACCTAGTACTTTGGAACTAAAAAGAACAAAGAAACAAAAAAGAATGAATTGGTTGCAAGATTTGAGCTAAATGGGTACTTTAAAAATAACACAACATAGTTGACATTTATTTTTCTCCAACATAATCTTCCTGATTATATTATTTTTGCCAGAAGAAGATATATGATCTTCTAAATATAGATATCTTCTGATAAATCTCAAGAAAACTTGAGGAAGCAATGATGGCAGTTTAGCGTGAATTTGATTTGTATGAAATTGTGTCATTCAAACAGAAATTGTAATTCTCTCTTTGACGCCAGTTCAGCAAGCTCAGAAATTAGCAAAATGAAAGAAAGTGAATGGTCAGAGTGGTATTGTCCATTTGTTCTAGAACACAAAGAAGACTGGGGGCAGATGGATTGAAACAAACCTAATTCAGTATACAGAGCAGTTAAGTGACTGGCCCTGAACCCTAGAGGTTAAGGGGAGCTGGATCACAAATGGCCACCATGGTCTGTGTCCTGGACTCGGCAGCTTAAAAAACATGTCTATATCCACACAGGGTGGAAAAACGGACCAGTCCTCATGGTTGGGAGGTGGTGCTTTCTCTCCCTCTTTCTGTCTCTCTCTGGAGAGCACAAGCACCCTCTGGCAATAAAAATAAAAGTTTAAGAGAGAGTAATTAAGAAACAAGAGGCTAAAGTAAAAAATATATTTTTAGCTGAAAGAAATTTGAGGTTAAATTTAACATCTGTGATGTATATGAAATTATCTTCTTACCATGCTTTCTTTCATTCAATTAATAATTATTGCTGATGAGATGGGAGTAATGTTTAAGCTGAGCACAGTGTTCCCACAAAAATGTATAAATAAACATAGTGCCATACCTCGAAGACCTCTTTTTTTTTTTTTTTTTGGAGAGGTTTTTGCTATAGGGCGCATGCACTCACCAGACAGACAGAGAGAGACAGAGAGACAGAAAGCGAGAAATCACCCCCCAGGGGAGAGGGCCATGCCGCAATCCCTTCTCCTCTGTTCTCCTCTTGGGATCTTGGGCATGCATGCACATGTGCCCGGTGTGAGTTTTAAGCCACTGGGTCCGGGACACGAACTGCAGTCGACTACCTGGGAGTCCAGCGACATAGCCATTGCGCTAACTGCTGGTCCTCCTCAAAGACCTCTTAAAGCTGGGAAGGTGGGGTCAGCAGATGGCATGGTGGTTAAGGCAGCTGGATTCCCATATGGGTGACCATGGTTCAAGTCTCAGACCTGGTAGCTTGGTTACTCACTTTCTTTCTCTCTCTCTGTCTCTCTCTCATAAACTTCAATAAAATAAAAAAAATAATGATGACAATGAATAAATTAAAAAAAAAAAGCTGGGAAGGTAAGACAAGATGAACGAGCTCCATGGACTAGTTAATAACTAACATTTGCACAGCACTCAAAAGTTTTGAAAGTATTTTTACATACCATTTTGTGAGCGTAAAAATAAATGCCTAGATTTCATTCTCCACTTGGACCTTTGTTTGGCTTTGTCTTTGGAAGTGATCATTAATGCCAGGATTGCGATTATGTCTTAGCTTTCCTTCATTTTTCCCAGTCTTTCTTACAGATCCTGTTCGCTGATCCTTCCAGTTATTATGATCCAACATCTCAATGTCACATCAATGATGTAAGGTTCTCTGAATTCGTAAAATAAATGTGCTTAATTTAATTTTTAAGCCTCTAAAATATATGGTTTATTATGGTGATAATGCAGATTTGGAATTTTTTAGGAAAGACTTGAATTTAAATGTCTTATCATGTTGTCCGTTCACGTGATTTGACTTCTGGTTTAGAAAACATGGTCACCTTATCTGTGTGTGGTCTTATCATTTAGTTGATAGAACACTAAGCCTGAATTTTGTTATATATATCCTGAATATACACTTAATATATATATATCTTGTTACACATTTTCTGAAATTATACTTTTAAAGGTGCTCTTATTGTCAAACCTAACAATCCTTTTTTTTTTCTTTTTCTCCTTTTGTTTTCCTTAACCTCTCTTCAATTGTATTTATTGTCTTTTATTCTTTAAATATCTAGGATTCTACAGACCTAGGAATTTAGGTCTCTTCTAATACAAACATAGTTTTGTTTCCTTTCATAAATCTTCTGCTTCTTATAGCCTCATTTTTCCAGGTCTTAAATAATCTACTTTTTATGGGCTACTTGAGTCATATAGATTTCTTTTTTAAAAATTATTTATTCTATTTTTCTCTTTTAGTTTCTACTATAGGGCATATGCAATTGCAGGGAGAGAAAAAAGAGGGAAAGAAAGAAATCAACCTGAGTTTAGAGGATAGGAGGTGGCCATATGGCAATCCCTTCTGTGTTGGGATTTTTGGGCATACAATGCACACATGCCCAGTGTGATTTTCAAACCACTGGTTTGGGACTCACACCCTGTTTTCAGCCATGTGGAATCCTGCTGCCTTAACCTCCATGCCAACTGCTGACCCTATACAGATTCCTTAAAGGCCCAGGAATAATCTGTTTGCATACCCATCTTCACTGCTTACTTCTAGAACCCCACCAGACCAAATTACTGCTTCCTTAGAAGATTTAGTTCAATTTATTCTACCTATAGCTTACTTTGCCCATAAAAAAAAATTTTCTTTAAAATTTCACAAGTATTTGGTTTTCTCTACTTCATATTATGTATTCATATCTCCCTTTATAGTTAGAATACGAAGTCCCTGAGGATAAGGGTTGCACTTCCGCCTCTTTTTTGGTTTGCTTGGCAGGGGACAATGAACACAGACTCAATATTTGTTGACTAAAAAAAGGCACATGTCTCATGATTCCAAAATAATACAGCCAACACCCTGTGAAGGTGTGCACACCTTTTTCTTTTTCCTTTTAGGATTCTGCTTGTGGCATTGACAGTTCTTGTTATAAAATTACCATATGCAATCTTACTAGAAGATACAGAAAGATTCAAAGATTGCAAAAGCAGGCCTATAGGAGGTAGTCAGGATGGATATTTACAACGTTAGTACAATGTGTCATACACTGTGCTCTGCACTGTAAAGATTTCTTTCAACAGACTCAAGAAACTGAAGTCCAGCCAGGTTAGTTAATTTACTCAAGGTCCCACAAAAATCAAATGGCTGTGCTGAGTTTTAGAAAGGCAAGGCGGTTTCAGTGCTGGATAACTTTAAGAATTAGATGACATAATTTCTTGAAAAAGGACTAGGCAGAAGGGTTGGCATGCAACAAATTTTGTTCACATATCTGCCTAGGAATTGGGTCTGCTTAAACAGGAGGAAAAAAGTGGTAGAATAATACTTGTTGCTAACTCTAAGAAAAGGCTCCGTTTGATTAGTTACCTACGCTCCTCTTCATATTGACATTGGAAATTATATCTGCCAATATTTCAAATCCCGATGCCTACTTTTTCCCCTGAATAGATAACAAGTGAAATTACACTTTCAGGAGATACAGTATTAAGATAGTTGTCTTGAGCCAACAAGAAACTAAAGCAGCCCGATAATTTATTTTTGTAAAACATAATTTATTTCGCGCCTAGGTTTCCCCCGCGCCAAATCAAACGCTCCTGCTCCGTAAAGCACTCTGCAAGGTAGGTTTCGGGTCCCGGTAGGGCTACTCTTGAAGGTGGAAATCAACCGCGGTCTCTCTCTCGCTCAGTTTCTTTTTAGAACCCCCAGAGACTGCTTCTCTGCAAAAAAGTAACACCGCGTCCCCGCCGCGAAAAGTAGGGCAAGCCAGGCTCACTCTGCCTGTCAGCAAAACCCTTTGTTATCCATCTGAGACGATAGACCACACAGAACTCCGGTCCCAGCTGTCCTGAACCTCGGGAGGAAGCCCGGCTGCAGCTTCACCAGACTCGTTCCACATCCGCTCGCCGCACCTGGACGCCCGCGGCGCGCGACCCCCGGCCGTGACGTCATCGCACCTGGCACCAGGGGCGGGGGCCGCGAGGAGAGTGGGGGCGGACCAGGGAGAACAAGGGCGTTCTCGCGAGACTTGCTTCCTCCCGGCCGCGCTCCCGCACCTTCCCGGCCTCTGTTCGGGTCTCCACCTCAATCGTCGCCGTCGCGTTCTACGACGGCGGGTGCAGAGGGAGCGGCGAGGGCCGGGCTCCGAGGCTGGGTGGGCGCTCGGGGTTGGAGCCCGCGGCCTGGGCCCACCGGCGCGTCCCACCCCCTTGTGGGAGCGCCTTG
>NW_006159732.1:3910114-3910502 GCF_000334495.1 Tupaia belangeri chinensis
CCGCCTTCCGGACCTTCCCCACCGGGGGAGGCGGCCAGACGACGGGGTCAGCCCCTGCGCTGCAGCACCCGCCCTCCCCGCCTCTCCGCGCCTGCCTTCCACCTTGCCCTGCTCCTGCAGAAATGGGTCGGAGGGCTCGCGAGCGCTTCTTTCTGCGCTCCCCTCTCCTCGCTTTCCCACGCCCGCAAGGTGCGGGGCACGGGGCGCGGGGGCGCCACCACCTCTCCTCGCCGAGCTTCCCTGCCTTCCCAGCCCCTTCCTTCCCTGCCCCCTCCTGCTGGGTGGGGGAGGGTGGTCGGAAAAAACTTGACGAAAGTGCGCACTTTCCACTTGATCGTCTGCGGGCTTATAGCTTGGGCTTTTCAGGAGGGGTGGATTTATTTATTTC
>NW_006159732.1:3910533-3915015 GCF_000334495.1 Tupaia belangeri chinensis
CGGAAGAGCTCCCACCCCCACCCCCGCTAAAACTTCCAATGGATGCCTCAAGGACAGGGAAGCTTGAGTATTATTTTACTTCGGTTGGGTCTCCCTAGGCAAGTGTGTTGGCACTGAAACGTTAAATCTCCTGAGGACCGGGTTTGCGTTTGATAAGGATTTCAGTGTTGAACTCTTTGAGGAGCTGTTTCCTGTTTGGAGTTAAACTTCCTTGCTAGCGAGAAAAAATACAAGGCCTTATGTGTTATTTGCTGTGTATTTTAAGGTTTTATTTAGAGTTACAGAAAGCACAGTGTTGCCGCCTGTTTTGAAAAGTTTTGCGAAGTGGTGTAGCAATTTTTTGATAACTAAGTTTGGTGTGGGCGAGGCACCAACTCAGTCCTTTAATAATTAAAAAGCAATTCGAAAGAGAAAAGTTTTTTATAAGTTAAATTATTGTCACTCTAAGACCAAGCATGTTCTGTTAAGAGTAAACCCTAACTGGTTTTGTAGAGTAAATCAGGGGGACGTTATCACTTTTTATAGTTGAGAGTTTATTCTGCTGCATACCATCAAACAATTACTGAATTTAATAATTTATTAAAGTAACAAATGATTTAGAAGCAGAAAAAAATCCAGAGTACTGCTGATGTGGCATCCTCTGCCCACACTTTGTTTTGTGGGGGATGCTTTGAGCACAGTGTTTATGGACACTTGCCTAGCAATTGCTTGGTTTCTTAGACTTTATAATTTTATGTTCCTGCCACCCACTCTTGCTTTCAGGTAACTTTTATACATAAAATGCTGTAGAATTCAGAAAAAGTAAAATAAAACATTTGCTATTTGAAACTTTCCAATGAGTTAGTTTCTAATTGGTTAGTTGAGTTTACAGGGTAATTGTGGGCTTATTCCTCTAAACATCCAATGATAAAACCACTTACTGCTTGGGTGAAAAATGATACTAAAGCATGCAGTTCTCTTCTGTCAAAAATAAGGTGAGAAAATAATTAAGGCTCTTTTGATACTCTGGGGATCATCATTTGTGACCATTAGTTTGTTGCCTTGATCTATTGGAATGTTTGTAAGACTGTTGATTCAAATGTTACATATTCCTTTGCATTTTGAAGTTACTTAAAATAAGCACGTTCTTCCTGCTTTGTGATGGTGTGTGCTTGTAACTGATTTGTCTCCTTCATCTTTTCCCATTTTTCTGGAAGTGTGGATATCATATTAAAATTTTTATTTTGCATAGGGGAAAGATCAGTAGGCCCTTAATTAGTGTGTGAGGTCATTTCTTGACAAAAGTAAGTGAATACCATTTGACATTGGAATACTTATTTATATCTGTTTTGATTGTCCAGAGGGTTTTTCTTACTTACTTGTCTTCTGGTTAGGAAGTTGCCACATAGTTTTGGTAAAGTTTGATGTTAGCATACTCTAAACTTCACTACTCAGAATATATATGTATTTTTTCTGGAGAGAGATTTTTGCTGTAGGGTGTGTGTACTCTCCAGAGAGAGCTATGGAAAGTAAGAAATCACCCCCCACGGGTGATGGCCATGCTGTAATCCCTTCTCTTCCATTCTCCTCAGGAATTTGGGCAGGCACACACAGGCACCTGGCTTGAGTTTTAAGTCATTTCGTCCTGAACTTGAACTGTGTTGACTGTGTTGACTGTGTGAGCGTTCAGTGATGTAACCGTTATGCCATCTGCTGGTCCCTCCAAATGTATTTTTAAAATGTCTGTTACTTGGGGCATTTGTAACTAATTTTGAAGAGTATTTGTGGAACACGTCCATATGAATATATACTTTTAATTTATTGGTCATATAATCATATTCAAATTCTCAAGCAAATTCTCAAGTTTTCTTTAAACAGAGTTTTATTAAAAAGGAAAAAACAATCCCATTCACTTTTTCTTTTTTTTTTTTGGAAGGTTTTTCCTTTAGGCCCATGTGCTCGCCAGACAGAGAGAGAGAGAGAGAAAGCAAGAAATCACCCCTCCCCCCAGGGGCGATGGCCACGCCGCAATCCATTCTCCTCTCAGGATCTTGGGCATGCACTCAAACACACCCAGCATGAGTTTAAGCCACCAGGTCCAGGACTCGAACCGCAGTCGACTACATGGGAATCCAGCGACATAACCATTACGCTAACTGCTGGTCTCTTACTTGGTTTTAATCTCATTTGTATTGTGTTTATTTCTTGTGATTTTAGATGCAGCCTAAAATATTTGCATGATATTTTGTCTAATTTGTCACAAAAGTAAAAAGTCCTAAAATTCTGGATTTTGCAAGAATTTGGATACTTATTATGTTATGATTTCTTTTTTTTTTTTTTTTTCAAGAGGTTTTTGTTTAAGGGCCCCGGCGCCCGCCAGACAGACAGTGATTTCTTTTTTTTTTTTTTTTCAAGAGGTTTTTGCTATAGGGCACCTGCGCTCGCCAGACAGACAGAGACAGAGAGATAGGAAGTGAGAAATCACCCCCCAGGGGGGAAGGCCACTCCACAATCCCTTCTCCTCCATGCTCCTCTTGGTATGTTGGGCATGCACGCACGCACACGCGCCCGGAGTGAGTTATAGCCACCGGGTCCGGGACTCAAACTGTGGTCGACTACGTGGGAGTCAAGCGACTTAGCCATTACGCTAACTGCTAGTCCCTATGTTATAGTTTCTATATTTTGGTAGTACAGCTCTAGAGTTAAAGCATGGGTTGGAGGTCAAATCCTGGCTCTTCTACTTACTTGCTGAGTGAGTGAGCAAGCCACTTAATCTCTCTGTGCTTTAGATTTTTTTAAGCTTATTTTTAATAAATATATGTTTAATTTTATTTGTTATTATTCAATTTGATGAGAGAGAGAAAAAAAAAATCTCCAGGTTCAGGTCCTCAAACTGGTCAGCTATGGGAGTCTAGCACCTTAACCACCATGCTGCCAGCTCCCTTTTTATTTATTTCCTGTTTGTGTACGTGTGTATCAGAGAAAGAGATAGAGACAGTCAGGGATAGGTACTGTCTATAGGGTCTTTGTGCTGAGATCCTCTCCCTATCCTGAAACCAGTTATGAACATTGATAGGTTCCAAGTAGGCCTGAGACACAATCTGGAATCTTCCCTTATGGTCTCCATCATAATATAGCCTTGCCTGTACTGCCTGCGCCCTTGTGTCTAGGCCTGTGCTTCACTTTTTTAATTTATCAGTTAGATAAAAGTATCTGTTTGATGTTATAATTTTGAAGTGATTTCTCTAATTCTTGTACCACACTTCCCTCTTGAAAAAATTCTCAGTTTTTGGCCTTTGTTAGACTCGCAGGATATTATTCCACTGGACAACACATGAAAGCAAGGATTGTCTTTAAAGGACTAGTGGGATGAAATGATTTGTACTAATACAGAATTTGAATTTTATGTAGTGTAACCTTACATAAATTATGTAGGTAGTTAATTTTTTTTCAATATTGCATATAGTATTAGAAACCCATTAGTTGGTAATAAGTTTAGGTGCTTAGAAAAAAACTGTTTTAAATGGGATTAATACTAGTTAGACAGAGACTTACTTGAATTTTATGTTAAACTAATTTTTTAGTCTCTCTGCTTGCTAAAAGGGGAAGAAAGCCTACCAAGAAATTTGAGGCATTCTTTGTGAAAGAATTTGGGGAGAACTTTAATGAGATGGAAAGGTGGTACTTTTTTTTTTTAAGTTCAAAGATACAGCTCTGCATTTTGGAGCTGAATTAAGACAGAAAGCAAATGGCACAACGTGTTACTATATGTGAAGTTTTACTTTTGCAAAAGCATATTTTAAAAATGAATTGCTCTAAATTTCAGATGAGCTTATGACATTTTCAATTTAAATTTATTTATTTATTTATTTTTTTGAGAGGTTTTCGCTATAGGGCGTGTGCGCTCACCAGACAGACAGAGACAGACAGAGAGACAGAAAGTGAGAAATCACCCCCCAGGGGGGATGGTCACGCCGCAATCCCTTCTCCTCCATTCTCCTCTCGGGATCTTGGGCACGCACGCACACGCGCCCGGCGTGAGTTTTAAGCCACCGGGTCCGGGACACGAACCGCGGTCGACTACGTGGGAGTCCAGCGACATAGCCATTACGCTAACTGCTGGTTCCCCCCATTGCTTTTTCAAAAGGGAATGCCATGCATGTCGGTCAATACAGAGACATCAATCTCCCCGCTTTATCATTCACTGTCTTTTCCAGGCATTTCCCAATAATTATTATTATTCTAATTTTTTAAAAAACAGTCAAATCACTATTTCTCATTTTGCTTGTTAAAAGACTTCACCCATCATGAAATACTTCCCAGACCAGTCCAGTTGAGAATACTATACACGTCATCTTCAACAGATAATAAACCATATCTGTTTCTCACTAACATCCTCTCTATTGTTCACTTGCTATCTTTCTCTATCCTCTTCTCTTTTTTTTTATAGTTTATTTTTTTTATTAATTTTTTTTCCCATCGCAACACACAAATGAATTTTCC
>NW_006159732.1:3916005-3916794 GCF_000334495.1 Tupaia belangeri chinensis
CGGGTGGGCCCCCCGCCGGAGCCGGGCCCGACTCAGGATTTACTTTAATTCAGCTAACCCAGAGCATGGAAAAAAAATGTAGTTATTAGGGAATTTTTGTTTTAAAATCGAATCACTTGAAAATATAAAAATTCTATTCTTTAGTAAGTATTCACCTTATTTTTTTGATTCAAGTTTTGAAAAGATTAAATTTTATAAAATCACATTATGAAGATGAACACTCATTATATTTTATATTTTCAGTAGAAATGAACCAAAAGTTTGCCTTATTGGTACCTCTTTTTTTTTGGAGAGGTTTTTGCTATAGGGCGTGTGCACTTGCCAGCCAGACAGCCAGACAGAAAGTGAGAAATCACCCCCCGGGCGGGGGGGGGGGGGTGGCCACGCTGCAGTCCCTTCTCGTCAGTTCTTCTCTTGGGATCTTGGGCAAGCATGCACACGTGCCTGGTGTGAGAATAAGTCACTGGGTCTGGGACTCGAACCGCGGTTGACTACATGGGAGTCCAGTGGCATAGTCATTACGCCAACTGCTGGTCCCAATAATAATTAATTTTTAAGCCATTTAAGTTTTTAAACATTAAAAGAACATGAATTGTTTTTGGTAAATATTCTCAAAATTTTATTACATAATACAAATCTGTGTATCCCTTCCCCCATGGAGTATCTTTATTGTGAAATATACTTTGAGTATAATAAAAATGTTTAATTTGGGGACCAGCCAGTGGTGGTAAGGCAGCTGGATCCTTTGTGGCTGACCGCCTGGGTTGAGTCCTGGGCCTGGGGGGTTGA
>NW_006159732.1:3916811-3982366 GCF_000334495.1 Tupaia belangeri chinensis
AGCCAGTGGGGTTAAGGCAGCTGGATCCTTTGTGGCTGACTGCCTGGTTTGAGTCCTGGACCTGGTGGGTTGAAAAACATGCTAGGTATGTGTGCATGAGTCCCCAAAATCCCAAAAAAGAGAATGGAGGAGGAGTGTTTTCTCTCTCTCTTTTTGTCTCTGGCAAGCACACATGCCCTATAGCAAAAATTGAAACAAACACAAAAACAAAGCAAAATATATTTCAAAGAAAAAATATTTAATTTTGTAATGCATATGCAGTGGTTTTTCTGTATCAAGAGCTTAAAGATAGGCAGAGAAAGACGTATAATGATTTTTGATTTGGCTAAGAACCGACAGAGCTGCAGCTCTGTGTCCTGATAAATAGCGAAGGAGGGTGTGAAAGATTTGAGATTTCAGAGTTTGCATTCAGAAAAGAATCATGAATAAAATCTAATCTGTTATTGAAAGTTAGGTAAATTGGATAATCATGTTGGAACTGTGATTTGCTTAGTTGTAGGATTTGATGTCTGACTACCATATACAAGTAGAATTTAGGGACACAGTAATCTCAGCAGTCAGGCAGTAAATCGTTTTAGATGGGGGAGGGGATAGAACACTATTATGGGAAATCTGGGTAAAGATCCAGATATGCCTTCAGTCAGCCTGTCAGCATCAGGAAAGTGTGTAGAAAAATGTAGTGCATAGAAAGATAGGTAGAGCTGGACAGCTTGGTGTGGGAGTGGGATGGTGATTGGTGGTAGGTACTAGTTAGAGATTCTAAGACTGCCATCCTGGAGGGAAAAGGGAAGAAATAAGGTTTGGAAATAGGCCTTGATGGCATAGCCACAGGAAACCAGACAGGGTCCAGATTTCTTGTGAGAGATTCAAGGTAGGTATTTATTTGTAGGAACAAAATGAACTTAGTTGTTGGAATTGTTTACGATGAGCGAAGCAGTAATGCTAAGCCTTTAAGCTATGGATCTTATATATTTTCTGTTTGGGACCACATGACTAGTCTGTATTAGTAACTGAATCTATAAATGTGCTATGCAGCAAAGTATTTTAAAAGTTTGTGGAAAATATGTATTATGAAGGAAGTATGCATGGATTTTAGAATTTTTGTATCATAACAAACTTGTAGTTTAGTGTCATTTTACTATGAACTTTCTGTTTTTAAGTTTCTTTCAAGAGTGTGAGAACTACTGTCAACCAAATCTCACACTGTATAATCTCCCAGCCTTCTCAGCCAGCCAGGGTATGTACCTGATGTATACAGGTGGATGGGAGAACCAAACATGGGGTCTTTCTTACGGATTCAGCTTTCCTTGAGCAGTACATTATTGCTGTGCCACTGTCCTCTGTGAACTTACTAAAAAAGTTTTTTTATTTAACTTTATTTTAATTTGACCAGAGAGTGACAGAGAGAGAGACAGGGAGAGAGACAGAAAGAGAACGAGAGCGAGAGAGCGCAAACCACCAGGTCTTGGACTCAAACCATGGTCGGTCATGTGGAAGTCCAGCGTCCTCAACCACTAAGCCACCTGCCGGCCCCCCTCTATGAACTTCTTGAATTTCCTGTTTTAAGTGGCTCCAAATAACAGATGAATGAAAAGGGATCCTCTATATAAATGCTCTAGGTCCTAGTAGGATATTCCCTGTTTATAACCTACCACCGATCTGTTTATTTGGTCTCAAGGATTTGCTGTGCCTGTTTTTTCCTTTCCTTTTTTTCCTTTCTCTTTTTCACCTGGAATCCTTTCCTTTCAGATCCAGAGTAAAGCAGATTGCAAAGGTTCAGCATACTTTTCAGTTTAAGAAACAAGTACACAATCTTTAAGGCTCTAAAGTGTTTGTAACTACCAATACAATAATGAACAGGCAAGTAAGGAAGAGACTTGAAGTATTGTTAATTGTTGGTCCTTTTTTTTTTTTTAAGAGAGTTTTTTTTGCTCTAGGGCATGTGTACTCACTGGAGAGACAGAGACAGAAAGTGAGAAATCACCCTCCAGGAGGTTGGCCATTCCACAATCCCTTCTCCATTCTTGTCTTTGGATCTTGGGCACACACACATATGCACCCAGCATGAGTTTCAAGCCTCCAAATCTGATACTTGAACCATGGTCGACCATGTGGGAGTCTAGTACCTTAACCACTACACCACCTGCTGGTCCTAATTGTTGGTGCCTTGATTTCATTGAAGTGGTGTTAGGTTAGTTATAAGAAATACCTTCTTTGCTTGTGTGTGTGTGTGGGGGGGGGGAAGGGTTTACTTGTTCTTCTCAGTTCCCTCTTGCATTCCCAGCCAACTTTCTTTTGGGTTTGTGTTAGATAGATGTATAGTTCACAGAGACATCTATTACCACTACTAAGCAGATAGAATTTTCTTCCTAGGACTTCTTTGACTTGAGACCATGTTCTAATATTGTTGTTTTTTTTGAGTCTTAATCTTGGTTTCATCTCCAGATGAGGTAGGTATTCTTCATTTCAGCTCCTGTTTCTTCCCTTGGACTAAACAAAATACCACCTCTTTTTTGTTTTGACTTCATTTTTGTTTGTTTCTGAGGGTGTCAGATGCTTGGATGTTCTTCTTTCTTATGTTTTTTCATTGAACTCTTTTGGATTTACTCAAAGCATATGGGCTAGCTTTTTTGTCTTTTAAATTTGTTATAGGGTGTATGTGTTTGCCAGGGGTAAGGGGGCATTTGCATAGTTTTAGTGACTCAGGTAGTTTTCAGCAGTTGATAGGCTCACACACACAGCATATAAAAATACACACACACACACACACACACGTATACACTTTAAATATAAACTTCCCATAACCTCAGGAATTTCATATAAATGTTCCTGACCTTTTCTTTTCTTCCTCCACTTATTAATAAATAGCATAAATGTGTTGGAGTGGCTTGTAGTGTTGTAATAAGAATAAGACTTACTGGGAACCAGCAGTTAGCGTAATGGCTATGTCGCTGGACTCCCACGTAGTCGACCGCGGTTCGCGTCCCGAACCCGGTGGCTTAAAACTCACGCCGGGCGCGTGTGCGTGCGTGCCCATGATCCCGAGAGGAGAATGGAGGAGAAGGGATTGCGGCGTGACCATCCCCCCTGGGGGGTGATTTCTCGCTTTCTGTCTCTATGTCTCTCTCTGTCTGTCTGGCGAGCGCACGCGCCCTATAGCAAAAATCTCTCTCAAAAAAAAAAAAAAAAAAAAAAAAAAAGAATAAGACTAATCAGAATAAAACTTAAAATGTGAATCTATTAGAAATCCAAACAAGAGAGGGATTGTAGTACTTTAAGGGGATATGGTCCATTACTAGAAATGTTAAAATGTAATAGAAGCATAAGAAGATCAGAATGTGTATTTCTGCACAGTAAGGCCAGTAGGATTTATTATCTCTCTCTCTTTTTTTATTTTTTATTTTTTTGAGAGGTTTTTGCTATAGGGCGCATGTGCTCGCCAGACAGACAGAGAGAGACCGAGAGATAGAAAGCAAGAAATCACCCCCCAGGGGGGATGGCCATGCTGCAGTCCCTTTTCCTCCATTCTCCTCTCGGGATCTTGGGCACGCACACACACGTGCCCGGTGTGAGTTTATGTCACCGGGTCCAGGACTCAAACCGCAGTCGGCTACATGGGAGTCCAACAACATAGCCATTACGCTAACTGCTGGTCCCATATTATCTCATTATTTTGACCAATATTGATATAGTATGTACTTGGCAGTATCCATTTTTTATTTTTAATATTTTTGCTTTAGGGTGTGCACATTCGCCAGAGAGAGAAAGAGAGACAAAGAGAGAGGGAAAGTGAGAAATTATCCCCCAAGGGGGATGGCCATATTGCATTCCCTTCTCCATTCTGTTGGGATTTTGGACATGCATGCACATGTGTCTGGCGTGAGTTTTCAAACTGCTATGTGCAGGGCACTGAGCCAAGGTTGCCCATATGGGAGTCCAGCACCTTAACCACTGCACCACCTGCTGGCCTCACCATGATATTTTTGTCCTCTATTCCAGTCAGTGAGTCTTTAGGCAGTCTTTAGGATGAAGCAAGCCTTTACTCGAGCTGATGCTTTTGAAATATTTTTACCTGAATTAATTAAAACTCTTATCCTAGACTGACTAGTGGTTAAGCCCTGTGCATGGTTCTAATTCTGGCCCAGCAGCTTGAAAAACATTCCAGGTACATGAGTGTATGTGCCCCAAATCCTGATGGATGGAGAGGTAGAAGAAAAGGATTGCGGCATGACCACTTTTCATTGTGAGGTGCGTTTTTGTCTCTGGCCAGTGCACATGCGTGTTCTCTGGCAATAAAAACAAAATAATAAACAGCCTTATCTTTTTATTTTTTGGAGAGAGTTTTTGCTATAGGGCATGTGTGCTAGTTGGAGAGACAGAGAGACAGAAAGTGAGAAATCATGCCAAGTCTTCCACCCACTTTCCATCCAGTTAGGATCACTAGGCCCATGTTTGCTCAGTATGTTTCAAATCAATTCAATAATTATGGAACTTCTCATTTTGAACTAGCTACATTTCAAGTACTCAGTTGTTATTACCTATGGCTGTTGATTAGAGCTGAAGAGGGCAGTTTCAGAATGTAAGCCTTATAGATTTGTTGTGACTATAATGACAGTATATGTGAAAATAATTTTAGAAGTTCTGTGCAATTTTATTAGATATTAACGATGTTTTATAATTAACTTATGAATATTTTCTCATGGAAGAATGCTAATTTTAGTGGATTGCATGTAATAGGCTTCATGTTTATTTCATCATTCTTTTTTTTGTTGTTGTTTCTTTTTAAATTTTTACTAGAATGCTTGTTGTGCATTTTCCAGAGAGACAAAGGGTGGAAAGGGGAAGTGAGAAAACATCCTGAATGGGGAATGGTCACTTCACAATACCTTCTTCTCTGTTTCTTCTTCCTTTTGGGATTTTGGTCATGCCCAGTGTATTTTTGAAGCCCACTGGTCTGGGACTCCAACCATTGGAACCCAGCTAATGTAACCACCACGCTATGGGCTGACCATTCTGTGTTTTAAATAAAATGTGTTTTTTGGCAGATGATCTACTAGTATTTGAAGCGTTTGAACAATATTTGGATTATTATTTGGAAGTAAAACTTGACCTTAGTATTAAGTGAGCAGGTCTTTGAATTACAATTCTTGTTTAACTTCAGAAATAACAAAGATTTAAGAGTGGTATTTAAAAGATAAATGAACACTATTGGTGGAGACCTGAAAAGGAAGACACAAGTAATTTTTAGGAATGTAACAAGTTCCCACAAATGACAGGGAACTTTCACAGGTGTCGGCTTTAACCATGTAAAAATATACATGAACCTCTGTGATAGAATTGTTCTGGGATCACAGTCTTTATTTTCATGGGATTTTCAGTGAGTCCACTGAATAAGTTCTGAGGACTGTTAAGTAAGTATTATGTGATTTTTCTTCCACATTCTAACATTTTTAGTTCTCTTTTGTTTGGTTTTCTTTCTAAATTGTCAGAGGTTATGTGTTCACCAGAGGGAGAAAGATATTGGGAAAAAGTATCTCCAGTAGGCATGGTCATGCCACAATTCTCCTTCCTCCACTTCTCCATCCTCCTGGGATTTTGGGCATGTACATAAAGACACCTGGCTGAGGCCAGAACTCAAAGTGCACAGTAGGTCATGTTGGATCTAGGTTACTTAACCACTAGGCAATTCGTTTATTTATTTTAATTTGCAGAGGGTGTGTATACTTGCTGGCTGGAGGATAGAGAGAGAGAGAGGGGAAGTGAGAAAGCATTCCTCAGGGGGGATGATATTCCTCATTCCCTTTTTCTCCATTTTCCTCTCAGGATTTTGGGTACCCATGCTCAAGTGCCGGGTATGTTTTTCTGGCCACTAGATCTGGACTCAAACTGTGTAATCAGTCATGTGGGATCCATCTGCTTAATAACCACATCACTAGCTGGCCTCCTTGTTTATTTTTGAATCACCCTGCCAGAATATACAGTAATCCTCTCTTACCTTTGGGGGATACATTTAAGACACTCCATTGGATGCTTGATATTTCAGATAGTACCAAAGCTGGTATAGACTGTGCACTTGGGCATGTGTATTTCTTCACATTTGCTATTGGGCATGTGTATTCACCAGAGAGAATATCGCATGAGAGAGAAAGTGAAATATCACCCCCCAGGAAAAAGGCCATATACCACAATTCTTTTTCCGTTCTCCTCTTGGATTTTGGGCACATGTACACATGTGCTGGTGTGTTTTCCAAGCCACCAGTCCAGGATCGCAGCCATGCAGTCAGCCATGTGGGATCTGGCCACCTTAACCACCTGTTGCCTACTGGTGCTAGACTATATTTTCTTTGGTAGATACATACATATCAAAAATAATACTACTTTAAAATGAATTAGGCATAGTAAGAGATTAACAAGAATAATAAACTAGAACAATTGTAACAATGTATTATAATTAAAGTTATGGGAATGTGATTTCTCTTTTTCAAGATAGCTTACTGTATTAGACTGTGTTTTCAGACTGATTGACTTCACTAAGTGAAACCAAGGAAAGCAAAACCATGGATAAAGGGGAAGAAAACTCTTAATGCATTTTTTAGATGTATCTCAAGTGACTGGAATAAATGCCTTCTAGTAGCAGCCATCAAATATTTGCTGAATGAAGATAATGATTATACTTGATATACTATTATGTATAAAAGTGAAATAACTGAAAATTAAGATTAACAATTTGAAATAAGAATTTTAAATTTCAGGTAGTTATAATTTTATTGCTATAAATAGTTAAGTACACACTATAGGAGGTGTCTTTAAAATGGAAAATGTGTTTTATGAAAAACCTGTTCATAAGTTTAAAAATTTTTTTGCACCAAAACAAACTAGTACTTTGGGGCCAGCAGGTGGTATTATGGTTAAGGTGCTGGATTCCCACATGGCCAACCACAGTTCAAGTTCTCGACCCTGCAGCTTGAGCTTGAAAATGACATCAGACATGTGCCTGCCCAAAGTCCTGAGAGGACAATGAAAGAAAAGGGACTGTGGTATTGCCATCCTTCCTGGGGACCGATTTCTCATTTTTCCTCCCTGTTTCCAGCGATTGCATGTACCCTTTAGCAAAAATCTAAAAAACAATAAACCAAAAAACCAAAAAAGCTCATACTTTAATTTCATTTCTTCACAAACTTTTTTTTAAAAATTTTTTGGAGAGGTTTTTGCTATAGGGCGCACATGCACGCTCACCAGAAATACACAAAGTGAGAATTCACCCCCTGGCGGGGATGGCCTTGCCGCACTTCCTTCTCCTCTGTTCTCTTGGAATCTTAGGCATGCATGCACACGTGCGTTTAAGCCATTGGGACTAGGACTCAAACTGGGATTGACTAGTTGGGAGTCCAGCGACATAGCCTTTACACCAACTGCTGGTCCCCCTCACAAACTTTTTGAAGTTCCCTCATATATATGACTTTTGGTGTATGCTTAGAAACATGGAGACATTTACATGATTACTTAAACGTTTTTCTATGACTCTTTACGTCTGCCATCATAGGTTCTTGTATAATTGTCTAACTTAATTGTTTTAAAAGTCTAATTAGAAAGCAAGTGAAATTTTTTTCAGCAACTTCCTATTTTTTTGGTTAAGTTTTTGTTTTTGGTTGCTAGTTTGCTGATTATTAGCATTTAGGGGATTCTAGGTATTACATTGAGCATTTAATCCCCACAAGAGCACTGTGAGGTCAAACATTGTTTCCATTCTTCAGATTCAGGAAATGGAAGTTAAGATTTTACAAACCCAGGGTCAGAGACAGGATGTCAAGGAGGCAGTATCAAACTTGCATTGGTCTGATTTTAGAATATGTCCTCTTCGTTATTTTCTAGAACACTTTTGGAAAAGAGAATGTTAAGTTAAACAGAGCAAGTAATAAAATCACTACCTTAGTGTAGTTTAGAAATGAATCTAAATATTTATTATTAAGAATGTGTAGATTGTTGGCCAGCAGGTGGCATGGGGGTTAAGGCAGCTGGATCCCACATGACCAGTTGCTCAGATCAAGTCCTGTACCTGGTGGCTTGACATGTTGAACCCCAAATCCTGGGAGAGTGGAGTAGAAGGGATTGCAGCAAGGCTGTCCTCCCTGGGGAGTGATTTCTTACTTTCTCTCTTTCTCTCCCCAGTGAGCACCTGTATCCTAGAACGTATTAAAAAAAGAAAATTGTTGCTTGGTATTACAAATTGTTAATGTCTGTTGGCTCTTGATCTCATTTTGTATTGTTACAAGGAATACAATACAGTGTAAAACTTTTCCTTATGTAAAATTTCCTTCTTTTTTTCTCTTTAGATTGATGATAAGAGTGTGTGGTCTTATGTAAACCTTTGCACTCTACTTGAAATACAAAGAGGAAGGGTAGGCTTCATGTACAGTTTGTTCCCTGTTTTAAGAATGACTATATTGATTTATTGCTGTTGAAAATATGTCAGAAATGCTGCTTATCAGTTCTATATTTAAGAAGTTTGAGAAAATAATGGACAGAAATTCTAACACAGTTATGTGCTACATAAGGATGCTTTGGATGACGATGGAATGGTCCCATAACGAGAGGTTATACCATATAAGGTTAAACCATATAACCTAGGAATGCAGTACACTATACCACCTAAATTTGTGTAAGTACATTCTGTGGTGGTCACAACATTGAAAGTCACCTAATGACACATTTCTTAGAAACACAGTAAGTTCGGTGTATTCAATGGATTTCTTCAACTAACAGTATTTTCAACTTAGAATGAATTTATCCAGATGTAACCCCATCATAAACTGAGAAGCATCTGTAGTTAGTCTTGAGAATAAAACGCAAATAAGCGGACCAGCAGGTGGTGTGAGGTTAAGGTGCTGGACCCCATATGGCTGGCTGTGTGATTTGACTCCCATACTCGGGGACTTTGAAATCATGCCTGGCATGTGTGCATGCATACTCAAAAATTCTCAGAGGAGAAGGGATTGCAGTGTGTCCATCCCTCCCAGGGAGTGATTTCTTATTTTTTCTCTCTTCCTCTCTCTTTGGCAAGCACATCTGCCCCATAGCAAAAACTACCAACAACTAAAACAAACAAACAAAAACACAAATGAATGCATACATTAGGAAACAGAACAAATGGAACTACTGTTTTTATCACATTACTGCTTCTTTCACAGTAGTTTCCAATTTTATAATAAAGGATCTGTTTATTAGTTTATATAACTTTCTGTTCTTTGTCATTGCTATACTAAACACAGAGTTTAATGCTTAATGGTATAATAGCCAGTGGTATATTATGGAATTAGGTTAATTTGACAGAACCAATTAGGTGCCATTGTGATACATGTATTAATATATTGTGTTGACCAGAACTAAAAGTAAACAATCCCTCATCAGTGCACATACAGCTTATACTTAGTCGGTACTTATGTACCCGTAACTTGTACTTGTTTAGAATTTATGTAAGTTGCTTATATTGCCTTATTTTATGAAGTGTTATTTTTATTATCAAAAGCACACAAGTTTATTACAGAAGTGTAGTAAAAAAAAATCAGTGTATCACTAGCCATATATTTTTCTGCATAATTTAAAATATTTGCATTTGAAGATTTTTAAGCTTTTTTTTTTTAAACTTATTAAGAAATACAAACAAAACTTCTTCCTGGGGGGGAGTTGCAATAGGGCAAAGAGCCATAGGGCCTATGTGCCCTCGCTGGGGAAAGAGGGAGGGGGAGAGAAGAAAGAAATCACCCCCTAGGGGGATGGCCACACCAAAGTCTCTTCTCCATTCCCCTCCTGGAATTTTGGGTATGCACGCCCACATACTTGGTATGATTTGCAAGCCGCCAGGTCTGGACTCAGGCCATATGGGAATCCACCACCTCAACCACCATGCCACCTGCTGGCCCAAAAAAATCACTGGCCCAACAAACCACTTCTTTAAAAAAAGTTTTTTAAAAGAATTATTCATTTATTCAACTCCATTCATAATCGTTATCTTCTCTTCTATTTGACCAGAGAGAGAGAGAGAGAGAGAGAGAGAGAGAGAAAGAAAGGAAAAGCAAAAAAGCAAGCCGCTAGGTTCCGGACTCGAACTGCTGTTGGCCATGTGGGGATCCAGTGCCTCTAACCACCATGCTACCTGTGGGCCCCACAAAACTACATAACAAGAGTAGATTCATTAAAAAAATAGCTCATTAGCATCCTCAACCGAAGCCAAGTCAAGCAAGCATGGCGTTATACAAATATTCACATATACATAGTAACCACTGTTTCCTTATTTGTCTCCTTACCTTCTTCTTTCTTACTACTTTTCTCTCTCATGTGCACATGAGCTGTTTTTTTAATAGAGGTTTTTGCTATAGGGCCCATGCGCTTGCCAGAAACACAGAGACAGATAGAATAGAAAGGGAGAAATTACCCCCAGGGGAATGGCCACACCGCAGTTCCTTCTCCATTCTCCTCTCGGGATCTTGGGCATGCATGCACACGCGCCTGGCGTGAGTTTAAGCCACCGGGTCCGGGACTCGAACTGCTTCGGCTACATGGAGTTCAGTGACATAGCCATTACGCCAACTGCTGGTCCCTGCATTTGTATATTTTAAGAGTTCTTTTTTTTTTTTTTTTTAAAGAATTATTTATTTAATTTTATTTATTATTAATTTGCTAGAGGGCACATGCACTCATGAGGCAGAAAAAAAAAGAGTGTGTGATCAAGGGAACTGCCGGTCCAGGACTTAAGACTGTGGTTACCATGTGGGAGGCCAGTGACCTAACTGCTATGCCTTCTGCTGGCCCCATCATGCTAGCATTTATGGGAAATGCTGTGAGATGAAAATCTATATGTAGTATTTTACCTTAATTATACAAGGTTTCAAACCTTGACAGCATTGTGTTGATATTTCAGGCAACTCAAATTTTTGTTGTGGGGGCCTGTCCTGTACGTTGTGTGCTTAGTAGTGTCTCTAGCCTCTAACCACTACATACTATTAGCAGTCTCCAGCTCTGACTACCAATAACTCAAGACATTTCCAAGTGTCCCTTATGGGGAAATCATGCTGGATACAGTCATTACCCAAATAGAAATCAGTTTTGAAGTTACAAGTTACAAATCTAGTTACACTGAGAATCTCCAAAGCCTATGTTTTCCAGTGGTAAAGCTTGGGGTTAAGATCTCATACCTTTAACTGGGAACACAAGATGAGATTCACAAAAACAATTGCTATCTTAGAATCTGTGCGATCACGTGATTTTTCTTACTTTGTCTCTTTATATGATAAATTAGATTTTCCAGAGTTAACTCTATTCCATGATAGACTACTTGTTTGTGGTGGTTAATTATTAAGTTTAATATTTGATTTCTCTTTATTATTTTATGTAGAACCATATCTATCGGAAAGAGTACATTTCTGGGTGTGGCCATTGATCTTAATATAATCCAAATTATTGCAAGTAATTATTATTATAAAAGTTAAAAGTGTTATATTCCTGTTTCGTGTGGTAGTTTTGAACGAATTAACCTTTAAATAGTCTGTTTTTGGGAGCTGTTTTTGAGGACATTTTTCGACAGCTTTCTGATTTTATTCTAGATTTGCTTGCTTGCTTTTTTTTTTTTTTCTTTCTTTCTTTTTAATTGCAAGAGGAGACATGCACTTGTGAGAAAGAGAAACAGAGAGGTAGAAAACACCCCTCTGTGAGACCTGGTTATGCCTCAATCCCTTCTCCATTTCTCCATCCTGTTAGGATTTGGAGTGTACATAAATGAGTGCTGGGCATATTTTTCAAGTCTCTGGGTCCTGGATTCAAATTGTGGTAGGCCACATAGGATCTAGCTCCCTCAACCGTTAGAGTACAGGCTGACTCTTATTCCTAAATTTTTGATTTGTTGAGTTTTTTAAGTTAAATTTTAAAAAATAATTATTTAATATTTATTATTTCTTAATTTGCTACAAAGCACGTGCCCTCACCAGAGAGAGACAGACACAGACAGAAAGTGAGAAAGCAGCCCACCAAATCTGGGACTCGAAACAGTGCCTTAGTCACGACACCACCTGTCAGCACTGATTTTTTTTTTTTTTTTTAATCTCTTGAGTAATTCATGTTTTTCCTTAACAGAAATTTATCTATTTCATTTAGATATTGAGGGTTGCAGTTTTACATACTTATGAGAACAGGCCCAGTTTTACAGGTTCCCTCATGTTTATAGACCTCTGAGTCTGGCCCAACTCTCTAGCAGTTATTTTTTTGGAATATTGAAATGACAGACCTCTTTGTATCTTCTGCAACCTCTTGTGACTACTCTAGTTTATTTTTTCTTGCTTATCCTGATGTACTTTTTTAGGCATTCAGTCTTTCTAGATACTTCCAAAGTGGGTTGCTGGATGAGCTAGCCATATAAGTACTACTACTATTAGAGGTAGCTTTATAGAACTGATCAGTTAAGTGAACAATTTTAGTATTTGGTATTAGGATGGCTATTCATATCAGATATTGGAGAGAAATCCTACCTTAAAAGGATGTATTTATATTGAGGGTCTGATTCATTATGTCTCATAAATTATAGGTTAGTATTTTTGATTCTATTTTATAATCTGAAAAAAGTTAAGAGAATGCTACTTTCACCTTTATAAAAGTAGATTTTACAACAAACTAATTTTGAAGAACAAGTTAATTTTACAAGGAAAACACATGTGTTATTTTGAAATGAAAGTTGGACTTTAGAGATAAATAAAATAAGGGGAATACAATATATAAAAGTACTTTTAGTGTAATTTCCCTGTAGGATGGCAAAAATAGCTTAAAGAATATGTTAATATATTTTTAAGGGTTTATTGTACTGAACTAACATTTGACTACTGAAACTTTTTTTTACCATACCTTTTGCAACGCACTACAATAGTATCTTGAATAGCATCTAATATTTTGCATATGCATTTTGAAGAAATTATAAAGGATACTGGTGCTTATAATTTTCATGTCCATGTATAGGCATTGTAAGGAATTAGATTGCCAAGAGCAAAATGTGTTCCTAAATTGAATAAATATTTAGGAATTTAAAAACAATGCATTTATAAGTCAGGATTTTCTGTTCTATATGATTTGTTTGGTGGAATTTGTAGCTTGTAAAACAGTAAAGCAATATTGGAAAATCGGGAATAAACTTTTTGTATTGAGTTTGATCTTGGTAACTGAATCACAATTAGACAAAAAGGAGTGAGGATGGGATTTATGGGTTTCTAAAAAAATTTTTTTGTGGTGTCATCAGGTTTGAAACAAACCCTGGATGGCTATAACTTTAATAGTTCTCCAACTAGGTGAAAGGAAAGTACAAGTATAAGCAAGTCTTCAGGAAAGTTCATGAAAAGGTATTAGGAAAAAAATATGCATAGATTTCAAACTTTTTTTTTTTTTGAGAGGTTTTTGCTCTAGGGCGCGTGCGCTGGCCAGAAAGACAGAGAGAGACAGAGATAGAAAGTGAGAAATCACCCCCCAGGGAGGATGGCCACGCTGCAATCCCTTCTTCTCCATTCTTCTCTCGGGATCTTGGGCATGCACGCACACGCGCCCTGCATGAGTTTAAGCTGCCTGGTCCGGGACTTGAACTGCGGTTGACTACATGGGAGTCCAGCGACATAGCCATTATGCTAACTGCATAATGGTCCCTAGATTTCAAACTTTTTGTATCAAAATAAACTTGTACTTTAAATTTTCCACTAATGTTCTGTAATCTACTCCTATACTCTCAGATGGTTTTCTGCATTTTTTGGGTCTTTGGAAAAGAGTGATATTAAAAAAATAATAATACTGTTCCATAATTGGGGATCTGGCACACTAACATTCACTAACTTAGTAACATCTTTGTGATGATAAAACTGATTGTCTTTGGAAGTTTAGAAAGCAAAGAATAAGGGAGCAGAAATGACTTGTAACTATAGAGTGAACAGTTATTTTGATATATTGGTTTAAGTTTTCCCAATAGAGTGCTTGCACGTTGCCAGAGACAGAGAGAGAGAAGTGTATTTTATAGATTTGGTTCTTTGATCTTTTGTTTTTTTATTTACTTGAAATTTTATTGAGCATATTTTCCTAAACTACAGTTTTTGTAGTTAAGACCTATTCTGTTGTATGGTTTAACATATTTAACTAGTGACCTGTTCTTTGATATGAAGATTGCTAAAAATTTTTGTGTGTAAATTTTTTATGATTAAGATTTTGATTTTGAGACTACACATTTCTATATATCTATATGTCTACATATATTTAGTTTGTTGTAGGGTGCATGCACTCACTGGAGGCAGAGAGAGAGAGAGAGAGAGAGCGCACGAGCCAGCGAGCGAGCACCCCCCTTGATGATGGGGGATAGGGATGTCTGTGCCATAGTCTGTTTTCTGTTTCTCCTCTTGGGATATTGGGCATGCAAACACATACACTTGGTATATTTTTTTCAAGCCACCGAATCCAAGACTTCAATTGCATAGTCGGCCTGTGTTTAAGGCCAGCCACCTTAAACATTAAACAGTATGCCACAGGCTGGCCCTGTATTTTTTACAGAAAAATAAGAAAATGCAAATATGACAGTAAGTAGGAAACCTATGTAGAATTATTTTCCTGTTATGGTATATATCCTTATGGCTTTGTTATCTATAAGCCAGTGTATACATATTGTGTGTGTGCATATTGTATTTATTTAATATGATTCTCATACTTTTGTAGAGGAACTTTTAAATTTTCTCTCAGAACTACCTAGGATCTGTTTATTCCTGTTGTAAAATTTTACTTAGATATTGAGTACTAAATTTATTTGTTTTTTTTTAAATAAAACATTTTTAGACAGACTTTTGCTGTAGGGCATGTGTTCTTGAGAGAGAGAGAGAGAGAGAGACAGACAGACAGACAGAAAGAGAGAAATCATCCCCCAGGGGGTATGGCCATACCACAGTCCTTTCCCTTCTTCTCCTGAGATTTTGGGCATGCACGCATATGCGTCTGGCGTGAGTTTGAGTCACTTGAATGTGGGAGTCCAACAAAGTAACCCTTGTGCCATCTGCTGGTCCCGAGTACTAAATTTTATTTGTTGATTGTATTGGACTCTTCCAAGAGACTTCCTTCAGTTTGAAGATTTGTATTATTTAGCTTTGGCTTATTTCCTTTTTTTTTTTTTTTTTTTTTTTTTTGGGGTTTTTTTTTTGTGCGTGCATTCGCCCGACAGAGACAGAGAGACAGAAAGCGAGAAATCACCCCCCGGAGGGATGGCCATGCTGCAATCCCTTCTCCATTCTCCTCTCGGTATCTTGGGCATGCATGCACATGCGCCCTGTGTGCGGCACATGCGCCCTGTGTGTGTTTAAGCCACCGGGTCCAGGACTTGAACCACGGTTGACTAGGTGGGAGTCCAGTGACATAGCCATTACACCAACTGCTGGTCCCATGGCTTATTTTCTTGTTAATTTTCTATTTTCCATACTTGAACTCCTGGCAATTGGATTTTTGATCAATCATCTGTTTCATTGCTTAGCTTTCGTATTTTCTCAGTCTCTTTAACTTCTTTGGAAAATGCTTTTGCATTTTTCTCCACCTCTTCCTTAAGTTACTACATTCTGGAAGCCAAATTTTCAAAGCTTTTTTTTTTTGTTGTAGTGTTACTATTTTATGAAATTTTATTACATTTTTTAAGTATATGAATTTGTGCCTGTGTTTGAATATTTTTTTTTTAGTTTGAAATAGTCACTAAATTTAGAAATGTTAGATGTATAGTACAATTTTTTAAGAGACATTTTTGTTATAGGGCATGTGTCCTCATTCAAGAAGCAGAGAAACTGAAAGTAAGAAATCTCGCACAGTGGGCAGGGCGGGGGTGATAGCTACACTGCACTCCTTTCTAATCCATTCTCCTGGGGATTTTGGGCACATACACATGTGCCTACGTGAGTTTTAAGCTGCCAGGTCCAGGACTCAAATGGGGGTTGATTACATGGGAGTCCAGTGATGTAACCATTAACGCCATCTTCTGGTCCCAGTACACATAATTTTTTCCTGGTTTTTTTTTTTTTTTTTCTTTTTTTCTTTTTGGATTTCCACTGTGTATCTGCAATCACCAGGCATTCTCATACTTTGCTGCTATCCTTTTTCCTCCATTTTCCTTTTCCATCAGGATTTTGGGCCTGCATGTATGTGTGCCTGGTATACTTTCCAAGCCACCAGGGCTGTGAGATTTGAACTACCATTGGCTGTGTGGAATCCAGTTCCCAATGCACAGGACTTAAGCAGTGTGCTATGGTGTCAGCTCTTCTGACGTCTTTCATTTGAATATTTTAATATATTCTACAAAACAGTACTTTCTGTATAATTACAATACAATCATGACATTTAATAAATTAGCATTGACTTATACTTTCTATGGACTCATAATTTCTTCATTCAGTGGCATATGTTCTGTTAATATCATTATTTTGATGCTAAAGTTATCCTAATTTGGTCAGATTGGAGCCCTTTTAGTATTAGTTCTCTGTACGATATCACTTCATTTCTTTGAGCACTTCCTTGCTTCCTGACACAACATATTGTTCCAGGCTTATCGTGTACTTTTCCCGTCTAGTCCTGGAACTGGCCGTTTCCCCAAAGATTCCTGGTTTCTTTTAGTAGAAAGTGGTATTTATAAGATCTTGGCATTAGGTTTGCTTATTGCTACTGGAATGTCACTTGTTTCATAGACATTCAGTTTACATAAGGTGTGAAATTTACAGAGTATTACAGCTTTATGTATAAACACATAACATCATGTTTAAATATATAAATCCATCTCTGTGTTGAAAATCATGTTCATGCTGATTACTTATTACAATTCAGCATCTTAGTATTGAATCTAGCTTTCCCTTTTATGTGTTTGTTACTCTCTTCTCTGACCTAAAAAAATTTGGCTGCCATCATCCTTAATGTACTTATTACTTGGTCAGTACCCCTGGATGTAGTCAGTCTCCCATCTCTGCCATTATTCCCCACCCTTGCTTAGATACTCTTTTCTGCTTAAGCTCTGACTTCCATTTTAGGAGTCAGTATATTGTCTTGTATGATGAACTATTATTACATGTTCGTATTTAAGGATAAGAAAGAAATAAGCCAATTAGGAATTCTGTTTATGTGAGTAGGACTTGAATTTTATTTTGGAATTAGCAAGCCAGGAGTGACCCATTACTGTGGGGGATTTCCAATCTCAGTACTTGTTGCTCTGTGAAACTAGCATTCATCCAAACTAGCTGTACTAGTATCCCCTCTCCCCCCCCTTTTTTTTTTATTTGTTATAGGGTGTGTGCACTTGCCAGAGGGACACAGAGACAGAGAGAGGGAGAGAGAGAGTGGGAAAGCATCCCCCAGAGAGGATGACAATGCAACAGTCCCTTCTCTTTTATTATGTTCTTGAGATTTCGTGCATGCAGGCACATGGGCCCAGTGTGACTTTGTGTGTGTGTGTGTGTGTGTGTGTGTGTGTGTGTGTGTATAATATAAGAGTTTTGCCCTATTGTTGGAGAAAGAGACAGAGAGAAAGAAAGAAATCATTCCCCAGGGAGGATGACCACACTTCAGTTCTTTCTCCTCCATTCTGTTCTTGGGATTTTGGGCACATGGCACACGTAGTTGGTGTGTTTTTCAAGTCAGATGGTCTGGTATTTGAACTGTGGAGTTGGCCGTATGGGATCCAGTGCTGTAACTACCATGCCACCTGGTTGACCCACTTTTATTTTTTTTTTAAATGTAGATTAACTTTTTTTTTTTTTTTTGCCTTGGGAGAAAAATTTCTGGCTATTTAGGATTTTATCTTATTTAGTTACTGTGGTGGATGACCGTCAACTCTTCCATATGAAGATTGAGTAATTCTTCTATTCCCAAACTTGTATTCATGTGAACCTCCCTTTTCTGAATTTCTGGCCTTTCTGAGATACTGCATAGAAATTTGGTTTTTCATTTATAGCTATCTTAAAGTTCTCTAGCCTTTCTCTCAGTGGTTTTATCAGCTATACATCCACTTTTAGAAAATTGTTAAAATTGCTTGCTGATGACTCCTTTACTATGTTGGCATGTTTTCAGATGTAAAGAGAAATTTTGTAGAAAATTTGCTTATAAGTAAAAAAATAAATGAGTTCTCATATAATGAGAACTCTAAAGGTATTAGAGTTTTGGGTTACTTTAACATTTAGTTGAATCCAGCAAAGATTCACGTCATTTTAGATTTCTTTTCTCTCATCATAATTATATCTATTGTTTTTCTTGTTTCAAGTGGTAGCAGTTTTGAATATCACATCCTCATAAAAGAATATCTAAGGTCTGCAAGAAGACATAACTTCTTTTTGTTTCATTTATTTCATAAAATAAATTTTTAAAAAGAATGATTACTTTAATCTGTCACTATTATTGTTTTAAAATTTGCTACAGAGCATGCGCTCACCAGAGAGAGACAGAGAAAGAAAGTGAGAAAGCAAGCTGCCATGGTCTGGGACTTGAACTGTGGTTAGACATGTGAGAGTCCAGCTCTTTAACCACCATGCCACCTGCTGGCCCTTGTGTTTTATTTTTAAGGTTAAAATAAAACCTTTCCAAAAGGAAGGTTAGAATTCATCCATCCTATACCTGTTTGAAGACCAGTCATGGAGTTTAATTGTATGTGATTAGAATTAGTATAAAGGGTATGACCCTACCTAGCCTTTTTCCTAACTGGCAGCAGCAGATAGGTGGTACAGTAAAAGCATTGGCTGTGGTTGGGTTCTTATCTAGGATCTAACTGGGGCATGGAGAGAGAGTATCTCCTTTTAAACTCTTGTGATTGTTAGAGACTCTTGTGATTGTTAGAGTATATGCTTCTAAACTCATGTGATTGTTAGCATCCTTCAATTGCCTTCAGGTTGCTGGGTTGAGGATTTCCATTTCTTGATTGTTGTCAGCTAGAGACCTCCCTCAGTTGCTTGCTTGGCTCTCTCCATAGGCCTGCTTACAATATAGCAGCTTTTGTCTTCAAAGCCAACAAGAAAGAGAGTCTTCTAGCGATATGGGCATTACAATCTTATGTGATAACATACAATCCAACATTTTTGTTATATTCCATTGGTTAGAAGTCAGAGAGGGAATTACACAAGGACAAAAATAAATACCAGGAGGTGTGAGAACCATCTCAGAGTCTACCACAAATGATGTGTACAGACATCGGACTGTAAGAACATCTGAGGGCATGAATTTTGCCTTGCATTTCTTGTGAGGGCCCTAGGTAAAAGTTATTTTATGCTCTGTCCTGGAGTAATCAAGGAATTTGCTGATTTAGCCAAATATTTAATATCATTGAAACAAGTTTTGATGATGTCTTTGTAGTCGTATTTGCTGCTAAACAGATTCCCTCATTTTAAGTTATTAATTTGATGTATTTCGTGAATTAAACATTTTTTTCCCTCTTTTTGTAGTCGACTACATTGTGGAGTATGACTATGATGCTGTACATGATGATGAATTAACTATTCGAGTTGGAGAGATAATCAGGAATGTGAAAAAACTGCAGGAGGAAGGATGGCTGGAAGGGGAACTAAATGGGAGAAGAGGAATGTTCCCTGATAATTTTGTTAAGGTAAGTATTTTCAGTTAAATTTTTAGCTGTTGCTTCACAGAATTTAATTTTCTAAAACTTACTTTTGACAAATTAAGGATAAATTTATCTTTCAAATGTTAGAAAATACATATTTTTAAAAAGCTGAAATGTGTATCCAGCAGGTTGTGTGGTGGTTCAGGCGCTGGACTCCTACCCGGCTGATACTGTTTGAGTCCTAGACCCAGCTGATTAAAAATTGGGCCAGGCATGTGTTAGTGTGTGTCCAAAATCCTGAGAGGAGAAGGGTTTGCAGCGTGGCCATCCCCCCAGGGAGTGATTTCTCACTTTCTCTCTTTCTTTCTCTCTCTGGTGAGCACTTGCACCCTATGGCAAAAACCTGTTCTAAAAAAGGTAAAATGTTTTAAGCCAACTTTAGGAGTTTAGTGGTAATGCAGTATTCCCCAACATTGAAGCCACCTGGGAAGGTCCTAGATTTGCCTCCTAGGATCTCCTTATGTATGCTGGGCATGTACTTGTTCATGTCTGGGATCCTGGCTGGTTGTAACTGGAGGTGGATCAGGGTAGGAAGATTCTGCTCTGTTTCAACTTATGCAGTAGTTGAATAACATGGCTGCTTAATTAATATTTGTTCCCTGAATAAATGTATTTACTTTAGTTGTGATTTCATCTCCAGGTATCAACAGCATAGTTTATTCTGTTAACTGATTTCAGAGGAAGTGCAATAACTACACTTTAACTACATTTTATCTCATGAACTACTGAGAAAAACTGTAGAATAGGACATTGAATTTATGGGGGAGTTTGCATTTTTGCATCTGAGGGCATGAATTTTGCCTTGCATTTCTTGTGAGGGCCCTAGGTAAAAGTTATTTTATGCTCTGTCCTGGAGTAATCAAGGAATTTGCTGATTTAGCCAAATATTTAATATCATTGAAACAAGTTTTGATGATGTCTTTGTAGTCGTATTTGCTGCTAAACAGATTCCCTCATTTTAAGTTATTAATTTGATGTATTTCGTGAATTAAACATTTTTTTCCCTCTTTTTGTAGTCGACTACATTGTGGAGTATGACTATGATGCTGTACATGATGATGAATTAACTATTCGAGTTGGAGAGATAATCAGGAATGTGAAAAAACTGCAGGAGGAAGGATGGCTGGAAGGGGAACTAAATGGGAGAAGAGGAATGTTCCCTGATAATTTTGTTAAGGTAAGTATTTTCAGTTAAATTTTTAGCTGTTGCTTCACAGAATTTAATTTTCTAAAACTTACTTTTGACAAATTAAGGATAAATTTATCTTTCAAATGTTAGAAAATACATATTTTTAAAAAGCTGAAATGTGTATCCAGCAGGTTGTGTGGTGGTTCAGGCGCTGGACTCCTACCCGGCTGATACTGTTTGAGTCCTAGACCCAGCTGATTAAAAATTGGGCCAGGCATGTGTTAGTGTGTGTCCAAAATCCTGAGAGGAGAAGGGTTTGCAGCGTGGCCATCCCCCCAGGGAGTGATTTCTCACTTTCTCTCTTTCTTTCTCTCTCTGGTGAGCACTTGCACCCTATGGCAAAAACCTGTTCTAAAAAAGGTAAAATGTTTTAAGCCAACTTTAGGAGTTTAGTGGTAATGCAGTATTCCCCAACATTGAAGCCACCTGGGAAGGTCCTAGATTTGCCTCCTAGGATCTCCTTATGTATGCTGGGCATGTACTTGTTCATGTCTGGGATCCTGGCTGGTTGTAACTGGAGGTGGATCAGGGTAGGAAGATTCTGCTCTGTTTCAACTTATGCAGTAGTTGAATAACATGGCTGCTTAATTAATATTTGTTCCCTGAATAAATGTATTTACTTTAGTTGTGATTTCATCTCCAGGTATCAACAGCATAGTTTATTCTGTTAACTGATTTCAGAGGAAGTGCAATAACTACACTTTAACTACATTTTATCTCATGAACTACTGAGAAAAACTGTAGAATAGGACATTGAATTTATGGGGGAGTTTGCATTTTTGCTTTTTTTTTTTTTATAAATTGACTTTTAAAATAATATATACTAAAATATGCAAATACCATGGAAGTTTGAAGGCAAGAAAAACTGGATTTAAATTAAATGCAGTATCTTCTAGCTTTGACCTTTCCTGGCAATGTGATGTTGGGCCTATCACATAGTTTTTTTTTTTTTTTTTTTTTTTCCACTTCAAAATGGTATGTTGATGCATTATAAAAAACACATCACGGCGTTCCCGATAACCTAATAAGTTTTTGAGTATTTCAGGTAATAAAGGGAAGCTTAATCTGGGATTAAAATGAACTACTGGATACTGGATTAGAATTGGAGACATCATCAGTATGAGCTCATATTTAGTTATGAGAGGCCATGACATTGTCTGCTCATCTTTTTTTATATTTTTTTCCAAAGTGGATTTTTTGGAGAAAATTTATTGTAATAAGAGAATACTGACCTAAAAAATGAAGGGACAGCAAGTGATGTGAAGGGTAAGGTGCTGGATCCAACATGGCTGACCTCACAGTTTGAGTCCTGGATCTGGCAGCTTGAGAAACATGCAGGGCACATGTGCATGCATGCCCAAAATCCTGAGGAGAATGGAGGATAAGGGGTTGCCTTGTGGCCATCCCCTCAGAGGGTGATTATCACTGTCTCTCACTTTCAGCAGTTAGTGCATGTGCCATCTGATAAAATTAAAAAAAGAACAAAAAGTTTAAAGTATTTGTGTAGGTTTTCAGTTGTATGCTGAGATACGCTCATAATAGTGGAGATGATCTATTGTGGGACTCCATTTTAAAATATACATACATACATACACACACACACATATATATAATCTATTCTATCTCTCTCTGTATCTCTCTCTCTTTATAAATATATATGTGTTACCTATATGTAGAGAGATATAGAGATAGAGATATATGTGTGTTATCTGTATACAGAGAGATATATAGATATATATATGTATGTACATACGGACATGGAGATATATAGATATAGACACATATGTATCTAAACTTGTTTTTTGGGGGGGAGAGGTTTTTGCTATAGGGCACGTGTGCTCGCCAGACAGACAGAGACAGAGACACAGAAAGCGAGAGATTACCCCCTGGGGGGATGGCCATGCTGCAGTTGCTTCTCTTCCATTCTCCTCTCGGGATCTTGGGCACACACGCATACATGCCCGGCATGAGTTTTAAGCCACCTGGTCTGGGACGCAAATTGTGGTCGACTACGTGGGAGTCCAGCGACATAGCCATTACACTAACTGCTGGTCCCTGTCTCTAAATTTTTTTAGAGAGATTTTTACTATAGGGTGCATATGCTTACTAGAGAGACAAAGTGAGAAATCACCCCCTGGGGAGTCGGCCATGGCATAATCCCTTCTCCTCCATTCTCCTCTTGAGATTTTTGTGTATGTATGCATACCTGGTATGAGTTTCAAGCTGCTGGTTTTGGGACTGGAACCACAATTGGCCACGTGGGAATACAGCGATGTCACTATTATGCCATCTGTGTGTCCCGAAATACATATTTTTAATGAATTGCTTGCTAATAGAGGATATATTGGGTTATTGGAAAAGTCATGACTTTTTTTTGTTTTTCTATGCAAAAATGCATTATAACTTTTCCAATGATCTAATATTTGTGTGTGTATATGTATGTATGTGGTGGTTTTTTTTTTTTTTTAAGGCAGGGTCTCTCTGTTTTGATCCTCAACCTCGTGAGTACCTGGGATCACACATGCACACCACCATGCTTGGCTTTTTTTTGGGTAAATTGAGCATTGAACCAGAACTTCCTATGTGGCCTCAGCCTGCTGAATAGCAGCATTTACCACATGCTGCAGTAACTGGTCTGTGAGGATGTATTGGGTCATTGGGAAAGTTATGATGCATTTTTGCATAGAAAAACATATCATGACTTTCTTGATGCTCTAATAGTTTATGATATTCCAGGTAATAGAGGGAAACTTAACCTGGAATTAAAAACAAGCTACTAGATACTGGATTAGAATTGTAGACATTGGTATGAACTCATGTTTATTTATTTATTTTTTTTGGAGAGGTTTTTGCTATAGGCTGCGTGTGCTTATCAGAAAGAGAGAGACAGACAGAAAGCCCCAAAGGAGGGTGGCCTTGTCGCCATCCCTTCTCCTCCATTCTCCTCTTGGGATCTTGGGCATGCACACACACGCACCCAGTGTGAGTTTAAGCCACTGGGTATGGGACTCAAACTGCGATCCTCTACATAGGAGTCTATGACATAGCCATTGAGCCAACTGCTGGTCCCCATGTTTACTTAAAAAAATGTACAAGTAGGTACTGGTGTAGTTTTATATATGTATGTATATATAGATTGCTGTATATACACATATGTTCTTTAGCTTCTATTGCTAAGAGGGTCTAGCAATGACATCTTAGTAGCAGTGAGTACATCTGGTATCCACACTGGGTTTCTGAATATCATTTTCAAATAAAAGGAGGCAAGGCTCATTAGAGGAACAGCTGATACTAGACTGGTGTAAAGAAGCTGAAGCAACTTGTAATGCCTGGAAATAAGTACTTTAAAAATCAGAAAGACGAATCGTCAAAGGGACATGGGAACCAACTTGCAAGAGCTCCTATCTGGAAAGAGCTGGCACAATTTTAGCAGCATAGAAACCTGGTATTTGATTATTACCCAAAGTAGAACATAACTATACATGTGTCTATACTGATATGAATAAATAGCTGAGTAAATAAACAGGAAAGAAGGAATACATTTACAGAAGAGTTGTAAATAATATTTGTAGATACTTCGCTTTGTTCACTCTCCTCCCTTGGGCTTCTCTCAGGTGTAAGGAATAGATGAAAAGGGAAAAATAGTAACTTTACAGTGGAGAAGTCATTCAAATACTACCTTTACCAAAAGATCAAGGTTAATTTCACCATGACATGTTATGTTATGTGTCTCATTCACCCCTTTTGTATTCCTCAAACTCGTAACTCAGTCTAATCATAAGAAAAACCTCAAAGGCAGGTTGAAGACATTCTAACTGAATACCTGACTGATGTTCTTAGAAATGTCAAGTCATGAAAAACAGGGAGAAACTAAGAAGTTGACACTGAGCAGAGGAGACAGAGGAGACTTGATTAAATGCATTGTGGTATCCTAAATCGAAGTGTGGAACAGAATAAGATTAGTGGAAAGATTGATGAAGTCTATATAAAGTCAATAATTATGTTACTAGTAATGTGTCAGTGTTAATTTCTTAGTTTTATTAAGTGAATCTTGGTTGTGCACAATGTCAGCATTAGGCAAAACTGAGTATTCCAAAGCAAAACTTTTATTTAAAAAAGTAGTCTTGTGTAATCAACAGTGGTGGGTAATCCACAAATTAATAGACTAGTTGGATTTACCACTTTTTTTTTTAAAGAATTACTTATTTTAATTTTATTTATTTTTTAATGTGACCAGAGAGAGACAGAAGGAAAGTAAGAAAGCAAGCTGCCAGGTCTAGGACTCAAGCCATGTGGGAGTCCAGTACCTTAACAACCACACTACCTGCCTTCCCCTGGCTTTACCACTTTAAACATGTATGTTAAGAACTAGAGGAAGGCTAATTTATAATTCAGTGTCTACTGAAAGTCTTAGTGAGACATTAACATGCATATATATATATATATATATATATATATTTGTAAATGTGTGGCAGTGGAGTGGATGTTGGAACTAGACTTCTTGTTAAAAAAAAAAAAACTCTTATCCTGCTATTATTTCATATAGCTATATTTGAAGCATAATCATATTCAAATTGAGCAGGAAGATTTATTATAGAAAGGCCAAATCATGTTTGTGACCTGTTATGAAAAACTTGAGACATTGTAAGTCTGTTTTATGACATTCATTGCCATTTTCACTGTCCACGTGCAGTGTTAGTTTGCCTTCCAACTTTTAAGAGGTATTTTACAACCAGTATAGAACAAAGATCCATGAATGTAATGTATAAAAATGTTGGTGTTTTGCCATCTTTGCTTCATTATTACTTTGTAATAAAGTTAAATTATAAAGTTGATTCTTGTTACCCATTTTTGTTTCCTTTCTTCTGCAGAACTATGTTCTTAAATTGTATGTATCTTTCTAGTTCATGGGTGTGTTCATATTTGTCTATGTATAAACAAATACTATTTTGTATGATTTAAGTATTTACCTAATTTATTGTGTCAGCTTGTAACTTTTCTTTGTACTTAAATGAGATTTCAACATGGATATGTAATACACTTCTACAATTTTTTTTTTTTTTGGAGAGGGTTTTGCTATAGGGCGCGTGAGTGTGCCAGGAAGACAGAGAGAGACAGAGAGACAGAAAGAGAGAAATCACCCCCCTACCCTGGGGGATGGCCATGCCACAATCCCTTCTTTTCCATTCTCCTCTCGGGATCTTGGGCATGCATGCACACATGCCTGGCGTGAGTTTAAGCCATCAGGTACAGGACTTGAACTGTGGTTGACTACATGGGAGTTCAGGACATAGCTATTATGCAACTGCTGGTCCCACAAAATTTTTACTTATTTTTGTTAGAGAGCACGTGTGCTCGCCAGACAGACAGAATGAGAGAGAGAAAGTGAGAAATCACCCTCCAAGAGGGATGGCCACGTCAGTCCGTTCTCTAGTTTCCTCTTGGGATTTTAGGCACATAAACACAACCTAACGTGTTTTTCAAGCCACTGAGTTCAGGACTTGAACTGCCTCCAATTCCCCCCCCCCACATATACACACATTTAAATAATGATTGCCAGAGGTTGTGTGAGCTTGCCAGAGGAAGAAAGTGAAGGAGAAAGCATCCCAGGAAGGGGGGTGTATTTAAACCACAAATCCCTTGATCTCCATTTTTCTATCCTGTTCGGATTTTGGGCACACATGCACATGTGCTGGGCGTGTTTTTCAATCTGCTAACATCTTTTGTAAGGTATGTCTATAGCTGAAAAATCCCCAAATGCACATGTTCAGCTATATTAGATGATGTTAGGTTTCTCATTAAAGTAATTATGCCAATTTAAACTCCCAAATAGTATAAAATTTTTTCTTCTATATTCTCATTCACATTTTTTTAAGAATTATATTTATTTAACTTCATTTATTTACTTATTTTAATTTGACCAGATAGGGACAGAGAGGGGAGAGAGAAAGCAAGCTGCTAGGTCTGGGACTTGAACCATGGTTGGCCGTGTGGGAGACCAGCACCCTTAAGCAACATGCCACCTGCAGGCCCCTCTCATTAACATTTGATACCATCAAAGTTCACTTTCCTTTTTTTTTTTTTTTTTTTTTAATAATCTTTCCGATTACCCACATTGTGCAGTAACCATGTAGGATCCAGCTTTTTAACTGTCCTACCATTGGCTGGCCCCTCTTTTGTTCTTTGTAAGTGTGTTTTGTAACATTGAAGCAAGGATGGTTAAAGAGAATCTGTTATCATTACTTGAAACATTTGTATTTTTTCCCTGTAAGTCATCAGCCTTGTCAGTTTTGTATATACTATGAATTTAGGCACTAATTAAATGTTTTCCACATGAAAAAAGACTGAACAATCTTATCTCATTTATAATGTTTACGATTTCAGCCAAAATTGAGAAGAAGCCATGTTAATTTAAAATGTTCTCAAATCAGTGTTTTGACTAAAGTAGAGTTAAAATTTGGGGTCAGCAGGTGGCATAGTGGTTAAGGTGCTGGGCTCCCACATGGTCAGCCACAGTTTGAGCCTTGGACCTGGTAACTTGAGAATCACGTTGGGGGTGTTTGTTTGTGTATGTGTATGAGTACTTGCCCAAAATCTCCAGAGTAGCAGGGATCATAGCAGGGCTGTTTTCCCCCAGGAGATGATTTCTCACTTTCCTTTTCTCTGTCTCTTTCTCCCCATGCCCTATGGCAGAAACCTTAAAAAAAAAAATCCCCCAAACTGAGAGTTAAGATTAATCTGTTGTTGGGAACCAGCAGTTAGCGTAATGGCTATGTCACTGGACTCCCACGTAATCGACTGCGGTTCGCGTCCTGGACCTGGTGGCTTAGAATTCACGCCGGGCGCGCGTGCGTGTGTGCCCAAGATCCCGAGCGGAGAATGGAGGAGAAGGGACTGCGGCGTGACCATCCCCCCTGGGGGGTGATTTCTCGCTTTCTATCTCTCTGTCTCTGTCTGTCTGGCGAGTGCACACGCCCTATAACGAAAAACCTCTCCAAAAAAAAAAAAAAAGATTAATCTGTTGTTTGGATTATTGAAAAAGTCATTCCGTAGTTTTCCTATGCAAAAATAAGTCATGACTGATCAGTAACTTTGTGATTCAGTATCAGTGTCTTAGCTTGTTTCAGTTTGGCATTCTGCCATTGGAGTTGTTGCTTTGTAATTGAGATGACTAGGAAACAAACACAGTAAATAAATGTTTAGTAATTGTCTATGAAGTATTTTGGGGTGTGGTGTGAAGACCCATTTCCATAATTTATTTTATTAGGGGAGAAGACAGCATGAAAACAGAGTAAGTAGCAAAGCTTTATGTGGCTGAAAAGCAAAGTGATAAAGGATAATGGAAGGTACAGAATCTTGGAAACAATTCTTCTCAGAAAAGGTGTTATAAAAGTAACTGAATTGGGGGCTGGCAGGTGACATAGGACTTTCATGTGGCCTACTACTGTTTGAGTCCTGGACCTGGTGGCTTGCTTTCTCACTTCCCCTTTCTCTCTCTCTCTTATCAAATTAAAAAATAAATAATAATAACAAATTAATTAAATAATTCTTTTTAAAAAAGTAACTGGATTGGTCAATAAAGATAGGTTAAATGAGGGACTGGCAGGTGGCATGGTGGTCAAGGGCACTGGAATCCCACAGGCTGACCATGGTTCGAGTCCTTGATCTGGCGGCTTGCTTTCTCACATTTCTTCTCTTTCTCTCACTCTGTCCCTCTCTGGTCAAATTAAAATAAATAAATAAAGTTAAATAAAATAATTCTTTAAAAAAAAAGATAGGTAAAATAAATACTGTGTAAATGAATACTGAGTACATTCTATGTCTGACAAGGTTCAAGTTGTTTGTAGATGTAGGTATCAAAGAAAAATCTCCCCCTACCCTGAAGGTTTGTGTCTAAGTTTGCCAAAATGAATTGAAAATAGATAAATTGGAGAAAAACCATAACAAATTTATTAATGTGCATAAGCATGCAATATTTAAGGGAGTCATGCATAAAATATGAAACTCAAAGAAGGGCCAGATGGTTGAATCTTTGATACTCTCTTCATAGGAGAAGGGAAAATAGACGATATGTTGAGGGTGTGGGCTGGGGAGATTTGTTGTAGGAAATTTTAGAGGGGATTGTAAATGATTTTTAGGAGAAATGAATGGGCCCAGAGAAGAAAATTACTAGGGACAAAGTTTCTCTGGTCTAGGTCAGTGTTTAATTTTCAGTCTCTTCTGTGATAGTTTAATCTTTGTCAACTAATGAAATGTTAGTAAGAAGAATGGCAGCAATTGTATTAATTGGATCTGGTCTTTAGGTAGATAAGGAAACTTGAGGCAATCTCTCCCTGTACTTTGGGGAGAGACAGATAGGAGATAAAGGTGGTGGTGGAGTGTTAGAGATCTTGGTCCTGAGAATCTTTTTCTTTCCTTTCCCTTCCCCTTCTTTTTATATTTGCAGAGGACATATGCACTCACCAGAGACAGAGAGAGGGAGAGAGCACCAAGTGGGGTGTGGTTGTGCCAAAATCCCTTCATCTCCATTTTTCCACAGACACACAAGTGCCTAACATGTTTTTCAAGCCTTTGGGGCTCAAATTCAAACTGCAATGTTATCCGTGTGGGATCTGGCTCTCTTAACTAACCAACCACAAGGTGGATGGTTAGCCTCTGAGGCTGTTTCTGTGTTTCACCATGTCAAAGTGCTTATATTTGAGAGTATTATCTTGTATAATAATTAGGTAGACTACTTTGGCTGAAAGAAAGTTTTCATATGGGGGGAATAATAGTATTTAAGGCGAAAAGGGTTAAAGGGTTAAAGCTGGTGGTGTAGTATATAATGAATATCATTTATAGATATTTAAGACTTTAAAAGATAGTGGGGGAAATCACAAAGTTTTTGGAGATAGGAGTGATAATATGGAAAAATGGTTTATTAGATTATAGTGAGAAATAAAGGTGGTTTTTTTTTTTTTTTTTTTTTTTTTTGAGAGAGAGATTTTTGCTATAGGGCATGTGTGCTCGCTGGAGAGACAGGGGAGATGGATACACCAAGGGAGATGGCCACGCTGAAGCCTCTTCTCCTCCATTCTCTAGGAATCTCAGGCATGCATATGTGCCTAGTGTGAGTTTTAAGCCTCTGGGTGTGGGACTGAAGCTGTGGTTGACTACATGGGAATCCAGGGACATAACTACTACACCATCTGCTGGTCTCAAGTAAAAATTTTAGAGGAAAGTTGAGGCTGTAAAGTATAATACAGATAAAAACAAACAAAAAACCAAGTATAATGGAGATCAGTGGTGCATTGCTAATGGAAATGAAGGGATAAATTATGAGCTATTAAACTTTATGTTTGAGTTAACGCTAACTGCTGGTCCCACAAAGTTAAAAGTGTTTTTGATAACCTTTAGAATTTCTCCTGGAAAAGGAAAAAATCAAACTGCTTCCTCAAATAACAATTTTATGAGAGTAAACTTTTTTTTGTCGAAAACTAAATTCTGATTTTAGAAAAAAGTATTAGCTATAAGGGACTTGCAAAGACTAACAATAGGATAAAAAAAGTAAAAATAAGATAATTATGAAATGAAGCAGGCCTTGAAATGCAGTTTTTCTAGATTACTTTGTAAAATAGAATCAGTTTTTCATATTCTCTTGCCTCCATCCTGGAAACTCTATTGAAAAACAAGGTTTTATTATACAAGGTAAGAAAATAGAGGCTCATTGTATCAGTCAGAATAGGCTAGCTTACATTGTGATACTGACATCAAAATCTCAGTGAGGACATAGTACAGTGAAAGAGTACATCCTTTCATGGAAAGTTTGTTGTTGCCAGCCAGTTAAGTTTCTGGGCTGCTTTTCATGGAGGAACACAGTCTTTAGGCTGCTTCAGTCTTATAATTGTTTGTCAACGTGTGTTTCCTGATTGTTGAGTCAAGGCAAGAGAACATGGGTAATCACATTCCAGTTTAAACTGTTTCCTATGGAAGATGGTACATAGTGCTTTTTTTTTCCCTTTAGGTTTTTGCTTTTGGGTGTGTGCACTTACCTGAGAGAGACAGAGGGAGAGAGGGAAAGTGAGAAATCATCCTCCAGGGGAATGCTCATGCTGCAATTCCTTCTCTCAGGATTTTAGGCACACACATGTACACAGCTGGTATGAGTTTAAAGCCACTGGATCTGGGACTCAGTTTTTGGCCATGTGGAAATTCAGAACCTTAACCACTCTGCAACCTGCTGACTCTGGTGCATATTATTTTTTACTTGCATTTCATTGGCCAAAACAATGATGAGAGGTGCAGAAAAATGTAATCTTGCTCTGCGTTTAAAAGGACAGTAGGACTGGAAATCTAGTGACCACTAGTAATGTCCACTATGTCAGGTGCATACTGACCAATGAAGTCCTGATTATCAGTGCCTGTAATGGGTGCTGTCTTTTCTTGATTTTGTACTCTCTGGCTGGAGATTTACTGAAGTATAACTTACAGACAATAAAATCTACCTATTTTAAGTGTATTGTTAAGAGATTTTTTTTTCTTTTTTGGGGGAGAGATTTTTGCTATAGGGCGCCTGCGCTCGCCAGAGAGAGAGAGACAGTGATAGAAAGCGAGAAATCACCTCCCGGGGGGATGGCCACGCCGCAATCCCTTCTCCTCCATTCTCCTCTCGGGATCTTGGGCATGCACGCACATGTGCCCGGCGTGAGTTTAAGCCACCGGGTCCGGGACTTTAACCGCGGTTGACTACGTGGGAGTCCAGCGACATAGCCATTACGCTAACTGCTGGTCCCTATTGTTAAGTGATTTTTGACAAAGGACCTGCATAGTGTGTTTTGGTCATAATCCGAAAAGACAATCCCAAATGGCATAATCTCAAATGTTGAAATCCTAAAATGTTAAACCCTTTAATATGTAAAATCCCCAACATCACAATCCCAAAAGATTAAAATCCCAAATGTCTGAATTCTGAAAAACTATAATTTTCATTGAAAAAATGACTGTAAGAGGGGATGGAAAGCTGAATTCTGGGAAAGAGATTTTATATTTTATGCTACGCTTTTTCCAGTTTATAATGCTTTAATTACTGAATGTTTTCTGTGTTGAAACACAAATACCATTTTATTACAGTTATCTACAGTATTCAGTAATGTAACATGCTGTACAGGTTTGTCACCTAGATGTGAAGGTTTCTGTAAGTACGTTCTGTGATCGCATAACAAAATCGGCTAACATTGAGTTTATCATAACTCAGTCAGTTTTTAAGTGACTCATGACTGTATTTTCTGGATACTAGTCATCTGTTATAAAAAATAAGAGCTTTTCTCCATTACAGTGAAGATCAACAGTAAGTTTAGTTAGCATTAGTTAAGGGATATTTCTCAGTAAGCTAGTGAAGCATGTAGTTTTTGCCAACCACATGTCCCTTATTATAGCAGTTGTAGCAGGCATTTCAGTTTTGTTTGTAAGATTTTTTTTTTTTTCAGTATCCCCGATAAGAATCTATTTTTCTGAGATGCCTTTCTTTGTACTATTGGGTTGTTGGGAAAGTCATGATGCATTTTTGTGTTAAAAAAAAAGGAAAATACACGTGACTTTCCCAACCACCTAATATATTTTTAGTAAGAGTGGTGGCATGTCTTCCCAACCCTGTGTGTTGGTGTTTCAGTTCAGTTATGTCAGTGTTGTCTGTTGGCCATCATTAATATTTACTCAGTACTGCTGAAGTTCTTTGTGCTAGAATTTTTTTTAATAGGTATTAGAGATATTAACTCTGAGTAATATAGGTAAGTTTGCTCCTCTTCATGAGCTTATATTCTAATGGGAGGGAAACAGGCAAACAGATAAAAAGAATAAGTGAATGAGGTGATAATTTCTGATGCATGAGGAATCAATTAATAGGATTATTATTATTATTATTTTTTTTTTTGGAGAGGTTTTCACTATATAGGGCATGTGTGCTCGCCAGACAGACATTGAGAGACATAGAGACAGAAAGCGAGAAATCACCCCCCAGGGGGGATGGTCACACCACAATCCCTTCTCCTCCATTCTCCTCTCGGGATCCTGGGCACGCACGCACACGCGCCCGGCGTGAGTTCTAAGCCACTGGGTCCAGGACGTGAACCGCGGTCGACTACGTGGGAGTCCAGCGCCATAGCCATTATGCTCACTGCTGGTTCCCTAGGATTATTATTTTTGATAACCGAAAGAAAAAAATAATTGGGAGGTAGAAAATGATGTTGGCTCTTTAAGTTGGGTAGTCTGGGATAATATCTTTGAGCTTTGGCTAGTAAAAGATAGAAGAGTGCAGAAGAAATGAGGTGAGAATTCCTACTGAGGAGGATCTCAGAAAGGAGAAGAAGGTAGGTGCCTGTATGGTTGGGGTTACCAACTATTATATGAGAGCTACTTCAGGAAGATAATAGCATGGCATTGTGGAAGGAACATGGGCTTTGGAATCAGTATATATAAAAATCAGTTAAACAACTTCTAGTCCTCCCACCCCCAAATACCCACATCAGTACCTACTGTGAGTTCTTCCTGAAGATGCTTTACTTTAGAGCATGTGCTTCTTCCCATGTCAAAGTAGGGAATTCTACCTTTTCAGATTGTTGGTAGGAATTAGGTTTTGTGTATGTATGCCTTTTATGTAGGTATATGATATATTTTGCTATTTCATCCTGTTATTTTCTTGGTCAATAACTGCCCATCCGTATCTAAAAGGGGAAATACAGAAAAAAATCAACTAAATTATTAATTTAGTGAACAAGTTTTTTTGAATGCATGGAATATGCCAGGTACTATTAAATCAAATGCTAGTAATAAAGTAGGGAATACTATAGAATTTTTCTAATTGCCTTTAAAAGAAACTATTTTTCAAAGAAGGAAAAAAATAAAGAAGAAAATAATTAAAATAAGAAAATGTGGAATACGCACCTAGTTTGATTAGTCTGTTACCTAGACCAAATCAGTCTTAGTGGTAGAATAGATAAGTATGTTTAAAAGTGTGACAACTGCATCAGAAACTAGATAATAGAGAAGTTCTTTTGTGTGTGTTAGGATTTTTATAAATTCTTAACTGCTTTGGGCAAAACTGATTTTGATGTGTCCTGTCTGTGGAACTAAAGTATTATATTTAGAAAAATGAAATGGTGGTAATTTTCTTTTTTTTTTGGTCTTTTTTTATTGGAAAAGATTAGTTCCTTGAAGATGAGAGCTAAATTGACTATGGGAAAAATCACTTAAATTTCTGAGAAAGGGGAGAAAGCAAGGATCTGTGGGCATTCCTTATTAAAAGCTGAAAGCTTTCAGGGCCAGACTAGTAGCACAGAAATAAAGTGTAATGATCTGTGAAGCTGACCAAGTGTGGAGGCTTTCCCTGAGTACGCTGGGTACATGCCTATGATCCCGGGTTGACTGAGTGCTGGGGTAGATCATATCATCAAGAAATAAAAGTATTTTTTTTTAAATTAACTTTATACAGTGGTGGGATGTCTTTTTCTCTATGGAAGAAATAAATAAGCTTTAATAGCTGAGGGCTTGTATTCAAGTCTTGGTAGAAGGATTAGTGGTAAAAATGTTTTTAAAAATCAGATTATTAGTTAAAGCCCTTAAATCAATATGAATTTTATTTTCCCAAAGAGGGAACCTGTGCTTAAAAAGGTAAAATTAGGGACCAGCACTTAGCATAATGGCTATGTTGCTGAACTCCCATGTAGTCAACTATGGTTTGAGTTCCAGACCTGGTGGCTTAAAAAGGTAAAATGAGCTGCCTGAAAGTCCAGAGCCCCACTTGACAGTTGACAGTTTGGAGGAGGAGCTGCTATTTTCTCCTGGGTGGGCTCTCCACTGAGCATCTGTCTGGGCTACTGATACACCCTGGCTAGAGGGGTAAGTGCTCCCCATGTGCCTCCCCTCCTCAGTGAGGGGGAGAAAGAAGTGTGTTTTTTTCTTACTTGGTGTAGAGGAAAGTCCTAGTTACCCACTTGGCTTTCTCTGACACTAACAGGAATATGGGAATGTGGTGGGTATGGAAGTCTCGGTCCTGTACTTGGCCATTGGTAAAATGGATAGGGATGGAGCCACAGCCTGTTCACCACTGTGGCATATAACTCAGTAGAGTGGTTACTGTCTAAGAGCTTTCTATCTTACTAGGCTGCTTGTGTTCCTGATCCTTGGAGCATTTATTCTCTGTTTACATTAAAATTTCCAGCTTGCCAGCATCTCTGGTACCTAGCCTGGGATATAGGCAAAAAGAAAACCAAATGAACTTACTGCCATGTAGTTCTTTACCTCTGAGGCACCTGGTCTTCCTGGCTGGTCTAGCTTTTCTCTGACTTTCAGAAATTTTTTATTTATTTCTTCTTTAATGTATAATATACATAGTTTTAAGTGTATTTAGTGGGAGGAATAGAGAAAAAGTGTATAATCTCATTTCTTCATGGAAATCTAGATAGTGATGCCTTTTTTTTTTTTTGTCTTAGTTGCCAGAGTGCATCTGGCTTGACAGAGAGAGAGACAGAGACACAGAGAGAGGGAGAGGGAAAAAGTATTCCTTAGTGTGGTTTGGCCATATCATAGTCTCCTCTCCATTTCTACATCCTAATGGGATTTACACATGTGCCCAGTGTATTTTTCAAGCCCTGGCAGCTGGGATTCAAACTGGTTGGCCATGTGGAATCTGGTTCCTTTAACCACTAGGCTATGAGGCCGTCCCAATGCATTTTAATGAGATATTGTAATGCTTACGGTTTTAAATTTTTGGGGGGAAGTTTTTGCCATAGGGTGTATGTACTCACCAGAAAGGGTGTGTGTACTCGCCAGAAAGAGAGACAGTGAGAAATCACCCCCCAGGGGGATGACCATGCAGCAATTCCTTCTCCTCCATTCTCCTCTCGGGATCTTGGGCATGCACACACACATGCGTGCGCATGCACGCCTGGTGTGAATTTAAGCCACCAGGTCCGGGACTTGAACCGCGGTTGACTAGGTGGGAGTCCAGTGACATAGCCATTACGCCAACTCCTGGTCCCTAATGCTCACCTTTAACAGTTGCTTATCTTGCTCTTATTCTTAAGTAAGGCTTATCCACTCAAAATTATAAGACTTTTTTTTTTTTTTCTTTTAGAACGTTTAGTAACTGTCTCTCTTTAGCTGTTATAATGCCAGTGTTCAGAAAAATGTATTAAGTACTGTTAATTCAAGAGTACATTAGCATTCAGTAAAAAGATAATAAACATACTTGATATCTTTATTTCCTTTGAAGTTACAACTTCAGCAGATTAAGATAACATATGAGGTTTAAGACAATAAAACAGAGTTGACAAGTTGTAGATACTTAATTAAGGTTGGTGGACTCTGTTTACTGATGAATTTTATGTAAAAAAGGTACATAGTAAGATCACCTGGTGGGGTTGGGAAGGAGTACTACTTCTTAAGGTTCATTCAGTAGTTAATTTTATAAGCATTGAAGCTCAAGGAGTCATGGAAAAGGCAAAGAAATATTAGTGATATAGGATATCAAAAGAGAAAATTAACATTTTTATTAGTTGTACTTAAAGAATATTAGCAGGACAATATTAGTAGATGGGAATTTAATTTGTGAATAAGTGAATATGTTCACAGAATATGTTTTTAAGTGCTGGTAAGTGAATTGCTGTTAACTTATATTTTTAAATTTAAGGTGAAATTTTGAGCCATTTGAAAATTTTCCCTCACCTTAAAAAAGTTTTAGACTTTTTGAAATATAAGAAAGGAGGAAACTGAAATTTTTCAGAGTTAAATATTTTAGGAAGTTGAAAGTGAATAAAAGTCATTTGGATGAATTTTCTTGATTCTAACCTAAGTTTCTAGGTTTTTACAACCTAAATTTTATTTTTTTCTTAGGAAACAGATTTACATAATTTGTTTTACTTTTTTATCTTTTTTTTTTCTTTTTTCTGAGAGAGTTTTGCTATAGGATGCGTGTGTTCACTGGAGAGACTGATAGAAAGCGAGAAATCACTTCCCAGGGGATGGCCATGTCGCAGACCCTTCTTAGTTCTCTTCTCAGGATCTTGGGCTTACACGTACACACTCCCAGTGTGAGTTTTATTGGACCTGGGACTCAAACTGTGATTGATTACGTGGGAGTCCAGTGACGAAATCATTATATCACCTGCTGGTCCCTGTTCTAGTTTTTGTTATTAGATTGAAAACTTACCTTGTATTTAAAAATGTTCATTTCTAAATTCCATTAATTACTTAAACAGTTATTAAATCTTTAAACTTATTTAAACTCTTTTCTATGGGGGGGGGAGGTTTTTGCTATAGGGCACGTGCGCTCGCCAGAAAGAGAGATAGAGAGACAGAAAGTGAGAAATCACTCCCAGTGGGGATGGCCACACCGCAATACCCACTCCTCCATTCTCCTTTAGGGATCTTGGGCATGCACTCACGCACACGTGCCTGGCGTGAGTTTTAGCCACCGGGTCCGGGACGTGAACTGCGGTAGACTACATGGGAGTCCAGCAACATAGCCATTACCCTAACTGCTGGTCCCAAACTTATTTAAACTCTTTTTAAAGAATTACTTTTAGGGACTGACCTGTCGCACAGTAATTAAACATTCTGCATTGGGAGCTAGATCTCACGTGGCCCACTGCGGATTGCATCCCAGTCTGGGTGGCTTGGAAAATAGACTGCGCTTGTGTGCCCAAAACACTGATGAATGTGAGAAATGGAGGAAATGGGTTTGAGGTGTGACCATGCTCCATTGGAGGATTCCTTTTCTCTCTCATTCTCTCAGTGCCCTGTGGGAATGAAAAAGAAAAATTACTTTAAAAAAAAAAACAAGTAGCAATATAGGAGAAATGATCTGATATACATGGGTACTTTGGAAATGTCTTGTTAATTTTTCTTATAAAAATATCATTTTTTTTTTTTAGAAATACGCTAGTTTACTTCATGAATCTGTTGCTATTTCACTATTTCCATAAGAAATATTATTTGAATAAAGGAACTAATAATTTGGTTTTATATGACCTTTTAAAAAAGTACTTTATGAAAACTTAGTTCTTTTGGATAAACCATGAAGAGTGCTTCTTCACTTTTACTCTTTCTCTCTTTTCCTCTTTTTCTCTCTGGTGAGTACATGTAACTTCTGGCTCCCCCTCTCACCCCCAAAAAAGGAAAGAAAAGAATTCGTTTTGTGACTTGGGTTATTTTAAAATTCTTAATCCCATTTGAACCTATTCAGTGAATTAGATAAGTAGTTTATATAGGGAACACTAAAATAGATGTGTGAGGGTTTATATTTGGGAATGTGTACTCATACAACACACACGTCTTTTCCCAATGCTCTCTATATTTTTTTATTATTATTGTAGTATTATTATATATATTATTGCACTGTTATTTATGGGCCCACCATTTTTTACTTTAAAAAAAAAAATCACAGAAATAATACAGGCCAGAGACCAGCATTTAGTGTAATGGCTCTGTCGCTGAACTCCCATGTGGTCGACCACAGTTAAGTCCCAGACCTGGTGGCTTAAACTCAAGCCAGGCGCGTGTGCCTGCGTGCCCAAGATCCCGAGAGGAGAATGGAAGAGAAGGGATTGCAGTTAAGCTACCCCCTGGGGGGTGATTTCTCGCTTTCTATCTCTCTGTCTCTCTGCTTTCTATCTCTCTGTCTCTCTTTGTCTTTCTGGTGAGCGCATGCATCCTGTAAGCAAAAACCTCTCAAAAAAAAGAAAAAGAAAAAGAAAAAGAAAAAGGAAAGAAATAATACAGGACGAAAAGTAATTCCAGCAATATAGATCTATCTATTGTGAAAAGTACATTTCTTTCCTTATAACCCTTGCCCAACCTCCTTCCATGTTTAACAATTTGATCGAAAGATTTGAAGACTGTTTTCTTTAGAAAAATCTTTTTTTTTAATTGCCAGAGGGCACATATGCTCACTAGAGACAGAGAAGGAGGGAGAAGGGGGGAGAAAGCATCTCTCGTAGGAGCACAATCACTCCGTAATACCATTTCTCTGTCCCATCAGGGGTTTTGACATGCATGCCACTGTGCCTGGCATGTTTTCTAAGCCACTAGGGCCAAGATTAAATCTTCAGATGGTCAGGTGGGATCTGGCTCATGACCACTGGGATATAGGGTCAGCTCTCTATAGAAAATTTAACCTGAATGATTTGTATCCTGTTCCACCATTTTCTTACTTTTCACACTATAACTAGAAATTTAAGGGGGCTGGACAATGGCATAGTGATAACTCAGTGCTCTACAAGACTGACCTTCATGGGAAGAGTCCCATTTCTAATCTGAAGACCTCCATGAATGTGTGGGCGCACATGTTCCCATAATATAGACTGGGTGAAACTGGGGGTAGATCACAGTGCTAGGACCCTGTTGGGGTACTTCCCTCTTTCTCATTTACCAGAAGAAATTAAAAACAAAAACAAAACAACCTAAAATAAGAAAGAATGCAAGACATATTAAATCTAAGTCATATAATTAACACTTCGGTGGAACTTCTTCTAATTCTTTGTTCTTAAGAAGTTAACTTTTGTTTCTGCTAAAGTATTTCAGATTGGTTACTACGGTAGAAATGGTTTAAACCAGGTCTCAGGAGAGATTGAGTGCCAGAGGCTAGGCTTCTGGAATAGCTCCTGCTCTTGCTTTTTACACCAGCGCTAATCACCTGCTTGTCTCTGTCATCTGTGGCCTCAAGGAGTTTAGCAGTTTTGAGAGATTTCCTATGTAGATTTGATGATGTGTTTCAGTCAGAAGAACTCAGGCACACTAGCCCTATTCTCTGAAGTTCTTATTAAAAACTCTTTCTCATCCTAGGGGATGTAAGTGCAAATAGCATTTTTTTTTAAAGAGTTTTTTCCTTAGGGCATGTGCACTTGCCAGAGAGAGAGAGATACAGACAGAGACAGTCAGTGAGAGGGAAAGTGAGAAATCATTTCTTAGGGCAGATGGCCATGTTGCAATCCCTTCTCCATTCACCTCCTGGGATCTTGGGCATGTACACACGTGCCTGGCATGATACTCAAGCCACTGAGTCCTGGACTCAAAACATGGTCAACCACGTGGGATTCCAGCTACGTAACCACTACACCATCTGTAAAATTACAAATTATTTTTTGTCCATTTCAATCAGTATAGTATATGTGAAAGAATATGGGTAAGAGAAGAGTTCTGTGGGTAATAGAAGAGTTCTTAGTGTTTTTCCCACTATATTTCACTTAGGCTGTTATTAACATTCTTGGGATAGAAAAAGGAAAGGAGTAGGATGTTATTGACAATAAAATTTATATAACTTTTCTTCCCTGTTTTCTTCCTTTTGCTTTTTCCAAATGGGGAAGGAGCAGTTTAATAGGGAGTCCCCTTGTCCAAAGTGGGGAGATAGCAGCTATGTAGCAAAATGCGTATTTAGAGTGAGAAGTTTAGAAAATTTCAGAGTAGTCCAGCCATTGTTTTTCTTGCTGATTTTGCTGAATTGACATTCAGAAACTATATATTGATTTTTATATTAAGGAAGTTTTTCCCTGTTGGTCATTTTACTTTGATTAAAGTTGTGTGTGTGTATGTGAATGTGTATATCCGTTTTAATTTATTCATAGTAGAAAGGCAAAGCAAATTTCTCCTGGATGATTCCTTCTGTATTATCATTCACATTCCAAAAAGCAAAGCAAAATTTTAGGACTAGGGTATACCATATTGTTGGGTTATAAACCTAGGGTCATTCATTTCTAGACTAATTTCTAAAATGTGGACTCAGATTATATGTCAGATAAATATTCTTGTTTATTATATTCAGTAATTTCCCTTTTTATTTTATATCTTTTGATTATGCTTCAGTAAGGTTGGAGGTACAATATTCTGGAACACTGGGGGAAATCCTGAATGTTAAATTAAAAATAATTAGGAATATTACTTAGATTTTGATTAGCTTAGTATAATTGTTTTTTTTTTTTAGGAATTTGATGACAAGGTGTCTCTTTCATTTGAGAAATAAAAAGAAATTTCTTGCCATTTCACCTGGTTTTTATTATTCTTTGTGACCTTTGGTTCTATGAAATACATGTTAATTGCCTTCTCTTTTCATACCATGGTATTTCACTGGCCTTGCTCAAATAACCAAATTATACTCTAAAGAGTGGTTTGTCAATTTTGTTATTTTTTTAGTTTTCTGTTATTTTGGTTAGTATGTTAGTATCTTTAATTACCTGATAAGATGAAGAACAGTTATGTCTTCACTAACATTTTAGCTCACTATTAATCTGCTTATATTTTTCATCCTCCTCTATTAGACTACTTACTACTCCTTGTCTATGAGACTAAACCAGTCAACAAATACATTCTTTTGTAGGATGCGTGGGTTCGCCAGAAAGAGAGACAGAGAGACAGAAAGCAAGAAATCACCCTCCAGGGAGGATGGCCACGTTGCAGTCCCTTCTTCATTCTCTTCTTGGGATCTTGGGCGGGAACTCACGCACACATGCCCGGCGTGAGTTTAAGCCACCAGGTCCAGGACCACGATAGACTACGTCTGGAGTCCAGCGACATAGCGATTACGCCAACTGCTGGTCCCTCAATAAGTACATTCTTAACTGTACAGAGATCATCCATGTTATATTTATTTCTTGGCCAGTTTCATATTGATACTACGTATTGTAACTCCTTATTTGGAGAGAATTTTTCAGTTTACTTTGTCTATATGTGGTTGTTTTGAAAGTGAAAACTTTTTATTTTTTTAATGTTTGCTATAGGGCATGTGTGTCCACCTGAGACAGAGAGAGAGAGAAAAAGAGAAAGTGAAAAATCTTCCCCCAGAGAGGATAGCCACAATGCAGTTCCTCCTATATTTTCCTCTTGGGATTTTGGGCATGCACTCACATGTGTCTGGTGTGTTTTCAAGCTGCAGGGCCTGGGACTTGAGCTATGCAGGTTGGTCATGTGAGCTCCAGCCACCTTAACCTTCATGCTGCCTACTGCCCTGGTGATTCTTTTTTTTTTTTAAACTGGGTCTCCTGGAGTAATTTTTGAAGGCAGGAAAGGAAGTGATGTTGGTAGAAAATAAAAACTACAGTGTTAATATGGATTCTCAGCAGCCCTGAGCCCTCCATTGCCTCTGGTCTACTCCTACACAGTTTGTTTCCTATTTGGACACTCTTCCTATTCTTTTCCCTGTGTCTTGGTAACTCTCATTTATTCTTTCTCAGTAGAGGAGTTAACCCTGTTTTGTATTAGCATTTTATATTAGATGTACTACTTACTTTAGGCATCTGGTGCTTTCTATGTATAGCACATGGTATAAATATTTAAAAACAAAAGCAAAAACAAAACCCTGGGTGGGGGCCAGCCAGTGGGATGGTGGTTAAGGCAAGTGGGATTCCAGATTGGCAACTGAGTGTTTTAAATCCTGGACCAGCAGCTTAAGAAACATTCTGGGTGTATATGCATGTATGCCTACACCTAATTTCTGGAGAGGGGAATGGAAGGGAAGGGATTACAGCATATCTATTTCCCAGGGGAGGGGGTGCTTTTTCATTTTCCCTCTCTCATTCTTTCACTGAGTGCATGTGCCTTATAGCAAATTTAAAAATCTATTTTATTGTACTTGCCCACTTTTATACTGTGGTTGACTTCATGTAACAAAATGATGGAAGAGGGTAAAAGGGAACTAATATGTATACCTGTATAAATTGATGCATATCTATAGCTTTTAGTAGTAATATAGGTGGTTTTTTTTTTTTTTTTGCATAGTATAAGGTTTGTTGCACAAATAAACTAATAAGGAGATAAGATGGAAGGCATGCCCAGGTTTGTTGTAGTACCTTTTTTTTTTTTTTTTTAAATACATTTTGCCAAAGAGCACATGTCAAGAGAGACAGAATGAGAAAAAGCACCTAGTGACTGTGTCACAATCCTTTCCCATTTCTCCGTCTTTTTGGAATTTGGGGCATGCATGCACGCATATCTGTCATGTTTTTCAAGTCTTTGGTACTGGGTTGAGAACTTACTATTGACCATCTGGGATCTGTGCCTTCAACCAGCGGGCCATGGGCTGGTCTAGTACCTATTTTGTACTGCTGTAAACATTTCAAATTACAGCTCTTTTTCTCTTGTCTGAAAGGGGCAGATGTGAGAGGGCTATGTAAAATTCCTTCTTTTCTACAGTGAGCACCAGCCTTAAACTCCTCTGGTAAAATAAGGCATAGTTTTTCTCTACTTTTTTATTGTGGGAAATAATGGCAGTTCTTACTCAGGGATATATATATTGGATTGTCAGGAAAGTCATGATGTGTTTTTCCTATGCAAAATGTGTCATGACTTTTCTGACAACCTAGTAGAATCTGGTCTGCCTTTTTCTCTTTCCATGTGTGTTTTGATCTCTAGCAAATTTTTTTAATTTAATTTTTTTTATTAAAGATTTTTGCCATAGGATGAATATGTTCACTGGAGAGAGACAGAGGGAGAAAGTGAGAAATCATTCCCCAAGGGTATGGCCATGATGCATCTCCTCTCTGTTCTCTTGAGATTTGGGGCATGCATGCACACCTGCTCAGCATATTTTTCAAGTTCTCAGGTCTTGGACTCAAACCATGATTGGCTGTGTGGGAATTCAGCACCTTTATCACCATGTCACCTGCTGATCCCAGAGATAGTTTTTTCTTTTTAAAGAATTATTTTACTTTATTATTTATTTTTAAAATGTTGACCAGAGGGACAGAGAGAACATATGATAGAGAAAGAAAGAGAGAGAGAGAGAGAGAGAAACTGCCAGGTCTGGGTCTCCAACTTCGGTCGGCCGTGTGTTGAGTCCAGTGCCCTTAACCAGCACACCACCTGCTGGCCCCTCTGTAGGCTGGTTTTTAAGGTGATTTGATTATATTATATTAAAACATGAACATAGTCTCTTTCTAACTCTGAAACAAATTATAATTTGAGTTTTTACTACATTATATTATTTACCCAAGAATCTAATCAGAATCATTTTATACGGTTGGAATGATAGTTGTTAATTATGTATGGGGAAATTATATTCTGGTTAGTGGCCTTCTAAAATAAATTTCATATTTACTTTTAGTGAACAGAAATTATTCATTGTAATGTCAAATGTGTGAGGTAGGCATTCTGGTGTGTTCCCTACCTCTCAAATATAGAACGTTAGTGTTTGAAGCACCATGTATTTTAAGCTTCCATCTTTTTATATCTATTTTGCTATTTCGTTTCATTTGTCTGTGCCTTTGTTTTTATACTCGTACCACACTAATTGTTGTTTCATTAAAATTTTCCTTTTTATCTTTGTATCTTAAAAAGAAATTCTGCTTTCTTGGGGACCAGCAGGTGGTGTGGTGGTTAAAGTGCTGGACACTCCCACATGGCCAACCATGATTCAAGTCCTGCACCTGGTGGCTTGCTTTCTCACTTTCCTCTTTCTCTCTGTGTGTCTCTCTCTGGTCAAATTAAAATACATGAACAAATGAATAAAACTGAATAAAATAATTCTTTACAAAAAAAGTTCTACTTTCTTGAAATATTCTACTCATTTTTGGTCATTTATTCTTCAGTATTAATTTAGAACTAGCTTATTTAATTGCTGCCCCAAACCCTTGATATATTTTTTGGACGTTTTACATTGATTTTAGAGAGAATTGGTGCCTTTATGATATTTTCAATCAGTGAACATGGTATAACTTCCTTTTTGTCTTTTATATCTTTTCATAAAAGTTTATACTTTTTTCATGATGGTTTATACATCTTTTGTTATACTTATAACTTAAAACAGGCTATCAAACTACAGCTTGCAGGGCAATCCAACCTGTTTTTGTAAGGCTTATGAGCTAAGAATGCTACCTAAGAATTTTAGAAATGGTTAGGGAGAAAAATGGAAAGACATGTAATATTGAAATAAAATTAAAATTTAGTGTCCATAAATAACTTTTTTTTTTTTTTTTTTTTTTTTTTTTTGCTAAAAAATTTTTTTTTTTTTTTTTTTTTTTTTTTTTTTTTAGTTTTGCTGTAGGGCATGTGTACTTGCTAGAGAGGAAGAGCAACTACTCCTCAGGCTAAATAGCCATGCAGCAATCCTTTCTTCTCTCCTTTCGGGATTTTGGGCATGCATGTATCACATCCAGCATGTTTTTAAGGCCTCTGGATTTGGGACTTAAACTACAATGTCAGCCATGTGGGATCCAGCCAACTTAACCACCACATCACTGGCTGGTCCCATAAATAAACTTTTTATTGAATCTTAGCTAAGTTTATTCAAGTATATGACTGTATTAACACATAGCAGAGATGATTTTTGGAACAGAGATCGAATGGCCTGCAAATCATAAAACATTTAGTATTTGGTACTTCATAAGAAAAAAAGATGGGGCCATCTGGTTAGTATCGTGGTTAAGGCAGCTGAATCCCACATGGCTAGCTGTGTGGTTGAGTCCCAGATGGTGGCTTGATAAAATTGTGGTGCATGTGTACACACAGGTTCCCAAAATCCCAAGAGGAGAATGGAGAAGAAGGGATTGCAGAGTGCTTTCTCTTTCTTTTTCTCTCTCTCATCTGGCAAGGGCAGAGTACCCTTGTAAGCAAAGCAAAAGAAAACAAAAAAGGGGGAAGAAAAATAAGGAAAAGATTGCCCACCCACAACTGAGAATTATTATTTATCTTACTGTTTATCTGTATAGCTCAGAGTTTCTTTGTGTGTTAGAGAAGGGGTGTGGGGGAGTTTCAGCCTCTCTTTCTGTTACCTCAATTTTCAGTTCTGATAAGACTCAAACTCATAAAGAGTCACTGTTTTGTCTTCTGTTCTTTAGATAAGTTTGGTCAGAGTGAAAGGTTGAAAACTTGATATTATGACTTACATATTAATCACTGTGGCTGTTTTGGTACTTTACATTTGAGAATTTAAATAAGATAATTTAATTTGACTCTTTTTGTATTTCTCCTTTTATAGGAAATTAAACGAGAGACAGAATCTAAGGATGACAATTTGCCCATCAAACGGGAAAGGCATGGGAATGTAGCAAGTCTTGTACAACGGATAAGCACCTATGGACTTCCAGTTGGAGGAATTCAGCCACATCCACAAACCAAAAACCTTAAGAAAAGTATGTAAATAATTTTTCTGCTTAATTATATTAGAGTAGAAGAATATTTTATATATATTAAGAAAAGTTTTGTTTGGCTTTCTTTAGGAGACTGCAGTACCTTACTACTTATTCTCATGTTACTAGTTATTGGCCTATAAAATCTTCATTTTTCATTGAATGCAGTCAATATCATAGTGATAATCCAACATAAGCTGGCAACCATCTGTAGGAATTAAACATTAAAACATGAGACTTGCTTAGTAATTGTACAGTCTGTTCTGAATGATTAATATTTTACCTTAACTGTGTATTAACGATACTTTTTAATGGTATGTTGAAGTGCCTGCTGCAAGCATTTTAATAGTTCTTTTTTTTTTTTTTTAATGGTTATAGATTTAAACATAAACATTCAACCTCCAAGGTAACTGGCTCATCAGAGTGCTCTATAACAAGCTGATACTCTGTAAATTTGTTAGGAGAATGACTTGGCAGAGAGGGAGAGCATCACATTTGAGGTCCAGTACATGTTTGAGTCCGTCTTGAGTTTTATTTTGTTGCTTGTGAGAAAGTGGTTAAAAACCAAAAAAAAAAAAAGTAAATAGATACTTTGCATAGAGCTTATAGTCTTGGGAAACACTATTTAAAAAGTATTTAAAACTGAGCTGGTCCTGGTAGCCAAGTAAGAGAACCATGATCATACATGGCTAATAATAGTTTATTTACTGGTCCCGGGCAGCTTGAAAAACGTGCTGGTTACAGGCATGTGTGTGCTTGTGCCTAGAATTCTGACAGGGTGAAAAAATGAAGAGATTATGGCATGACCATGCCCCATGGAGGGGTTATTCCTCCCCCATGTGTGCATGTGCCCCTGGCAATTATTTTAAAAATACATAAAACATGGGGGAACCACCAGTTAGCATAATGGCTATGTCACTGGACTCCCACGTAGTCGACTGCGGTTCTCGTCCCAGACCTAGTGGCTTAAAACTCACGCTGGGCGCGTGTGCGTGCGGATGGTGGCTTGATAAAATTGTGGTGCATGTGTACACACAGGTTCCCAAAATCCCAAGAGGAGAATGGAGAAGAAGGGATTGCAGAGTGCTTTCTCTTTCTTTTTCTCTCTCTCATCTGGCAAGGGCAGAGTACCCTTGTAAGCAAAGCAAAAGAAAACAAAAAAGGGGGAAGAAAAATAAGGAAAAGATTGCCCACCCACAACTGAGAATTATTATTTATCTTACTGTTTATCTGTATAGCTCAGAGTTTCTTTGTGTGTTAGAGAAGGGGTGTGGGGGAGTTTCAGCCTCTCTTTCTGTTACCTCAATTTTCAGTTCTGATAAGACTCAAACTCATAAAGAGTCACTGTTTTGTCTTCTGTTCTTTAGATAAGTTTGGTCAGAGTGAAAGGTTGAAAACTTGATATTATGACTTACATATTAATCACTGTGGCTGTTTTGGTACTTTACATTTGAGAATTTAAATAAGATAATTTAATTTGACTCTTTTTGTATTTCTCCTTTTATAGGAAATTAAACGAGAGACAGAATCTAAGGATGACAATTTGCCCATCAAACGGGAAAGGCATGGGAATGTAGCAAGTCTTGTACAACGGATAAGCACCTATGGACTTCCAGTTGGAGGAATTCAGCCACATCCACAAACCAAAAACCTTAAGAAAAGTATGTAAATAATTTTTCTGCTTAATTATATTAGAGTAGAAGAATATTTTATATATATTAAGAAAAGTTTTGTTTGGCTTTCTTTAGGAGACTGCAGTACCTTACTACTTATTCTCATGTTACTAGTTATTGGCCTATAAAATCTTCATTTTTCATTGAATGCAGTCAATATCATAGTGATAATCCAACATAAGCTGGCAACCATCTGTAGGAATTAAACATTAAAACATGAGACTTGCTTAGTAATTGTACAGTCTGTTCTGAATGATTAATATTTTACCTTAACTGTGTATTAACGATACTTTTTAATGGTATGTTGAAGTGCCTGCTGCAAGCATTTTAATAGTTCTTTTTTTTTTTTTTTTAATGGTTATAGATTTAAACATAAACATTCAACCTCCAAGGTAACTGGCTCATCAGAGTGCTCTATAACAAGCTGATACTCTGTAAATTTGTTAGGAGAATGACTTGGCAGAGAGGGAGAGCATCACATTTGAGGTCCAGTACATGTTTGAGTCCGTCTTGAGTTTTATTTTGTTGCTTGTGAGAAAGTGGTTAAAAACCAAAAAAAAAAAAAGTAAATAGATACTTTGCATAGAGCTTATAGTCTTGGGAAACACTATTTAAAAAGTATTTAAAACTGAGCTGGTCCTGGTAGCCAAGTAAGAGAACCATGATCATACATGGCTAATAATAGTTTATTTACTGGTCCCGGGCAGCTTGAAAAACGTGCTGGTTACAGGCATGTGTGTGCTTGTGCCTAGAATTCTGACAGGGTGAAAAAATGAAGAGATTATGGCATGACCATGCCCCATGGAGGGGTTATTCCTCCCCCATGTGTGCATGTGCCCCTGGCAATTATTTTAAAAATACATAAAACATGGGGGAACCACCAGTTAGCATAATGGCTATGTCACTGGACTCCCACGTAGTCGACTGCGGTTCTCGTCCCAGACCTAGTGGCTTAAAACTCACGCTGGGCGCGTGTGCGTGCGTGCCCAAGATCCCTAGAGGAGAATGGAGGAGAAGGGATTGTGGCATGACCATCCCCTCTGGGGGGTGAGTTCTCGCTTTCTGTCTCTCTGTCTCTGTCTGTCTGGTGAGCGCACGCGTCCTATAGCGAAAACCTCTCAAAAAAAAAAAACCAAAAAAAGCATAAAGCATGGGACCTGCATTTGGCATAATGGCTATGTCGCTGGGACTCCCATGTAGTTGACTGCAGTTCAAGTCTTGGACCCGATGGCTTAAACTCATGCCGGGCACACGTGCGTGTGTGCCCAAGATCCCGAGAGGAAAATGGAGGAGAAGGGAATGTGGCGTGTCCATCCCTGGAGGGGGGTGAGTACTCGCTTTCTGTCTCTCTGCCTCTCTCTTTCTTTCTGGTGAGCGCATGCATCCTGTAGCAAAAAAAACAAAACAAAACAAAACAAAAAACAAAAAAAAAAACAACCCAAAAAATACATCATGACCTTTCTGATGGCCCAGTATGTTGGACAGAATCATGCACAGTGAGAAGAAAAAGTGAAGGTGTGAAGGTCTTGGTTAAAATATAACTAGACTGCTCAAAGCTAGTTGATGTACCTGGGATGGGAATTTATTAATGCTCTATTCATGTTAAGCCTAATTTTAGAAGACATTTATACTGAGGAAAAGGGAGCAAAACACAGTTTAGTTTTGCTTTAGAGTACATGTGTTCCCTGGAGAGGGAGAAAGAAAAAGTTAGTGAAAAATTACCTCCTGAAGGGATGGTATTTCCTTTATTCTCTCAGGATTTTAGAGATGAACACAAATACACTCACCATGTTTTTCAAGCTGCTGGGTGCAGGACTTGAACCATGAAGTCTGCCATGTGGTGACCAGTGAGTGGCCTTAACCACCATGCCACTGGTTGACCCACAAATTAGGTTTTTTTTCTTTTAAAGTTTTTGGTACAGGTCACATGCGCTCACCAGAGACACAGAGATAGGGAAAGTGAGAAATCTCACTATCCCCCTGGGTCAGCGGCCACCCCACAATCCCTTCTTCCCTACTTATTCACCTTTCAAATTTTAGAGAATGCATGTCCATAGGCCCAGAGTGATTTTCAATATGCCAGGTCCAAGATTTTAACTACAAAGTCAGCCATGTGGGAGCCAGCATCTTAACCTCCATGCCACTTACTGGTTCCCAAATCACAGTTTTTTTAAGTCTAAAATTATCAGCCAAAATAGAAAGGTTTTATTTTATTAAGAGTACCCCTAACAAAATAGACTTTTCTCCTGCATAACGTAGATCATCTTTCCATTGTCTGTAAAAGTGCTAGTTTCAAAAACACATTATGAACACATTTTCTCAAGGTCAGTGCAACAACTTGCAGAGGTCTTTAAAGACTCTATGAGATGAGAAGTTTTCTTTGTAGATGTGAAAAACTATGTGGAAGTTACTTGTGATAAGCAGAGATGATTTTTGGAACAGAGATCGAATGGCCTGCAAATCATAAAACATTTAGTATTTGGTACTTCATAAGAAAAAAAGATGGGGCCATCTGGTTAGTATCGTGGTTAAGGCAGCTGAATCCCACATGGCTAGCTGTGTGGTTGAGTCCCAGATGGTGGCTTGATAAAATTGTGGTGCATGTGTACACACAGGTTCCCAAAATCCCAAGAGGAGAATGGAGAAGAAGGGATTGCAGAGTGCTTTCTCTTTCTTTTTCTCTCTCTCATCTGGCAAGGGCAGAGTACCCTTGTAAGCAAAGCAAAAGAAAACAAAAAAGGGGGAAGAAAAATAAGGAAAAGATTGCCCACCCACAACTGAGAATTATTATTTATCTTACTGTTTATCTGTATAGCTCAGAGTTTCTTTGTGTGTTAGAGAAGGGGTGTGGGGGAGTTTCAGCCTCTCTTTCTGTTACCTCAATTTTCAGTTCTGATAAGACTCAAACTCATAAAGAGTCACTGTTTTGTCTTCTGTTCTTTAGATAAGTTTGGTCAGAGTGAAAGGTTGAAAACTTGATATTATGACTTACATATTAATCACTGTGGCTGTTTTGGTACTTTACATTTGAGAATTTAAATAAGATAATTTAATTTGACTCTTTTTGTATTTCTCCTTTTATAGGAAATTAAACGAGAGACAGAATCTAAGGATGACAATTTGCCCATCAAACGGGAAAGGCATGGGAATGTAGCAAGTCTTGTACAACGGATAAGCACCTATGGACTTCCAGTTGGAGGAATTCAGCCACATCCACAAACCAAAAACCTTAAGAAAAGTATGTAAATAATTTTTCTGCTTAATTATATTAGAGTAGAAGAATATTTTATATATATTAAGAAAAGTTTTGTTTGGCTTTCTTTAGGAGACTGCAGTACCTTACTACTTATTCTCATGTTACTAGTTATTGGCCTATAAAATCTTCATTTTTCATTGAATGCAGTCAATATCATAGTGATAATCCAACATAAGCTGGCAACCATCTGTAGGAATTAAACATTAAAACATGAGACTTGCTTAGTAATTGTACAGTCTGTTCTGAATGATTAATATTTTACCTTAACTGTGTATTAACGATACTTTTTAATGGTATGTTGAAGTGCCTGCTGCAAGCATTTTAATAGTTCTTTTTTTTTTTTTTTTAATGGTTATAGATTTAAACATAAACATTCAACCTCCAAGGTAACTGGCTCATCAGAGTGCTCTATAACAAGCTGATACTCTGTAAATTTGTTAGGAGAATGACTTGGCAGAGAGGGAGAGCATCACATTTGAGGTCCAGTACATGTTTGAGTCCGTCTTGAGTTTTATTTTGTTGCTTGTGAGAAAGTGGTTAAAAACCAAAAAAAAAAAAAGTAAATAGATACTTTGCATAGAGCTTATAGTCTTGGGAAACACTATTTAAAAAGTATTTAAAACTGAGCTGGTCCTGGTAGCCAAGTAAGAGAACCATGATCATACATGGCTAATAATAGTTTATTTACTGGTCCCGGGCAGCTTGAAAAACGTGCTGGTTACAGGCATGTGTGTGCTTGTGCCTAGAATTCTGACAGGGTGAAAAAATGAAGAGATTATGGCATGACCATGCCCCATGGAGGGGTTATTCCTCCCCCATGTGTGCATGTGCCCCTGGCAATTATTTTAAAAATACATAAAACATGGGGGAACCACCAGTTAGCATAATGGCTATGTCACTGGACTCCCACGTAGTCGACTGCGGTTCTCGTCCCAGACCTAGTGGCTTAAAACTCACGCTGGGCGCGTGTGCGTGCGTGCCCAAGATCCCTAGAGGAGAATGGAGGAGAAGGGATTGTGGCATGACCATCCCCTCTGGGGGGTGAGTTCTCGCTTTCTGTCTCTCTGTCTCTGTCTGTCTGGTGAGCGCACGCGTCCTATAGCGAAAACCTCTCAAAAAAAAAAAACCAAAAAAAGCATAAAGCATGGGACCTGCATTTGGCATAATGGCTATGTCGCTGGGACTCCCATGTAGTTGACTGCAGTTCAAGTCTTGGACCCGATGGCTTAAACTCATGCCGGGCACACGTGCGTGTGTGCCCAAGATCCCGAGAGGAAAATGGAGGAGAAGGGAATGTGGCGTGTCCATCCCTGGAGGGGGGTGAGTACTCGCTTTCTGTCTCTCTGCCTCTCTCTTTCTTTCTGGTGAGCGCATGCATCCTGTAGCAAAAAAAACAAAACAAAACAAAACAAAAAACAAAAAAAAAAACAACCCAAAAAATACATCATGACCTTTCTGATGGCCCAGTATGTTGGACAGAATCATGCACAGTGAGAAGAAAAAGTGAAGGTGTGAAGGTCTTGGTTAAAATATAACTAGACTGCTCAAAGCTAGTTGATGTACCTGGGATGGGAATTTATTAATGCTCTATTCATGTTAAGCCTAATTTTAGAAGACATTTATACTGAGGAAAAGGGAGCAAAACACAGTTTAGTTTTGCTTTAGAGTACATGTGTTCCCTGGAGAGGGAGAAAGAAAAAGTTAGTGAAAAATTACCTCCTGAAGGGATGGTATTTCCTTTATTCTCTCAGGATTTTAGAGATGAACACAAATACACTCACCATGTTTTTCAAGCTGCTGGGTGCAGGACTTGAACCATGAAGTCTGCCATGTGGTGACCAGTGAGTGGCCTTAACCACCATGCCACTGGTTGACCCACAAATTAGGTTTTTTTTCTTTTAAAGTTTTTGGTACAGGTCACATGCGCTCACCAGAGACACAGAGATAGGGAAAGTGAGAAATCTCACTATCCCCCTGGGTCAGCGGCCACCCCACAATCCCTTCTTCCCTACTTATTCACCTTTCAAATTTTAGAGAATGCATGTCCATAGGCCCAGAGTGATTTTCAATATGCCAGGTCCAAGATTTTAACTACAAAGTCAGCCATGTGGGAGCCAGCATCTTAACCTCCATGCCACTTACTGGTTCCCAAATCACAGTTTTTTTAAGTCTAAAATTATCAGCCAAAATAGAAAGGTTTTATTTTATTAAGAGTACCCTTAACAAAATAGACTTTTCTCCTGCATAACGTAGATCATCTTTCCATTGTCTGTAAAAGTGCTAGTTTCAAAAACACATTATGAACACATTTTCTCAAGGTCAGTGCAACAACTTGCAGAGGTCTTTAAAGACTCTATGAGATGAGAAGTTTTCTTTGTAGATGTGAAAAACTATGTGGAAGTTACTTGTGATAAGAAAATACTAATTATAGTTAGTTTTTAAAAAACAATTTGCTATAAGGGCACATGCTATACACTTTATTTTTATTTTTTATTTTTTTGAAGAGGTTTTTTTCGCTATAGGACGCGTGCGCTCGCCAGACAGACAGAGACATAGAGACAGAAAGTGAGAAATCACCCCCCAGGGGGGATGGTCATGCCGCAGTCCCTTCTCCTCCATTCTCCTCTGGGATCTTGGGCACGCATGCACACGCACACACACCCCGCGTGAGTTTTAAGCCACCAGGTCTGGGACGCGAACTGTGGTCGGCTACGTGGGAGTCCAGTGACATAGCCATTACTCTAACTGCTGGTTCCCTGCTATACACTTTAAATTACTACTTGAAAATATATCTTGAGGTTGGAGGACCTTTTTGGGAAGTGATTTGTCCCTAATAGGACTATTTTCTTCTCAATGGGCTGGAGAAATTGGCTTTCAGACCCCTTTTGCCCTACTGTCTTCAATTATATAAAGACAAATTATAAGGACCCTCACCAAACACGGAATCTGCCAGGACCTTGATTAGCCTTTCCAACTTCTAGAAGTATGGGGAAATAAGTTTTTGTTATTTGTTAGGTTACACAGGCTCAGGTTTTTGTTGCAGCAGCTCAGACAGACTGCGGAAAGAGCAGTTAACAAATTCAGTATCTCTTTAGCCTGCAGAGTAGAGTTGAGGGGTATACACACAGAAAAGTAAGTCACTGTGAAAGAATGAAAGTAGAAAGTATTAATTATGAAGAATAAGTAGGTTTCAGAAAGTGATAGGAGCAAGTACAGAGTTATACAGAAGCACAGAGGAAGAGCACCTAATTGAGAAACCTATTTGGAAGTGTCTTCTGAGACTTGAAGATGGGTTGAAGGCAGGCACCAGTGGGCTTTGTTGGTGAAAATAAAGTGTCTTCGACAAAAGAAACAGTACATTTAAGTCTCAGAAGACCAAGATTAGAGGATCACATGGGAATCTTGTTATAATGCAGATTTTGATTCAGTCTGCTAGGGCTGCCATAAGAAAATATGATAAACTTGGTGAATTTGACATAAATTTTCTCGTGGTTTTGAAGGTCCAGAAGTCCAAGATCATATGTCATGTTTGTTTTCTAGCTGTGCCTCTTTTTGTGATTTGTAGCAGGCTGCATTGTTGCTGTTTTTTCACATATCTCCCTGGCAGGAGTGCAGTGGGTGTGGAAGAAGGGCAGATGTGGGCTTCACTCTTACAGCATCATTTAACTTTAGCTGTCTCCTGAAAGATCCTATGGCCAGTTACATTTGGAGGTTAGGGCTTTGATATATGTGTGAATTCCAGTGGAGACACAATTTACTTTCACCTATTTGAGAATTTGATTTTTTTAAAATTAGTTTTTTTTATAGGACATATATACTTACTAGAGAAAAGAGGGCTGGAAAGAGAAAAATCACCTCTCAGGGAGGATGGCCATATCGCAGTCCCTTCTGCTTCATTCCCTTCTTGGGATTTTTGGCATGCATGTACATCACACCCTATGTGTTTTCAAGTCTCCATGTCCAGGACTTGAACCAACCAGTCAGCCATGTGGGATTCAGTGCCCTAGGATTCAGTGCCCTAACCTTCACACCACCAGCTGGTCCTGAGAGTTGGATTTTTATCTGTTAGAAAATAAGAGATACTAAATAAAACAAAATACGTTTTTGGTTTTGGTTTGTACATTTTGCTTCTTTTTAACAACAGACACTTGAAAAAGAAAAAATTGTTAGAGGACAAGTGCACACACCAGAGAGAAAAGACGAGTATCCTCCAACGGAGTGCAGTCATTTTTCCTCCATGTCTCTATCCCATCAGGATTTGGGGCATGCGTGCGCCTGTGCCCAGCATGTTTTTCAAGTCATTGGAACTAGGACTTGAACTGCCTTCATCCATGTGGAATCTGGCCCCCAGGCACAGCACTTAATCCCTGGCCTATGGGCCCAACCCACAAAAGACACTTTAGAAAGTAGTACATTTTAAATATTCCTAGACTTTGATTAGGAAATAATCTGAAAATGACTGTCCTGGAGATGTTGTCTGTAATTACCAAAACCAACTTTTGTTTTCTGATTTTCTAGTCTTAAAATTGGCAATGGATATTTTGAATAATTGGTGGGATCAGATGTATACACATAGATAATAATGCTGGAAGGCCTTATACTTTATTTGTATTTGAATTTATCTGAGGATGCATACACTGTAGTGTAAGGGCAGGCCTAAAATCCAACCTAAACTGATTGTGGTTTGCTGCTCAGAATGTGTTGTCTTCATGTATAAGTCTCATGAATGTAAACATGCTGTGTAAATAAAGATGCTATTTTTAAAACTTATCTTTCTTAATCTAATTTTCTTATGTTGTTTCTTCCTTTAGAGACTAAGAAGCGGCAGTGTAGAGTTCTTTTTGAATACATTCCACAAAATGAAGATGAACTGGAGCTGAAAGTGGGAGATGTTATTGATATTAATGAAGAGGTAAGGAAGACACATATATTAGAGATAAAGCAGCTTAAATCACTGCTCTGGGTTTTAGAAAAATGCTTTGTGAGGATATTAATATTTTTATGAAAATTTTTGTGTTAGTCTCTTTGTGAAATCTTAAGGTGCAAACCTTCCTTAGTCGTCCTTGCTGCATACCTAATACTTGTGTATTGTATTTGTATATATTGCCTTTAGGAACAGAAACAAACTTTGCTAAAAATTAATGTAATATTAAAATATTAACCAAAAATGTTTTCCCACATTTTAATATCTTAGAGTGAGATTTTAAAATATTTAAAAAATAACCTTTCACATCTCTGCATTTATCATTGAAGGAATGTTAAATTCCCATTTGGCAGCTAAAGATCTATTTTCTTTCTTTGTTTCCATTGTTAGAGTGTGCATATGGTTACCAGAGAAGGCATCTCCTCCCCGCAAATAAGCACGGTCACATTGTAGTTCTTTTTTGCCTATTTCTGAACCCCATTAAGTTTGGGACCCACACATGGCACCTGGCGTGTTTTTTAAGCCCCTGGGGCTAGGATTCAAACTGTGGTCAGCCACGTAGGATTTCACTTCCTGTGTACAATACTTAACTACTGCACTATGGAGCTAGCCCACCCATTTCCAAAATATAAGTTTCAATGTCAGATATTATAGCAGGGAATGATTTTGTATCTGTAATATCTTGTAATATCATTTATCACTAATGCTTATGTTTTTGTAAACTTCCATTGCATTTATACAAAAGGCATTTTAATTTCCATTTGGTGGGCAATAATAGTTAACATTTATTGAGCCTTTATTATGTTTGAAGCACTGTGCTGAGTGTTTCACATTTACTATTTCCATTATACTTCTCAATAGCCTAATCAGATAGGAACTTTTAGTTTCATATTACATATGGAGAGATTGAATCACAGAAGCTAAGGGAGTATCCTAGTTACCTTTTTCTACATATCAAACCATCCCAAATTTAGTGACAAAGAGCAACTGTTTTAATATGGCAGTGGGTTTTGTGTGTCAAGAATTTAGATAGAGCACATCAGGGATGACTAGTCTATATTCCATCTTAGGGGTTTAATCAAAGATTCAAATCTGGCAGCTGTTGGAATCACTGGAAGACTTTTTCACTCATATGTTGGTGCCTAGAAGCTTTGAAGACTAAAACTGCCAGTTGGAGAGCCATTGTGTAACCTCTCTGTTTGGCTTGGGTTTCATGTAACGTACGAGATAGGGCTTGATATTGCTGCTAATTCAGTTTTGATACTGAATAGTTTATTCTGTAAAAAACTGTTCTATCCATTAAAACTCCTTAGTATTCTTGGCAAATATTACACATTTTAAATAATAATAAATCTCTTAGTAAGTTGCTTTATGGAAATTGAGTAACCTAACTATTAGTGAATATAAATATATATTTATATATTTTTAATTTTTGAGAGGTTTTTGCTATAGGGCACGTGCGCTCACCAGAAAGACAGAGACAGAAAACGAAAAATCACCTCCCCCAGGGGGTATGGCCACGCCGCAATCCCTTCTCCTCCATTCTCCTCTCGGGATCTTGGGTACGCACACACACGTGCCTGACGTGAGTTTAAGTCACCGGGTGCGGGACTCGAACCATGGTCGACTACATGGGAGTCCAGTGACATAGCCTTTACGCTAAGTGCTGATCCCTATAAATATTTTTTCTAAAGAGTTTGAATTCATGAAGATGTTTCTCTGTTTTTTTTTTGAGAGGTTTTTGCTATAGGGCACATGCGCTCGCCAGACAGAGAGACAGAAAGCAAGAAATCACCTCCCAGGTGGGATGGTCACGCCGCAATCTCTTCTCCTCCATTCTCCTCTTGGGATCTTGGGCATGCATGCACACACGCCCGGCATGAGTTAAGCCACCGGGTCCGGGACTCGAACCACGGTCGACTACTTGGTAGTCCAGCGACATAGCCATTACTCTAACTGCTGGTCCCAAGATGTTTCTCTTTGGAGGGAGGTGGGTAATAGAGTCTGAGATCCTGTTTTTAAAAGTAATTAATTTTGGAACTAGCAGGTGGCATAATGGTTAAATTGCTGGACTTCCACACAGGGACCGCAGTGTGAGTCCCTGACCCGTCAGCTTAAAACTCTTCCCATGTGCGTGCACAAGCATGCCCAAAATTCCAAGAGAAGAATGAAAGAGAAGGGACTGTGGCATGACCATTCCGCCTTGGGGGTGATTTCTTGTGTTGTGTCTCTATCTCTCTTTGTCTCTCCAGTGAGCACACACACACTATTGTAAAAATCTCTCAAGAAAGTTATTAATTCTTAAATCTGGTTAAGAATCATTGTTTAAATAAACAGTTTAGTAAGTTTCTGTGACATTTATGAAGTTACAGTCTTGTAGTCATCCAAGTTTTTTCAAATCAAAAATTTTCAAATACATATTCATAATATATCATAATTACAGACCAGCTCTCAGTAGTGTTTGAAAGAGTAACACTCTAGTTGTATGAGCTCCCTAGAAAGAGACAGTAAGAGGGCAAATGAGAAATCAGTCCTGAGGGTGGGGAATTCTACAGTCCTTTTTCCTCCATTCTCCTTTTGTGATTTTTGGGTATGTATCTGGAATAATTTTCAAGCCACCGAGTCCAGGACTCCTTCAGCCATTGAGCATGTGGGAGTCCAGCACTTTAACTACCATACCATCTGCTGGTCCCAGCTATGTACTTCTTGATGTTAATATACTATATCATGGTTTTCATACTATGATGAAAAGTACTTATAGTCATATATCATTTTGTGAATGATATGTTTTGAGAAATATCATTGTATGTAACACAAACATATTGGATTGTCGGAAAAATCATGATTTTTTTTTTTTTAATGCAAAAATGCTTCTTGACTTTTCTGACAATGCACTAGATGGTATAATCTGCTATGTATCTGGACTATATCCTGTTGCTCCTAGGTCATAAATTTGTACAGTGTACTACTGTACTGAATACTGTAGACAATTAACACAGTGGTAATTCTTTGTGTACCTAAACATGTATAAACAGAAAAGATACTTGAAAATACACTATAAAAGACAAAAAGTGGTTCACCTGTATAGGATAGTTGCCATAAAGGGAGCTCAGAAGACTGACATTGCTCTTAGTAACTCAGCAAGTGAGTGGTGAATGAAGCATATAGTATATAATTATACACTACTATAGGTTTTATAAACCTTGTATACTTGGGCTACCTTGAGTTTGTAAAAATATTTTTTGTTGCAGTGATAAATTAATCTTAGCTTATTGTAACTTCATATTTCTTCATTTAAAATTTTATTTACTTCTCCATTGAAGAAAGAGCTAGGCACCCCCAACTGGTTCCTCACACTGTGTTCCTCCCCCAGTCTCAACTGGCCTGGGTCACAGGCACATGTGTGTATGTCTGGCATACTCCAGGAGATCTGGAGTTGTGAACCCAGCACCATTCCCATGTTGACTCTGCTGTGCTACCACTGTGCTATTACTTGGCCCCACTACAACTTCTTTACTTTATTAGCTTTAAAAATTGTTCTATATTTTTGTACACTTTTCTAAAACTAAAATTAGCTTAAAACATAACCATATTGTTGAGCTGTACAAGATTAACTTAGGGCCTTACCCACTGAGAGACTTAGGCCTAGTCTAGGGAGGTTTGTCCTAAGTGCACCCTTTGCCCCAGGGTATAGCTTATAATTTGTAGCACTCAGTTGCCCAACACTCTAGCAGTCTGGGCTCGGCCCATCCATTGGGAGACTTGGGCCTGGTCTTAGAAGGCCTCCTCTTGTGAGTGTACCCTTTGTCCTCGGGAGTAACTTGTAATTGTGGCACTCTACTGCGTAGCACTCTACTTCATGGCACTCTAGTGACCAGGGTTAGGCCCACCCACTGGGAGTCATGGACCTGGTCTCAGCATGCCTCCTCTCATGATTGCACTCTTTGCCCCTAGGAGTAGCTTTGGAACTTGTAGCATACTGCCCTGTGCACGGCAGTGACTTGGCAGTCTTCACTATGTTATTATATCTTCTTACCTTGTCTCACCTCATTAAGAACTGAAAGTTTGGTAGAGGAGACAAATGCCTGACGTTACTTTTTATTGCTCTGATCTGGGAGACACTGTCCCCCAGTAGGAACACACCTAGGAACTAAGGGTAAAATTTTCTTTTCCAGCAGTACAGAATCTACTTCAATAAATAGGGAAATGTGAATACAGCATCTGATGACCAAAAGCCAACACAGATCTCAAAGAAACATGAGAAAATAAGGGGTGACTCTCCCACAAGTGGGTGCAGTATCCCCTTACCAATGATGGACAGCACAAAGGAATACTTAGAAATTTCAGAAAAGGAATCCCAAGCATTCGTAATGAAAAAACTTAATGAGATGCAAGAAAAAAACAATTAGTTCCAGGAAATGAGAAAATCATTTCAGGATATGAAAAAGAATTCTGTGAAGAGATCGATACCCTAAAAAGGGTCAAACAGAACTCTGGAAATGAAGAATACAATATAAGAAATTAAAATCTCCCTAGAAAGCATTGACCATGCAGATGGACCATACAGAAGAAAGAATTTCTCACCTTGGAGAAAAAGTCTCCAGCATAAACCATTCCATCGTAAAGATGCAAAAACAACCAAAAGAAAAAATGAGAACAACATACTTAATTAATTTTAAAACTTGTTTTAAAATTTTGTATTCTTTTTTAAAACTAAAATTAGCTTAAAATACAACTACATTGTTGGAGTTTAGTTCTCTTTCCCCCTATACAAGATGGCAGATGAAAAAACTGCTAAGCAGGATACTAAGGAGAAGAAACCTGAAGCCAAGAATGCTGATGCCAGTGGCAAGGTTAAAAAGGGTGACACCAAGGCTAAAAAGCCCAAGGAGGGGAAGCCCCATTGCAGCTGAAACCCATTCTAGTCTGGGGCATTGGCAGATACTCCCGGTCTGCCATGTATTCCAGGAAGGCCATGTACAAGAGAAAATATTCGGCCACTAAATCCAGGATCGAAAAGAAAAAGGAGAAGTTCTTGTGACTGTCACAAAACTAGTTGGTGGAGACAAGAATGGTGGTACCTGGGTGGTTAAACTGCAAAATGCCTAGGTATTATCCTACTGAAGATGTGCCTCGAAAGCTGTTCAGGCACGGCATAAAACCTTCAGTCAGCATGTGAGAAAGCTGAGAGCTAGTATCACTCCTGGGACCATTCTGATCATCCTCACTGGACTCCACAGAGGCAGCTGAGCAGTGGCTTGCAACTTGTAACTGGGACCACTGGTTCTCAGTTGAGTTCTGCTGTGTAGAACACAGAAATTTGTCATTGACACCCTTACGAAGATTGATATGAGTAAAGTAAAAATCCCAAAACACCTTACTGATGTTTACTGAAAGAAAAAGAAACTGTGGAAGCCCAGACACCAGGAAGGTGAGATCTTTGACACAGAGAAGGAGAAATACTAGATTTCAGAGCAGCACAAGATTGATCAGAAAGCTGTGGACTTGGAAATTTTACCAAAAATCAGAGCTGTTCCTCAGCTCCAGGGCTACCTGCGATCCGCGTTTGCCCTTACAAAGAGAGTTTATCCTCACAAATTGGTGTTCTAAATTTTTTGCCAAAAACCTAATTAAATAACTGATCATAAAAAAAAAAACCAAAAAAAAACCAACAAAAAAAACCCCCAAAAAACACAACTACCTTGCTGAACTGTACAAGACTTACTTAGGGCCCTACCCACTGAAATTCTAGACACCATGAAACACCTAAATATCCATAGAATGGATATTCCAGAAGGTGAAGACGCTGCTAAAGGTGTAGAAAACCTTACATCAAGACCAGCAGTTGGTGTAATGGCTATGTTACTGGACTTTCATGTAGTTGACAGTGGTTTGAGTCCTGGACCCGGTGGCTTAAACTCATGTCGGGCATGCGTGCATGCATGCCCAAGATCCTGAGAGGAGAATGGAGGAGAAGGGATTGTTGCGTGGCCATCCTCCCTGGGAGGCGATTTTTTGCTTTCTGTCTCTCTGTGTCTCTCTGTTTTTGTGGTGAGCACACATGCCCTATAACAAAAACCAAACCCCCCCAAACAAAACAAAACATTGGCTATACAAGAAACTCTGAAAATTATGGAAACTAAACAACCTACTCTTGAATGACTTTACAACTGTAGAAGAAATTAAGACTGAAATCAAAAGGTTCATAGAAACCAATGATAAAAACAAGTGTTTATCACTTATGGGATATAGCCAAAGCAGTCCTAAGAGGGATGTTCATAGCAGTTAGTGCCGACAAGGAAAAAAAGCAGAAAGGTGGCAAATAAACAACCTAATGGCACAACTCAGGGAACTGGAAAAACAACAACAAAAAAGTTCCAGGAGAAAAAATAAAGGTTCGAGCAGAAATAAATGTAACAGAAAATAAAAGAATTATACAAAAAATAAATGAAACCAATAGCTGATTCTTTGAGAAGATAAATAAAATTCACACACTGTGAGCTAGGTTGATCAAGAGCAGAGAAAGGAACTAGATAAATCAGCATGGAAACAAGCATTATTACAACAGACATAACAAATACAAAATATCTTCAGAGAATACTGTGAACTATTATATGCCAATAAACAAAACCTTGATGGGATGGACACATTTCTAGACACATACAACTTAACCAAAATTGAACCAGGAAGAAATAAAACATCTGAATAGACCCATAACAAGCAATGAGATTGAATCACCAGTAGTCTCCCAACAGAGAAGAGCTCAGGTCCTGATGGCTTTACTTCTGAATTTTACAAAATCTTTTAAAGAAGGACTCACCCCCGTTCTCCTCAAGATATTTCTAAAGATCCAAAAGGAAGGAACCCTCCAAAATTAATTCCGTAAAGTTTCCATCATCCTAATTCCAAAATCAGACAAGGTTATAACAACAACAACAAGAAAACTTAAGGTCAATATCTCTGAATAAATACTGATGCAAAAGTTCTCAACAAGATACTAGCAAATCATATTCAGCAACACATTAAAAAGATTATACACCATACCAAGTAGGCTTTATTCCAGGGATGCAAGGATGGTTCAACATAAGCAAAACAACAGGTTTAATATATCACATTAACAAAAGTAAAGATAAAAACCATATGATTATATTAATTGATACAGAAAAAGCATTCAATAAAATACAGTATCTCTTCATGAGTAAGACTCTCAACAAAATAGCCATAGAAGGAACATTTCTCCACACAATAAAAGCCATCTATGAAAAACACATAGCTAACATCATACTATAATCAAACTGGAACAAGACAAGGCTGCCCACTTTCCTTTTTAACCTGATACTGGATGCTCTTGCCAATGCAGTTAGATGAGAATTAAAAAAAAAATAAATAAAAATAAAGGATATCCAAAAAAAAAGAAGTGAAATTATTCTATTTGCAGATTAAATGATGCTGTACATAGAAAATCGAAAAGAATTCACAAAAAAGTCCTGGAAGTGATAAATGAATACATAAAACGGCAAGATGTAAAATTGACATAGTATTTTTATATATCAACAATGGATAAAAAGAATTGAAAAAAATCACGTTTACAATAACCACAAAATCAATAAGGTATCTAGGAATAAATCTTACCAAAGATGTCATGCCAGGCACGTGTGCGTGCGTGCCCACCCAAGATCCCGAGAGGAGAATGGAGGAGAAGGGATTGTGGCGTGACCATACCCCTGGGGGGCGATTTCTTGCTTTCTGTCTCTAATGTCTCTGTCTGTCTGGCGAGCGTACGTGCCCTATAGCGAACATCTCTCCAAAAAAAAAAAAATTTATCAAGATGTCAAACCTACCCTAATTAATCCACAAATTCTTTGAAAGTTCTGATCAAACTACCAGTGATATTCCTCACAAAAATAGAAATAACAATCATAAAATTTGTCTAGAATCATAAAAGGTCCTGTATCACCAAGTAAGTACTGTGCAAGGGGAAAAGTAGGAGGCATCTCACTTCCTGACCTCAAAACATAATACAAAACTGTGATATTCAAAGCAGCATAGTATTGGCATAAAAAAAAGACAGATAGACCAATGGAACAGAATTGAGATCCTCCAAATAAATTCCAAAACATACAGCTAACTGATCTTTGACAAATGGCACAACACAATCCAGGGGGAAAACAAAACAAAACAAAAAAACTCTTCAGCATATAGTCCTGGGAGAACTGAGTATCCATCTGCAGAAGAATGAAATTGAAACCTTATCTCTCACCACTAACAAAAATCAACTCAAAATGGATTGAGGATCTAAACATGAAACCTCAAACTAACAATACTGGTGGAAAAGACGGGGAAAACTCTTGGAGACCTTAGATAGGCAGTGACTTCTTGAGCACAGGCATTAGTCTCCAAAATATACAAATGGGACTTTATTGGGCCGAGAAGCTTCTGCACAGCAAAATATACAATAATTAGAAGAAAACCCTCAGAGTGGGAGAATATATTTGCAAATTCAAAGCTCAGATAAGGGATGGATAACTAGAATATACAGGGAACACAAATAGTTTACCCACAAAAAATAATCCAAGATGGGCACAAAAAATAATCCCAAAGATGGGAAAATGAGCTGAACAGACAACTTTCCAAAGAAGACATGATGGGCAAAAAGCATAAGAAATCATGCTCATCATGACTTATCATAGGAAAATGCAAATCAAAACCACAATGAGATACTACTTACCTCCAGTCAGAAGGGCTACAACTAAAAATATAAATAATAGGTGCTGGCAAGGCTGTGGTTAAATGAGAACTCTCCTACATTGTTGGTGGGAATGTAAATTAGTACAACCACTGTGGAGAACATTATGGAGATTCCTTAGAAACCTATAGATATGACTACCATATGATCTAGTAATTCCACTGTTAGGAATTTACCCAAAGGATAGGGAAATCCTCAGTCGGAAAAACTCTTGCACATCCATGTTTATTGTGGCATTATTTACAGTTGCTAGGATATGGAATCAACCCAGATGTCCAAGAACAGATGAGTGGGTTGAAAAAATGTGGCAGTACTCTGTGGAATACTACTCAGTCATAAAAAACAATGAGACCCTGACATTTGTTACAAAGTGGGCGAATATGGAAGACTTAATGCCCAGCGAAGCAAGCTAACCTGAAAGAGGTTTTGTTTGCCCCCTCTCAATATATACTGAATGTCTGTGCTCTATAGCAGAAACTGAAAGATTGGAAGAGAGTGACCCTGCAGTTAGTAAGATTGACTTTGGAATGTAATCAGAAGTGAAATACTTCACAACAGGCTTACAGAGATCTACATGCACAGTTAGAATTGAATAAAGCAGCACAGTATTTTCAAAAGATAATGACAGGCAAGAATTTGTTAAACAGTGGAAGAACACAATAGAACAGATAGAGGGGGATCAAGACATAGATAACTGCCTTGGTAAAGTAGTTGGTTCTTTATTGTGTTTGTTTCTTGTATTTAGCATGCTATTTCAAATGTAGATTACATTGTTTGAGAGGGGAAAAAAAACCAAAACTAAGACACAAGCACATCCATTAGCCTTGCCACAAGCACATCCATTAGCCTTGATCTACACAGGGTCAGGATCATCAGTATCACTGTTTTCCATCTCTGCATCCTGTCTCACTGAAAGGCCTGTCATGACCAAAGCAATAATACGTGATTAAGTGACATATAAGAGAACATAATCAGGAGCCTTGGTAAGTGTGAGATATTTGAGGTTGTTGCTCACAATAACATGGACTCCCGTTCATAGTAAACTTTTC